>NC_138204.1:124091458-124448958 GCF_964194415.1 Vipera berus | reverse complement strand
CCCTGGGATGAGAATTTTGAGAGTAACCTGTAAAATATGTGTTGGCTTTAGAGGTATAAAACAAATAGAGACTTAGGGGACTCGAACAACTTATTTCTCTGAAGCTGAAAGGACCTTATCACTTAGCTAAGTGATCTCCTTCTACAACAAAATATAGTCTGCTCTTGGGAATGGAATAACTTGAAAATAGTGTATAGAAATTCATCGTTGATACATATTATTCAGTTCTATATAAGGCTTTAGAACTCTGGATGAATAAGACCTTGCTTTGAACCAATAGATTGTCCTTTTATAGGACAGTTGATAGGATCAAAGCAAGTCTTACTTGCTAGAGTGAATAAGTGGGTATCCTTCATTTGTAAAAAAAACTTTTTTTAAAAAAAAGTCTAGGATTTAGTTTGAATGATTAAGACTCTCCCCATCATGCATCCTCTCATAAGGGATGGCGAAGCTCATACCCACCTGCCCTTTGGGATAATTTGTCTGGGTAATTGCACACTTTCCTGTTAAAAGTATTGATTCTAAAATGTTAATCAGACCATTTAGAGGTTTCCTATACCTGGAAATGCAATTTCCCATTAAGTGATTAAATTAAAACAAAATCAACCTGAAATAAGTACAGGCAACCTAAAATTGTTGAAATAGTATATTGTAGTCAAACAGAATTATTTCATTCAAATAAGGTTGGCGGCACAAAGGAAGGGAAGGGCTCTTTCTTCTTCTGCAAAATGTCTGTACAGATTTCATGCAAGAGCCCGGGTGTTAGAAGGGGTCTGGAGTTGTGCTTTCACAGTGTACAAAGGGAGAGGGCACCCAGAACATCTTCCCTTGCTGTCCAGCCGGTGGGTTTTTTGTTTATTTTTTGGGAGGAAATTCTGCAGTTCTTGGTTCTCGTGGGAAATAATTGCGATGAGAACTAGTACTGATAAATCCATAATATGTTGCAGCAAAAACAATGACCTCAGTGCTATACGTGCTGGCCCCCAAAACGCCAAGGAACACTGGTGGTGCAAGTTACACCTGTGACTAGCACTATGTGAGGTAACAGGACTGATGGATTTCAGTCCACTGAAACAGGGCCTTTAGTGGGGCTGGTTTTATCTTATATCAACAGGTGCAGACATACGGTAGTCAAGGGTATATTAAGCCCCTCTGAGGCAACTCAGAATACTTGAAAAAGAGATCAATGGAGCAACTTCTTGACACAGCTGCAAAAGAGCATCCAAATATGATAAGGCTCTGAACAGAAGCACTTCAAGAAACTGTCATTACCTTGATTTAACTTTCTGGGAGCCCAGTTTTACTCTGCTGCCCTTAAAGTTGCCCAAGGTTGCTGCCTCATTTTAGGTCTGCCTCTCAGGACACCGTGTTTCCAGTACTGACAAAAACATTTTATGCCAAATCTGAAGTATCCTAAAGATTCCATCTGATACCCTAAAACAGGGGCAATGTAGTGTTTATGAAAGGCCTGAACTTCTTTTGGATGACAACAATACCAACATTGTTTGGAATTTATACACAACGTACCGTATGATCAGACTAGCTCTCATGCATTTTATACATCCCCATGAAGTAGATAATATAACTGATTACCACCACGGTATAGATGGAAACTAAGCTACCAAAGTCTTGTGGGAGAAATTTATGGAGGGTGCCCACAAACTTATCCTTTTTTTCGTGGAAGCAGATCCCGCTATGGTCCCTGAGTTTATTTCCAGATAGGTCTACATCATATTGCTGCCTGAACGTATTCAGATATGTCTGAATATCCCAGCTCATCTTCTTAGTTAATACCAAATTACTGTTCACACTTATTTCCATGGATTCCCAGATAATATTCTGCCCATGATCAGACTGAATCCTGTTTATCAATGTAGCAATATGACATGCCCCAAGCCACTCTTTGACAATGTACCTTTGCAGTTAGAGTGCATATAGACAGAAATGTAAATACCGGTAGGCGTGTCGCTGTTGTCTCTGTGGTGAGAGATCTCAGCCATTTACCCTCTTTCCTAATATGCCCCTTCCTTAAATAAGACATGTTTAGCCCTGAATCCATTTCTGGTTTCTCTTTATCTTTCCATCTGCCTTCTATTTTAATGTGGGCTAACTCTCCTCCTACAGCAAGTACCTGGCACATTAAGCATTTATTATTTCTTTTGAACAGAAGAACCTATTAAAGGGGTTCAGGATGCCACAAAAGCTTTTATTCCGACAATTTTCTCTTTGGAGTTAGCAAAAACAATTTCTCTTGAGTTTGCTTTTGTAAGGAGAGCAAACCGGAGCAAGTAGATGTTGCCAACAAATTGACCATTAAGTAAGAAATAGATTAGAATGACACTCAACTAGATCTCCAGTTGCAATATTTACTAAAAAAAAGAAAAGAAAAGCAAAGAAAAGCCCTCCATAACAAATCTTTATAAAGGCTGGCTATTCTTTGTATCTGCTTAGACACATACTTGCCTATTTGATGTATATGAGAGTGGAATATGGTGTTAGATTCCTCCTGCCAGTCTTTGAGACTGGCCCATTCTCACATAAGGAATTACACTTCTAGGAAAATCCTCAAAGAAGGTGTCATGACGGAAGGAGAAGCAACAATCAGGGAGGGTTGAAGACCTCCACCTAAAACTACACCTCTGAATGCTACTCACACACACACACACACACACACACACACACACACACACACACACACACACACAAAAGAGAGAGAGAGAATAGGCCTGCTCTTATACCTGTCTAATTATATTTCCTTCCATTGCTTGAAGATGGCAGTCCCTAAAGCTGGTCTAGTTCTGCAGAGTATCACAGTATTGGCCCAAAAGTTACAATTAGATCTGAGTGCTCTTCTGTACAGCAGCCTTAAGAAGCTTATCTTCTGTGCTGAAACCAGCTCAAAATGGAGCCGGCTTAAGAAGCTGCTATCAAGATTTCAAGTGTGGCTAACTAGGTTGTTCGGATGGTGATTACTATAACCTCCAATTTTTTAGATTCTTCTGTTCCTTTGCCCCTCCCACTCCTGCTGGGAAAAGCAAACGCCAATCGCTTTCATTTTCACTCAGAATAAAATACCTTACCTGATGGAATCCGACCGTATTTCTCTATTTTCCTGGGTAATTCCACAGCCAAGGTGATTTCCAATAATGACATTCATGTCAAATATTTGGAGTGTGATAGCAAGCAGTGAGACAGATTCTGAAGATGCAGAAAACAGTATATAATAGAAATGGTGGCACGGAAAAGAAATTAGGCCGAGCTGTCTTAAGCACGGGTCAGAAAGCTTGGAAGCCAAAACCTCCCCGTGACCAACCTAGATTGGATGCTGCAACATTATTTTGGAACACGTATATTTGCCTTGACTCGTGAGCTGTCTCTCCTCAGCTGATATAAGCTAGAGCAGGGGTCTTCAAGCCTGGCCCTTTTATGACTTGTGGACTTCAACTTCCAGAATTCCTCAGCCAGCATCGCTGGCTGAGGAATTCTGGGAGTTGAAGTCCACAAGTCATAAAAGGGCCAGGCTTGAAGACCCCTGAGCTACAGCCAAACCCCTACTTTCCACAGCCTGTGCAGATTGAATGGACCTCGGGCCTTTCTCCCAGGTATCCTTTATAACTGTTCACGTCTATACTGAATGTCAGGATAAGAACCATGCCTTCTGTTTCAATAGAAGCTGAACTAGTCACCTCACCTGGGACTTAACAGGGAAGAGTGGTGATGACCTATAAAGCCCTACATGGCATGGGTCCGGATTACCTACGGGAACACCTACTGCCGGTGTCAACTTCCCTCCGTCCAGTGCGCTCCCACAGAGAGGGCCTCCTCAGGGTGCCACCAGTCAGAGAATGTTGACTGGTGACCCCCAGGGGGAGGGCGTTCTCTGTGGGCGCGCCAGACCTTTGGAACCGCTTACCGGTTGAGCTCCGGATGGCTCCCGACCTTCGCTCCTTCCGACGTGATCTAAAAACTTATTTATTTGAACAAGCTGGCCTGGTCTGATGGGTTTGGGGTTTTAACATTGATTTTAACTAATGTACTGCATCGGGCACAATTATTTAATGTTTTTTAACTTTTGTATCTTGTATTTTTGATATTTATTGCCCTGTACGCCGCCCTGAGTCCTTCGGGAGTAGGGCGGTATAAAAATCAAATAAATCAAAATAAATCAAAATCAAAAAGAGTCAAGTAGAGTGGGTGTACTAACCATCTTCGTTAGTCCAAATGCTTCTAGGCTTCACGTGGAATAATTAAGGTAAGAGATCCTGCTGCAACCACTTTTGTTCTGTGCTTTTCAGCTTCTATCAATTTCCTTGTATCAGGTGCTAACACGAAATGCACAGGCAGATAAGGATATTTTCCAAGCTTTTCTTTATTATCTAAAGAGTAGAAAATGTCTTCAAGAAAAGAAGAAAAGAAAAATGCCATTTCGGGAGATCCATCAGTGGTTTTGTTTTTCTGCATCTAGCTGACCTTGGCTGATCTTCATAAGCTGAGCAAGTCTGGAATTTGAATTGGAGACCACCAGAAAATTCCAGAGCTATAGACTAGACTTGGAAGTAGAAAAAGTCTTCTGGGGAAAAAACAATGGAGAACTACTTGGATATTTTTTCCAAATAAACTACATGGACAAGTGTAAAGGAGTCTGTATGGTTAAATATCAAGGTTCTATTTGCTGAAGAAAATGGTACCATCTAAATAATATACAGGTCTTCATTTGAGGTCCCCAACCTTTTGGGCACCAGGGACTGGTTCCATGGAGAAAGGTTTTTCCATGGACTGGAGAGTGCGTGGTTTTGTGTGCTGCCTTCATCCCACAGCTGGGGCTTGGCTTGTTTGTGTGGACCAGTTGTTGGCATGCTGCGGCCCGGTACCAGTCCACGGACCAGGAGTTGGGGACCCCTGATTTATATGCTTTGATTCTTGTCTCATCCAGAAAAAGAACAAAAAGATATTCCTTTGCTCCTAATCTCTGAACTTTATTCCAAGATCTTATTCCAAGGTCCTTGAAGATTTACCAGGGAGACATGGAGATTCAATTCTGTCACCTAAGCTTAAACTGAGGGTATGAAATTTATCACACCACTTCTGTTAATTACTTTATCAATGCCAGAAACATTGTGTGACCTACCAACACTGGGTTGTTAATTGGCATTGCAGCTATTTGCCTCCACATATTATCACTGTCTACATACTTTTCGCATTTTGTTTTCCTCTGACTTCCCAATCTACCCCCTACCATCATGGCTGTTGAATGAAGATCACATTTTAAAGTCTATGGTGGATCCTGGCCCATAAAAACATATAGCAGCAATGTGAGGTTCAACTTGTGTCCAATGTGTAAACCATAACCAGCACTTTTTACAACCCAGGTAGTTCCTCTGTGTGACACTGAAAAAAAAAATCTTAGGGAAGCAAGAACATGCATACTGTAAAATACTCCTAGAAGCTGGAAGGTTGAAAGCTACTACCCAAAAGCAGGCCTACATGTTCACATGTTCTTCTACGGCAGTGGTCTTCCAACATTTTGGTCTTGGGACCTTTTACATTCCTGAAAATGATGCTTTACGTTCCTGAAAGTTCAGATTTATTTGCTTGTAATTATTGATGCTTACTATATTAGAAATTAAAGCTGAAGTGTCTTAAAATATTTACTGTGGGCTCCCTGAAAGGGTCTCAGAGACCCATAGGGATCCCCAGACCACACTTTGACCACAATGCTGCTCTGGAGAGAAGATGCATCATTGCCAAGGGTAGTTTTCACCTCCCAGATACTGTTTGCTCACCTGTATCTCACACTCAGTCTCCATCCATTCTATAGCTCTGGTAGCAGAAGGAATGAAGACAGCTGTGCTTCAAGCAAAGCCCGGAAACTCCCTCCTTTTTCTCTGCAGGATCACATCCGCATTACAAGGCAAACTTTATTTCCCCAGCAAGGAAGACTCTGTTTGCTAAGGACACCAGGGAGTTGATGAGCTGCTAATCTGTGGAAGAAAAAGAGAAGGGATTTTTCCCCCCCTACCTTAGCTACAAAATAAAAAGTAAGAACAGGAGCCCTGGGGTTGAACTCAAAAGGCCTCGGCTGGGTAAATAAAAGCTGGATGGCACAAGAGTATGATGTGGAACACTACTCTAAAAAATTAGGCCTTAGTAGGCTTACAAAGATAGAGCTTGTGGACAGAACACAGTGCTGTCCTTTTATGTTACTCGGGGAGGCGATTGCTTGATACAGTAATGTGAGTGCCGCTATATTTGTCTTATCATCCCCACTGAATATTGCACATTAAAGAGGTAAGAAATTCGTGTCACTGCCCCTCAAGAACCTACTTCCTTGTATTGAGTGAGAGAGAGACAAGATGAGAAAGCTGCTTTGGGAAGCCACTGAAAGCAACCGGTTGGGCCTCGTACAAGAACAGGAACCTAGGCAGAGTCTAGTTCAATGTTTTTAATAATCTATTGCAGGGGTGTCAAACTCAATTTCATTGAGGGCCGCATCAGCATTGCGGTTGCCCTCAGGGGGCTGGGTGGGTGTGGCCTACTGGGTGGGTGTGGCTAAAGTGCGTATGGCCTACTGGGTGGGCGTGGCCAGCTCTACATCGTTCGCATCAAGGGTGCCTATGGGGGCCTGGGCAGGAGTGGGACAGATCTGAGGGTCTCTGGCAGAAGGAGGGTCTCTGGGCCAGGGCCAAGGCAGTGGGGGCTGTTCCTTCACTGTTTCCAGGATGGCTTCGTGGGCCGCAGGAAACCACTTCACGGGACGGATCTGGCCCCCGGGCCTTGTGTTTGACATGTCTGATCTATTGCATTAATTCCTTCCATTCAAAGCATTCAAGTCAGTAAATTAAAATACAATTCCGAGAGTCGTATCCAGTGGTGGGATTCAACCGGTTCGCATCACTTCGGCAGAACCAATAGCTAATTTTTTATTGCCCAGGCCCAGAATGGACTTCCGGAAGCGGCATCCACACAGAGAACCGGTTGTTCACATATTTGAATCCCACCATTGGTTGTATCAGTATTTGGGGTTAAGATGTTGGTCTAAGAGTAGGGAGAACCAGACTCCGGTTTGCCTCAGCTATGGAAATTCACTTTGGTGGACTTTGGAGTAATCATTCTGTCTTAGCCCATCTAAGTTATTGTTTGTGGAGCCCTAGAGGAGAAAGTGTTAAGAGGAAATTTGGGATAGGAATTTAACAAACAACTAAGCATTCTGTAAGCCTACTTTGTCCTTCTGCAAGACAGCAGAACTAATCTGAACATGGACACTGAAAAGAAATCATTATTTTTCAACTTTAGGTTGAAGTTCCCCCAAAGCATCTAAAAAGATTCACACCTCTTCGCCTCTTGCTGGTTTCTTCAATACCATTTTAATGACGGGAAAAGATGTTTATTACAGATTTAGCAAAATAGCAAGTCTGATTTCTACAAATCAAGTTCTCATTTCAAAGGCTGGTTGTTGTTTTCCTCATTAATATATCTAAGAAAAATCAAGGTTTTCCGATCAGTTATTTGGACCCAAGCCTCTCTAAAACCAGTGTAGCAATTATTAAACCCAAATGGTAGATTAGGTTTAGATAAGGTATTGCGTTCAAACAGTTGTCCAGTATCAAGTTTAATGGGTGATTTATGGCCAATTATGCTCTTGTATACTCTTTCTTAAGGGTTGATGACCGTCTAAAATGGGGAGAGCTAAATGCTTATTGCCTCTGTGGAAGAAAGCAGGGATAAAATGGGTCTCATAATGACAGCAGTTCTATTGATAGTATTGCTCTGTTTTCTTGGCATTGCTACACTGATGTTTAATGTAACTATCTCATTGCCATTTGCCCCAGCGGGAGATTTGGCCCTTCCTGACCTTTTCTGCATGTGATTCACTAACATCTCCCTGCCAGGGAAGCCCAAAGAAGAATGCAAATGCCCTTGCCTTCTTCTGAATGTTTGCTTTGTTTAATTGTACACACATCCCATCCAAGGTGCTTTCTTGCTTCAAGAAAGAATCTCTTTAAATGCAGAGGGTGTGTGTGTATCTGTCTGTCTGTCTGTCTGTCTGTCTTTCTGTCTATCTATCTATCTATCTATCTATCTATCTATCTATCTATCTATCTATCTATCTATCTATCTATCTATCTATCTATCTATCTATCTATCTACAGTAGATTTTGGTATGTTCTTATGGTCAAAACATAGATTTTGCTGCATAATTTGGGAAATTAAATAATGTACATGTAAGAAACCATGAACACAATTAACTACAAACATCTGTGCTGAAGTTGATGTATGAGAAATGTAAACATCTGAACTTGCAAAAAGGTGTCATTTTTTCCATGTAGAGGCTTTTGTTTCTACTTAGGGATCCATTAAAACATAAGCTTTGCCCAAACTTTTGCATGCAAATGTATGCCAAAAACAATTTTATGAGGTGTGGTAAAGTTGTAGAGAAGTAAACCTCTACAGCAAACATTCCTCTACAGAATATGCATCTGGGTACATCACAGCACAGCACAGCTGTAACCAGCCTGGTTGGTTCTTGGTTTGGAGCCTGCCTTTATGTGTTTACCTGCAAATGAATCTCAAATGCTACTGCAATGGGCTGTATTCAAGAAGAGTGGGGCGGGGAGCAAACAACTCTTCTAAAGCATCTTGACCACTGACTTTTCATTCACATAAGCAAACTACCTTAGTTATAAGAGTTTGGGCTGGAAAAAGAGATAAATGATACATAGATGATGAATGGATAGATACCGTAGTAAGAAACGTACGTAAGCATGGCAGCCATTATACAAGTTTCTCAGTGCCCTTTATAAGAATTTCATCCCAAACAAGTGAGGTTAGGAATACAATTTTTGGGGTACTTTATGGACTGTTTTATGTTTGTGTTTAATTGTGCCTGCTCCCCCACCTCATACAGAACTCTATTAGGCCAGCTCCAGAGCCTTATCTACCACAAAAGCTTTGGAGATGGTCCCACCTGCCTCACAAGTCATGCTAGTGACAACTAATCAACACACATATTCATGCATTGGGAGTAGGATATGTGCAGGTGGCATGTACACCTCTATATTTCATGAAAGTTGGGACCTAATAGGACTAATAGTATAATTCTTCATGACACAAAGTGAATAGAGATTTTAACCATCCTGACTAATGACAAGGCCTTGGAAATTTGAAAGCTTGCTGTTATGTACTGGGCTTTTGTGTTACACCACGTGGGTTGCTGGAGCAGCTAACGGCTCTCCAGCAACCCAGACTAACTGTCTCCTGCCCTGCAATTGGCTAGCCCCAGGCGGCAATGGGTGGTTCAAACCTATTGGCTGCCGCCTAGGGGCTAGACTATATATTGTGGCTGGTTGCAGCCCTTGCTCCATCCAGTACAGTTTCCAGCAAGAAATAAAAGTATGAGTTTTCCTGTACTCAGCCTCACGTCGTCATTCCTTCACCCAAGAACCCACTATTTAACTCTTGCTCACTATTTTATCTCCTAGATTATCATTGTAAACTATTACCCTAATATTGGCTCTGGGATTATTCCATTTTCACACTCAACTTTTCAGCCAAGATCTGCTCTCCTAACACTGCCACAAGCAAAATTGACTGAAGTACTTTCAGAACAGTAATATACAAATAATATAATGAAAAGAATAAAGGAAGCAAGAAGTAATAAGCAACTCGATTTCTACGTTGTTCCAACTGAATGAACACAGAACAGATCATTAATTTCAGAAAAGGTCATTCCTCCAGTTCTCACCTAGATTTCAGTCAATTCCAGTTGTCCCAAGAGTAAGTCTCAACTGCAGAAGGGCTTAATAACCTAGTTCTGTCTCTGACCTGATGTCCTTTCTCAAAGATCCTAGATGTTCAACTGCACTCAAAGAGGAAGATTGCCTACATTGTATGCAATGTTCTTTCAAAATCTAAATGCAAGCAGTCTGGTATGTTTTTTTAAATAAACATTCAATTGATAAAGGCAAAGTGAGGCATGCTTAATGATATTATCTATATGTATGACTTCTTAAAGTAAGCCTACTTGATAAATCTGGTTGGCTGTAACTTGAACCACTGATTCTGTGGTTCTTATGGTACTTCATTAGAGTGGCCAATTGTTTTAAGAGAAAACTATGACTATATTAAAATTTTGTTACATATTTTTGAATTAAAAATGGTATAAAGGCTGGTATTACCTGATAAAGTTTTGTAATTTTTAATCTGGCCATGGCATAATCAAATACAATACTTTTTGAAAATAAAAAACAGAACACTACACAATTTCTCCTAGACTGTGTTCTGGATAGTTCTCTGAAAATATGTTTTGATGGGAGAAACTATTTTGACAAATGTAAAGAAAAACAAGTACTATGTAGGGAATATGTAAGACATGCTTCATAAAGCAATTGATGGTGGCATCTGTACTACGATCTTGGTTTGTAAATATTTTGAATTTCCTTTCAGCATTTGAAAAACCAAATATTGTATAGTACAATACTAATCAATATTTGGAAGTGTTTGAAAGGAGATGGATGGAAGATCAGCTTTTGAAGCTATCCAAGAGTGTTTTAACAGTTATCAGACATGCAGAATTCAACATTTAAAACCTAAGATGTAATAATATTTGACAATGTCTGATAAGTGGTTTATTATATAATTCAATAAAATATATGTACTGTAGATTTCTTTTATTTAAATTTGAAACAGTGATCTCAAGTTTCTGTTCTTATGTTTTAAAGTTAAATTCCACCTTCAAACTTGGGACTTTAAAATATAAACTCATTCAGTTTTGAAATGGGAATACCTCTAGTATTTTAAGTCCACAACAGATAAATAGTATTCAGAAGCAACTCAGACAGACATCACCCTAATTCACAGTGGGAGGTTCAGTAAAATTGGACTTTTAAGATTTTGTTATTATAGTTATGGTATTGTCAGTGAAAGTATTTTTAATTATTTTTTATCTTTTCTTTTGATTTTATTTCTAGGTATGGTCCACCTGGTAGACCTGGCATATGTGAATCAATTAAGTTTCATTTAACTAACAACTTTATGCAGTTAGATATGATCAGAATGTTATCTCATGGGTTCATTAAATATTTCAGATATAATGAATAAATAGGTTACTCCCAAACAATTTATGACCCAAATAAAAGTGGGAGGACCCATTCCAAAGCCTGTAGGTGGGAATACCATAAATGAAATGGGAAAGGGATTCTCCTCTAATACCAGCCATTCAGAAATATAATATTTGATGTCTAAAACCTGACTGTTCAAAGCAGATGTAGCTATCAGGGTCTTCTGCTTGATTTATAGATATGATATCCCAGACTTGCGGGTGTAACCTCTAAATATTTTGTACCATAATTCCCATCACCCACAGCTAGCATAACCTTAGCCTGGGAACAATATATAAAGAAAGGAAGAATACTGCTGTGCCCCAACTCAGAAATATGGAGATACTTTCATATGAAAAGATGTGGCTCTTTATCATTCAAAATGTTTAGTGAAATAACCACAGTCTTAGGATAAGGATGTTCACTTTACATTTTTAATACCAAATCCTCTGTTCCGGACTTGGCACCAGCCGTCTGTGTTTCTTGTTTGCCTAACTAAATGTGTGAGATGAGAGCATCAAACATGTGGAAGTCATGTGAGATACAGTAAACAACCAACAGATGGATGCTATTTATTTTGTTTTGGAAGCTTTTCATAATTTTTCATAAGTTCCAATAGCCGCTTTGCGTATAGGCAACTCAGACAATTTCCACGCACACACCCTCTGTGCTGATTTCCAAAATTCTGGTGCCTATGAGGCATCTGTTATATTGATAGTACATGAAATACATGATATTGGCACACTGGCTTCCAAATTATATTCCAGGACATCCTGCTGGGGAGTACAGAAGTTTGGCCAGCGGCCCTATGAGAAAATCAGCAATAGTGAGCAAGTAAGATGGACACATTTGCCCAGATGACAGCTTGCCCATCACTCCTGATACTTCTCTGGAAGACCCCATTAAGGAAGACCGTTGTAAAGAGTTCAGAGCAGTGCCTCTGTTCAAACACAGGCAAAAGGAACGATACCACAGATATGACACAGGAAATCCCTGCTTAGTGATTTTCTTTGCTTAAAAGTTAACTGCTGGGGCAATTCGGAACAGGGCTGTAATATTGGGAGTGTAAGGTTTTTAGTCTCCCACATGCTATTTCTGACTGAAATTCTTTCCAAAACTATTAGTTTCTCCATGGCTAATTAAACGCTGAATTCCATGCCCATGATTGAAGTTGGAACATAAAAGCAAAAAATATGAGTCCTCCTTACCATGTTTGGAGCTATGATCCCAAGCTGCCCAGAGATGGACAAGAGATCAGAATACATGGGCCATTTGTATTTGCCCCAAGACCTGCTACTGGTCCATGGATATGCCTCCAAATGTATAGTTTAAGGCCCCGGACCATGGATTAACCTCAACCCATCCCAATGTTTCTGCCAAATTATCATTTTTAATATAGCCAAATGGGGAATATTGATATAACATGATAAGTAATTGCATTACCTGAACTTAAAAGTCCATGTTCAGCTCAGCTCCTCATAACTTCAGGAAGATGTTTGTGCTGTTTTCTGGACAATAGTAAAGCAGAAGGTTACTACTGACCTGTAGGATGTTTCAGATTTCCCCATCTAGTGTACAGTACTAGATTCTTGAGTAGTTTCCCACTCAATCATAGTGGCAGCTGGGTGCTACCACCTGCTACAACACTGTTGTTGTTGTTGTTGTTGTTGTTAGCTGCGAAGTCGTGTCCGACCCATCGTGACCCTATGGACAACGTTCCTCCAGGCCTTCCTGCCCTCTACCATCTTCTGGAGTCCATTTAAGCTCACACCTACTGCTTCAATGACTCCATCCAGCCACCTCATTCTCTGTCGTCCCCTTCTTCTCTTGCCCTCAATCTTTCCCAGCATTAGGCTCTTCTCCAGTGAGTCCTTCCTTCTCATTAGGTGGCCAAAGTATTTGAGTTTCAACTTCAGGATCTGGCCTTCTAAAGAGCAGCCAGGGTTGATCTCCTCTAGGACTGACCGGTTTGATCACCTTGCAGTCCAAGGGACTCACAAGAGTCTTCTCCAGCACCAGAATTAAGTCTGGTTCTTTGTCTTCCTGTGCTATTTAATCATGACTCTCTCTTACCCCCTTTGGGTACAACCTGTCAAAACTGCAAAATAATTGCTTTATCATATCAGTTATAACTTCTGAGTATACTTTAATGAATGAAATGCTAATTCGTGAAATTAATCCATTAAAGACTGAATGTTAAACTTAATTTAAAAGATTTGGCTGTAGGGTTCTTTAAATAGTTAAACAAAGGTCATATTCAGTAATTGTAGCACTTGTCATATGGTTTCATCTGCTAGAAATCTTCCATTTGGTGAGGAATTCCAGGTGGGGACTCATTTCACATATTTAGCAGCACTGTGCTTAAGTGGTCATCCAATTTTCACATTTAAGAGTTATTTTTCATTAGTATTTTGTAACTAGGATATATCCCACACAAAAAAGTTTTTCTCAGGAGCAAACACAGAGTAGTTCCAAAGGTACTTTTTCAAAAGGCAACTGGGCTTTCTTTGTTTTTGCTGGAAGACGTTTTGCTTCTCATCCAAGAAGCTTCTTCAGAAGCGAAACGTCTTCCAGCAAAAACAAAGTCCAGTTGCCTTTTGAAAAAGCACCTTTGGGACAACCATGACCTGAATGACTGAGAATCTCCACAGACAAACATAGTTTTCCATAAGAAAGGGCTCTTCAAACTTGCCCCTTTTATGACTTGTGGACTTCAACTCCCAGAATTCCTCAGCCAGCGTGTCTGGCTGAGGAATTCTGGGAGTTGAAATCCACAAGTCATAAAAGGGCCAGGTTTGAAGAGCCCTGCTGTAAGACAATAATGCTCCCAGAATGTATAGATTGATAAATAGATAAGCGGACATTAAACAGAATTGGACTATGGTATTTTCAGAAACCTCAGGACTATAGCCTATACTGGAAATTATAAACATCTTGGATGGTGCAATAGCAAATCACTTATATTTTGTTGCTAAGGAAATTAAATGAACATTTCCATGTAGTCACCAGGAGTGGAGCATGGTTGGGAGAGTATTTACCTTTATCTAGACTCCCTACACTGCATATTCTGGAGAGGCAGCTAGACAAATCATAAATGTTAACATTTTACTGATAAAAGTTGTAATAATTGATGGTCTTGGGTATGTGATGAGCAGAAGTAAATCCTATATGGTTCTTAATATCCTGCTGGCACTGATATACTCCTTGTAAAAGAAATGGGATATCAAAATAATTCCACTGAACTTAATGAGAGAGCCCAAACATACAATTCTCTCTGATTCTCATTCCGTTTTAATAGAATAAATTATTGGGAATGAGGTTATTCTGGTCCAGTTCTGTGAATGCATATCAAGGAGAAATAATGGGAATCATGGCTGAACTATATATTGCACAAAAAAGTGAGCAGTCTGCACAAAGACTCCAATTCCAAAACTGCAGCAGATTGTTAACATTTGTCTTGTTACACACGACCAATTCATGACGGGGACCAAAATATAAACTTACCACATGAAATTAAATAGTTATTTTCTATGTTATTATTGCTACTTTTGAACTTTTAGATTCTGCTTCCCCCCCCCCCAAGGACATGATTATAATCTAATTATTTTTTTTGGATTATGGTCTGGTTGGTTTAAATTAGGGCATTTATTATCCGATCTCTCTGCTTCAGAGTAATTTGCTTGGGTAAAAAGTTTGTCCACAGTCTGCCTTGGCAGAATTGATTCTCACACACACACCCTCCTTACAATTTTAAGAAACAGGGTTTTTCTGAGATAATGACTTGAATGTTTATCACAATGAAGTCTTTATTGGCAGTTCCCAGATTAATTCTGATGAAATTAGATCATCCATGAAACATTATTTTGTGCAATAAAATTTCAAGAAAGTAAAGAGTGCAGAAGCTGTCCATCCAGAAGCTGTCCAATATTATTTAAAAGGAAAACAACTTACATTTAACATTAGATAAACAATACCCTCAAATTATTCAAATCCAGTGGGAACCATGAATGCACACAGCTTCATTCATAATAAGATCCATTGTCTTATATAAATTACATTTCCTAACAAGAGATTGCAAAGTTTGAATAAAATAGGAAACTCTATTTGTTTGTTTAATCAATTTATATAACTTGGAAGGTACATCTTTGGACAGAGATCAGAAAAGACTAAAATATGAAGATCTTTTGTTACAAAGATTACAGTTTCCTAAATACACTTAAACATAGGACTATATTTTCATTTGGCGTCCCCTTTTGTAATGTAATAAAAATTCAAAAGGGATTATTTTCAGTGTTTAAAAAATAATTTATGCAATGTGCCAAATATGATTGGCATAGCAAATACTATACATTTGTCCAAGGCCTTTAAATTGCTTGGGAAGACTCCATGGATTTTAAAACAATCTCTTGGTAGCAGAACTAAACTGCCTAGCAAGACATTAAGAGGGGAATGCTAAGAGACATTATCCCCATTACATCCCAATCCACAAACACACCTTATCAATTATTTCTAAATATCCCTGCCAGCGTTTCCTATCTCTTTTTTTTCTGGAAAGGTTCAAGACAAGCTCAAGGTTTGCGCAACAGGACACAATTTTCACTTCATCTTGCCATGTTTTGAAACAGAATTAATCTGTTCTTCTGTAACCCCCACCCCCAATGTGTTGATTGGGAACTAGCAAGGAAGTGAAGCTGTAACAGGGTTAATCTGTCCCCAGGTGCCATTTACAGAAAAGCCGTGTTATGGATTTGACACTTTGCAAAAGAGACCCCCAGCTCCCAGCATTGTCCTGTCACACAGAAGATGTGGATCTCCGATGCCCCGGTGTGTAGCTGCTGGAGAGAAAACAGAGATTAGCACCTCTGGGGAACCCTGGGGACACTGAAAGACAGCATTTCCTCAACAAGGAAAAGAGGCTTGGCTGGAAATTTCCTGGGATATTGTTTGGTTTCTTACACTTGACTAAGAAGAAAACACATTAAATTCGCATGTATTTAAGGAGAAGCATAGTGAACAGGCTCTGAATATTAATGAATTTGATCTTCACACTGGAGAGAGAGCTCACCCAGACCTGTTCTGCCTCAAAATGTTGTGGCATTTCCTTGAAAGTGATAGGACTATATGTTGTAAGGAATGCAGTGGACTACTTTTCTGCAAACAGCCTTCAGGACAGCTTATTTGTCTATCTATTTATTAAATAAACCAAAATACTCTTGAGGCTGTTTTTTGGAAAATAATAATTTAATAAAATAATTTTAAAACTAGCAGCAATCAGGAAGATGCCGAGTGGAAGTGGAAGAGGAGTAAAACTCATCCACCCTTCTGCTTTGGCAAACTGTCCTAGCTTTACTTAATCACCTGCCCTTCAGATATGTTGGGCACTGTAAGTCTGGATTGCTGTATCTATAATGCAGTGTAACCACTATAATGGTGGTGTCTTTATCACATACCACCTGTGCACCCAAGGTTAGAGGAGGCTTCCAATGAAAAAAAAAATCTTCGTCAGCTTCCTTTCCAAAGGGAACAACAGATGGTTTGGGAATACTATTGGCCCCTATTGGTTTAGGACAGGGGTCCCCAAACTCTTCTGCTCATTGACCCCCTTCATGAAGTTTCAGATTGTTCATCAGCCACCAGATAGGTAAATAATTTAATAAGTATTACTTTAACAAACAGTATGACAAATAATAACACCAAACAACATCTGCAGTGGTGGCCAAAATTGTGGAAACCTTTTGGGAAGAGTGTACAGTAGAAATGCCACCTTTGGTTAAGTTTCCACCATTTTTTTTTCTAATTTCTTTATAACTGTAGCCTTGTTCACTTAATAATACTAGTTTACATCCTTTCTGGACAACCAGTCAACTCTTTGCACCATTACTTTAATTTTATTACGTTTTACAGGCTCACTAAATGAAAGAACACAACAAACCCAACCAACTTGACAGTGATCACATAGCACACTGACAAATGTCTTCCCCTCAGCTTCAATACATGACATCAATAACTGAATCCTACCATGATCTGATTGGCTCATTGCCAAAAAAAGACGACACCTGATTGGCTCTCTAAACACTCGTGCTCATTGGCTACAGTCAGATGAAGGAAAGCTACCTGATATCAACCTAAGCAAGTTGTGCTTCCTTTTTCTGGTTATTTGGCTATAACTTTTCATAAAATACAGTACAGATAATTGAACAAACTTTGTTGCATTACAATCTTGATTAAATTATCTTTCCATTGATATATAATTTTATGGTACTACTCCCCCCCCCCAAAAAAAAGTGGTGTTATTAGCCATCAAACCTCAAAAATACACTTTTCCCAAAAGGTTTCCACAATTTTGGCCAATACTGTACCTTCCCAGGTCCTTGATGGGAAAAAAAATGTGAAATCCAGTCTAATATCTGGCTGATTGTGCAATGAACCATAATAATAATAAAACATAGAATGAAGGCTACTGCTAAGCTTGTAAGCCGCCCTGAGTCTTCGGAGAAGGGCGGGATATAAATGGAATTTAAAAAAAAAATGGTCCTTTGGATAGACCCATCAATCATAGGGGTTGACATTGACCACTTTGGGGGACACTGGTTTATAGCCCTGGGGGTCAAAGCCAGACCCTGAACTATGAAAAGAAACAAATTGGAGAACCAATAAACATTATATGACTCTGGAGGAATCAGCAGAGGGCATCTGCTACATCAAAATTTTGCATAATCCTGAGGAAAGCAGCCAAGAATACATTTAAGACAAATGGGGGGGGGGGGAAACCCGCCTCTGCCCACGGATCTCCCTTCTGGCCGCAACCAAGCCATGGGCGGCTCTCCTCGCCTGCGGCAACAGCGGACAGCGCCTCCCGCGGCCGACCTGTGAGGACGCGCCGACAAGCTTCTCCGCCAGGGCCCCTCGGGCTGCCGCGTATGGAAGGGCCTGTAAGGGGGGGGGGACAGGCGACCCGCTGTTGGCCGGATTGGCTAGCTCAGGGGTCTTCAAACTCTGCCCTTTTATGACTCATGGACTTCAACTCCCAGAATTCCTCATCCAGCGTACCTGGCTGAGGAATTCTGGGAGTTGAAGTCCATGAGTCATAAAAGGGCCGAGTTTGAAGACCCCTGGCTAGCTTTACAGAGGACCGGAGACTCGGATGAAAGAGATTGGCTACTCTGTGCTTCAGTCAGTGGTGTGTCTTAGCAAATTGCGGGCTCAAGTATTCGCCTCAAATCATAATATCTGCTGTTGGTTTGTGTTAAAGTGGATGCAATATGTTTGCATTTGGTTAATTCGGTTGAGAAGTCTGATGGATGGCGGAGCCGTTCTGAAATCCGTCCGTCCGTCCCTTCCCCGCCTCTCCTTCCTGTAAAAAGTATTTCGGATCTCAGTGCATGCCAGAGTGCTTGAATTTCTTCCTCTGGGCCTCCTCTGGTCTTAATTGTCTTCGACTCCATTGGGCCTCAAGTTGCGAACCCAACACTCAAAAGTCCCCCACACCAGGTGGCTTTAATCCTCCCAGGGCTGGAGGAGGAAAGTAATTGTTAGATTCTGAATGTCTTATCTTCCAGTAGATTGGAAAATATGACAAGCCAGCTCTCTGTGGTCCTTTGTTGGGTCTTCCTAATGAGAAGAGACTTCCCCCCCCCCTTGCTTAACTCTACTGAGGAGCCTCAAGAGATGCTGCAAGGACAGCCGAGATCAGTCTCTATTGGTCAGTACATATCGCTGGCCATTTTCTCACTATGAGGTGTAGGACCCTATGTGTAGGGCTGACGTGAAAGTGCTTTCACTCTATTTTTATTGGGTGTTATTATAGATTGTGATACTAAAGAAACTAACTTGATGTTGACTTTGATAACAGCTGCAAGGTTATTGGTAGGGCAATATTGGAAGAAGGATTGCTTGCCTACTATAGAAGAATGGACGCTTGAAGTGTCAAATTTAGCAGAAATGGCTAAGATTTCTGCTTATTTGAAGGATCATTCACAAGAAAGATACATTTCGGTCTGGAGAAGATGGATAGATTATATTCAGAATAAATATGGGACTAAAAAGTTCCATTTAGCCTATGAGTAAATTTTAGATTATTATTAATAGTTTATTATAGTGGAATTTTTATTTGTTTTAATTATATGGTATTATTATTTTTAGTATTAGTATTGTTCAATAACTAGGATATTAATTTATGTTTTTATTATTTTGTTTGTATTTATGTTAAAAGGGAGTTAAAGCGCATTATGAACTTGGTTATTTATATAGTTGGTTAACGTTAGTTAGATTATGTTTATTATATTTGTAACCCTGTACTCAGCTCTGGGAAGTGGGGGAGGGAGACCGGGGGGGGGGGGTTAGGGTGGGTTGGTTTTGGGGATTATATTGTAATTTTTATAAAACTTTTCAATAAAAAAAAAGAAAGTGCTTTCACTCATCCTTGAGCTCGTAGAAATCTTTTTTCCCCCCATTGTGTTCTTTTCCTTCCTCTGTGGTCTTTTGCTGCTCTCCTGATTTTCTCAGAGACAATAATTGCCTGATAGGTTTCGTAGATCTTGAGGCTAGGGGACACAGTGCTGAAATAAAGCAAGCCCTACTGTGTCCGTGGTTCAGTTTATGACAGTTAAGGCTGTCTTGCTCTTGGGCTGAGTACTGGTATGAGATGAGGGCAACATCAGAGGGCCACAGCAGGAAAAAAAAAAAAGAGGTGGCCTGATCGTGTTTGTGCCATAGTTTGATACAAGGAGTTGACTGAGCAGAATTCCCCATGGGGAAAAAAGAAGACTCTTTTCCAGACTTCGGAATATGGAGATATTGTCCTCTGCTGTTCTGTGCAGGGTAGCCCCGCCAATGTAAATGGGGTTACAGTTTGGCTGTGGATGCAGTTTGTCCTTGAAAGACCATCCACCCAGCTACTGCAGACACCAATTATTTTGCAGAGGAGTGCAAGCATGCCTCCTGATTCAGCTGCAGGCACCAAACAGTTGATCTGGAGGATTCCCTCCTTCAGCTCTGACTGCTGGCTAGTTACCTTCATTTTTAGAGCCCTTGCTAAGGAAGAGATTTCTTCCTAGAACCAACTTGGCAGCCTTCTGTGTTTTGCCTGCTGCAATAGGAAAGAGCAACTAATATTGTGAGTTGTTCTGCTTCCTCAGTGGATATTTATAGTGCCATAGTGTTATCCAATCATCCAATAATATAACAGCAATGGGGTAGACTTTACAATGGTTCAGGGATGTCAGGTGGTGTCCGGTGGTGATTGCTGTCAATCGCTGATGGGGAATTGGCCTCCAGGTGATGTAGAACACCCTATTTTGAGAGACTGTGAGAATAGCTATAGTGACAGTGAGTGACAACAGGTCTTTGCTTAAATGCAAAAAGCCCACAGTGACAAGTAGTCCTGCTCACTGTCCCTTTTTTTTTAAAGGAGAAGTATTTCCACCCACACCCACACCCCAGAGCTGTCCCAGGCACCTCAATGCAATGAAACCTTTTCAAAGAACAGCTTCGTTTTTCAAGCGGTCATTTTAGCTTTCTAGATTTTAAACATAAATATAATCATTAGAAGTACAGTAATCCCTTATTTGGCAATGAGTATATTGTTGGAAGACCTGAAAGATCAGGTTAGGGATAGAGCATCGTGGAGAAAAATGTAACTTTTCCCATCAGTGGACAAAGCACTGGAAGAAATAGTGCATCAACAGAAGAGGAAGTGCATGGGGAGAGGTGGAATTTAGATGTACTTCCGCTCTCGGTCTTCTCTGAACCTTGGAAGGGCCTTGCTTTTCCTTCTAAGATTGGGCCGAAGATCCTCAATGCAAAGTCCAGAATTTCAATCCAAATACCTTCGTCAACGAACCAGCTACAGCAGCCTCCTCTAAATTGATGTCCTCAGGATGTGCTGAGATTGCACATACACACACAAACAAACACAAAACGGTCATAAGTACTAATGTCTGGCAAGCGAGGAAGCACACCGGGAGAATAGCTAATTTTGAAAAGCTGCTCTGAAGCATTAGGTGCTCAAAGATCTATTCCAGACGGAAGGCAGGTAACTATTTCACTGCAGTTTATCCAACAGTTCTTATTATCCCCATTCGCCTCTCGTTTTTAAAACTGATTTTAGGAAACTTTTCAGCGGGGGGGGGGGGGTGTTGGAAAATGGCTAACAATCGCATTTGGTCCTTCGTCCCTTAATTCTGGCCGAACTGGATTTTTGAATTCCCTGTGCTGAGCTTCTAAAGAGAGATATTACCCTTGAGATACTTTCTTTCTAGGAACAATTTAACAAGAACGGAACCTTTCTCAGCCAGGCCCTGCTGACTTTGAATAGTTGTCCAACCTGCTACCATGCATTTTGAAAATGTCTGCTGTGTCTAAGATGCTCTTCGCTCTCCCACCAAATTCTCTTTCCTGAACACAAGGAGTTCACTTGAGAAAAGAGGAGGAAAAAATCTCACCTTGTTCAAGAGGGAAGGTCCGATGATAGTAACAACAACAACAGCAGCAGCAATTTATTAAATTTATATGCCACCAGACTCCATTCTGATCTTAACAATCACATTCTCAGCTATCTGGCACTAACGCCATCTCAGAGCTACTATTAAAACAAACAAACAAACAAAAAGCCAAGAGGCTACAGTTGAAAGAGGAGCATCCCTTTTAAAGCCCAACAGAGAGCCACTCCTTCGCAACGGACTTGCCACAGTTTGTGGGGCGAAGTATGAGAGGTCCCGTCCGTGACAGTCGACTGCCATACAGCAAGCCTTCGGGAGCAGGGAAAAAGTTGGGGGCGGCGGGGGGGGGAGAGGAAGGATGTGATGGGGAGAGAAAAGGAAGGCACATCCTTTCGGGCCTCGCAAAAAAGATGCGCAAAGTAGACGTCTTGCGAGGAGAACCTTGAGCGGGACCTGATTATTCAAAGCGCCTAGCCAGGACCTGCGGGTTGGAGCTGCGCCCCGCAGCTGCCTGCTTGAGTACTCGGGCATCCACGTCACTGCACCACTTCGTTTCCTCCTCCCTCCCTCCGTCCCTCTCTCCCTCCTCCTCCTCCTCCTCCTTCCTCCACCTTGCCTTCGCCTCCGGGCGGCTCTTCACTGTGAAACCCACCCAAGCAGTAGTAGTAGCAGCCGCCGCAGCCGCAGCAGCAGCCTTAGCAAGCAGGGACAAACCCCAAGCTGAGCGGTTCCCCCTCCCCTTCTCCATCACCCATAGAGAAGAGGGAGGGAGGGAGGGGAGGAGGAAGAGAAAGAAGGAAGGAGGGAGAGAGGGAGGGTTACAGAGGGGATTGTTTTTCTTTTCCTTCTTTTTTTTAGGTTGCTCTCTCTCTCTCTCTCTCTCTCCCTCTCTCTCTCTCCCTCTGCCCTCTCCCTCTCCCTCTCTGCCGTCGCTTATTGTGGCTGTTAAATTTTAAACTGCTATGCACTCCGCTTCCAGTATGCTGGGAGTCGTGAAAATGGAAGGACACGAGCACACGGAGTGGAGCAACTACTACGGCGAGCCGGAGGTAAAAGGCAACTTCTGTCTTTTGGCGTGCGCGCGTCTCTCTCTCTCTCTTTCTCTCTCTCTCTTTGTGTGCGGGTCCCCCACCCAATCCCCAAGCCTCCTCCTTCTGCTAAAAACAGGAGTCTCTCTCTCTCCCTCTCTCTCTCCCTCTCTCCTTTTATACAACACTCTGTTAGCCTTGAGATAATATTAACTTTGTGATCAAATATTGACTTGCGAAGCCTCCAAATCCTTTTGCCATGCCTAGCCGCGCTATCCTAACAAAGTTGTGTTTGGCAGAGAGAAGTTGTGTGTGTGTGGGGGGGGGGAGGCGTGGGGGGGGGGAAACTATAAGGAAGCAAGGAGAAGAGGGGGGACATTATGGTTCTAAAATTTGCCCTGGGAAGGTTCAGAGTCTTAAGGAAAAGGAAGTGTAAAGGGGGGCAAAAATGTGTTGTTTTATTTGATAGTCTCCGGTGAAGGGAGGAAAGATTTACTTGCAACCCATAATTTCTCAGGGTGTTTGGATGTATCTGCTCCGCATGGCCCAGGAAACTGCATGGTCCCTTTGAACTTCAATGCATTTTTTTTCTTGATCCAATGCACTTTTCAGGTTTCCTCCTGAAGCTCTAAGATTACCCCCCCCCGTTCTTAAGGGCGCCGGTCTGGACTCTGCCCTTCTGCTGAGGGTTTAATTTAATCTGTTGAGATGCCCTAGTGCCGCGATTGAGTTGCAGTCCTCAGTTTATTGAGAACTAAAATTCCGCTGGAGAATCAATGTGGATTACTCCCAAGAACACGGATTAAATTTTGAGTTAAGCTTGAACACTCTTAATTGGGGTCGAGACTTTTCATGGATACAGTTGCCAGTTGGGCTAGCGATGCCGACGCGAACTGGTTACTTGGGAAGTAAGTTACATTGCGATCCAAGGGAATCGCTTCTAACTGGAAAGCGAACGCCTTCGGAATTCGTTCAATGGATTGGTGCGTCTCGAATTGTGATGGTGCACATACTTAACAGAGAGTAAATCCTAATTTAATCCAATGGCGCCTACTTCTGAGCAAACATTCATTGGGTCGCGCTGCATGTTCTGAAGAGGGAAGGTGCTGGAACCGTAGGACTTTGTTTCTAGATCAACACTTAAGGCTAAATATCGGGGGGTGGGGTATGTTTATGATGAACAGAAGTTTTCATTGGTCTTCGAGAAACTAGACAATTTAGTTGAGCAAAGTTCTTTCTCAAACAGTAGGATGTAAAAGCACACACACACACACACACACACACACACACACACACCAGCGGAGCTCTTAAAATCTGGGAACTGAGCTATGATCTCCAGAGCATATATGTGGAATGAACAGCCAAATCTTATTCCTTAAAGAGATCCAGTGGAATTTCCAGTCACATAGCCCCTTTCTTCGCCCTGGCCACGATCCGGGGAGTCTGGCTGTTTTGAACACTGAATTTACCGGAGGCGGTTTCCAAACGGCTGGGATTCAACCTCAGCTTTCGCCACCGGCTTAATTCTCTCCCACCGAAATGCCAAGTTCCTCAGGAGCGTGGGGTCCTGGCCAAGGAAGCGCTACTACAGTCCCAGAAATACTTCCAATATTTCCAAGGGTTTTCGGGAAAGTCCGGGAAGGTGCGCGGTGTAGAGAGAAGGACAGGGGGTCAGCAGGGAAGATGGGGCTCTCGGGGATTTGGTCGGGTGCGATCCGGACGCAAGAGTGGCTAACCACCAGGCTCCTTCCTTTTGTCGCCTTTGCAGGGCTACTCCTCCATGAATGCCGGCTTGGGCATGAACAGCTACATGGCCATGCCCGGCATGGGCAGCGCTGGCAACCTCTCGACCGTGGCGTCCGGCGGCTCCATGGGCATGTCTTACGCGGCTGGCCCGGCGGGCATGAACCTGTCTCCCGGCGCGGGGGCCATGGCCGGCATGGCGGCCCACCTGAGCCCCAGCTTGAGCCCGCTGGGTGCCCAGGCGGGCTCCATGGGGGGCGCGCTGGGCGCCTACTCTGCCCTGAGCCCGGTGGGGGCCGGCGGGGGCGGCGGGGGCGGCGGCTACGGGCCAGCGGCGGGCCTGGGCCGCGCCCGCGACGCCAAGAGCTACCGCCGGAGCTACACGCACGCCAAGCCGCCCTACTCGTACATCTCCCTCATCACCATGGCCATCCAGCAGTCTCCCAACAAGATGCTGACGCTGAGCGAGATCTACCAGTGGATCATGGACCTCTTTCCCTTCTACCGGCAGAACCAGCAGCGCTGGCAGAACTCCATCCGCCACTCGCTCTCCTTCAACGACTGCTTCCTCAAGGTGCCGCGCTCGCCGGACAAACCGGGCAAGGGCTCCTTCTGGACCCTCCACCCCGATTCGGGCAACATGTTCGAGAACGGCTGCTACCTGCGCCGCCAGAAGCGCTTCAAGTGCGAGAAACCGCCCGGCGCCAAGCAGCAGCAGCAGCAACAGGGGGGCTCGCCGGCCTCGGGCCCCGGCAAGAAGGCGCTGCCGCAGACGGAGCGCGAGGGGCCCAGTGGAGCCTCGGAATCGCCGCGCTCCAACGCCTCGCCTTGCCGAGAGCACAAGCGCTCGCTGGCCGAGCTCAAGGGCCAGCCGGAGCCCGCCCCGTCGCCGGCCCAGCAGCAGCAGCAGCAGCAGCACCTGCTGGCGCAGCATCACGCCCACCCGGGCCTCTCTCACGAGGCCCACCTTAAGGCCGAGCACCACTACGCCTTCAACCACCCCTTCTCCATCACTAACCTGATGTCCTCCAGCGAGCAGCAGCAGCAGCAGCAGCACGCCCACCATCCCCACCCCCACCACCAGCACGCCCACCACCCTCATCCTCCCCACCCCAAAATGGACCTGAAGGCCTACGAGCAAGTGATGCACTACGCCGGTTATGGCTCTCCGGTGCCCGGCAGCTTGGCCATGGGCTCTGTCACGAACAAAAGCGGCCTCGAGGCCTCGCCCTTGGCCGGAGACGCCTCCTATTACCAAGGGATGTACTCTAGGCCCATCATGAACTCGTCCTAAAGAAACCCCCCCCCCCCGTCCCTCTCTCCTTCCCGACGCCGAAACCGAGACTTTGTGGGGCGGGAGAAAAGTTCCCTAGAGTTCGAAAAGTCTGAACGTTGTGCCCAAAGCTGCCCTGCCCCCTCGACCCAATGCCCACGGAAAGAGGCCCAGTCCAGGGAAGGTCCAAAGCTCCCTTAAAAAATGTTGGACAGTTTCAGCCCCCCCCCCCCCGATTCTTTGGATGAGCGCTCAAGATTCTTTCCGACCTGTCTGGGGGGAGCACAGAACTGGGAACCCGGCACTCATGCCCTCTACCAATTAGAATGGGGCACCAAATATTTAGGTACTTTTTCCGCTGTTGTATGATTTTAAGCGCCTGCCGAAGTGGGAGGGGGGAGGGGAAGAGCTCATTGACTCCAACGACCGACCGTGAGGAGTAGAAACTGCTCCTGCTGCGGATCCGGGTCGTGACACCATGCTCAGCTTCCTTCAGACACCAGTTTAACTTTCCTTTGAATCTGGAAGATTTATTTTAAGGCATTAAAAGGTGATCCTAGGTATATTTGTTATTTTGGGTTAGGAAGTTACAAATATATCTATTTTTGGATGTGGAAGTGAAGTATGCGTGCGTGTGTGTGTGTGTGTGTGTGTGTGTGTGTGTGTGTGAGTGTGAACTGCTGTTAGATTTGAAAACCGAGGATCAAAAAGACTGTAGCATTGTGAAATCGGGGAAAAAAGGGAGAAAAGAAAAGAAGAGAGACTTTAGATTGTAATTTGACACACAAAAACTTGGAATCAAATTAATTTATCGTTTCTGTACGTTTTATTTATGGGTTATAACTGTGTATTCTGGTAACGGCCAGCCAAATTCCCACCAACCAATATTAAAATGATGTTGGATATTTTTCCCCCACCCCCACCCCGTCCTTCAACATTTCTTTAAAATCTATAGTTTTGCATCCATCTCTTCTTCCTCATTTCTTTTGGTTTAAATGCATAATGCAATCTTTTAAATTGGGGTTGGAAAAGATTGTGGAATAATTTCAATTCAGTGCACTAATTGTATTAGGAGAAGTTTTAAAAAAGGAAAGGAAAACAAACAGAAATGAAAGGCTCTTTTGCCGCTTCCTTTCCATAGTATGGAAATGGCACACAGGAACACATATGTTGAAGCCTCCGGAGACCCAGGTTATGTTTCTAGGTAGCTTAGCATTGCACAGTTCTTACATGAACGTCCACTAGGAATATTCAATGATTCTGTCTGCATGCATGCATATTTTTTCAAGAGAGGCCCACTGACCTCTTCTTCTATTTCCTGCCTATTCACTTTGCAGGAAATAATATTTAACTGGATTCATTATGACTTACACCCTTGAGTGTTTTGATTTGCTTGTATGTCATAAGGTTGGGGATCCTGTGAACATGTTGCAATTAGAGTGAAACCCAGCAGGTGCTACTGATGATGCAATCCCATCCATGTCTACAGAAGGGGGGGGGAAATGAGCTCAACGAGGTTCAACTTTCTTATTGCTGCTTTAAATGGTTTGGCATCATTTGCTCTTACAACCCTATCATTAGTAAAGTATTACTAAGTCCATTGGTTTTACCATTTCTTACAGTTATGTTCCTATGGGAAATATTTATTCTAACGTCTGAATATTAGCATCTTCATAAATGCTCTGAAGTTGCAGCCCTGTTTTGTTTTACAGCAAGCTCCATTGAACTTTTGTGTTGTTACATCTGAGAGAGAGGTTGTCTCCTTAAATGAAAGGCACTGCTAGGTAAGTCTGAATATGACTGTACCCTTCAATAATTACAAGTGACAAGATCCAGCCTTTTTAAAAAAACAAAAAAACCCCGAATGTTTCTTTGACATTCATAGTAGGGTTAAAATCAATTCTCCTCTACTAAAGGACTGGTCCGGTAATTAAAGTGTCTTTAGCTGGACGCTGATCAATATGCAGTGTATATTTCAAGGAACCAAGAGTTTGAAGCATCTTATTAACAGCACCCCAGCAATCTATCAACAATTGGTTAGTAAAGGCCATGATTCCACCTTTAAACAAGCGGCTCCTAGAATAATTATAAAAATGACAGGTCCTGCCGTTTCCCTCTTGTCTGGTAAGAAACCAAAACATGGTAACGGAGAGATGGTCTTATGTAGTCTGCATAAAATCTAGGAAGGAAGGAAGGAAGGAAGGAAGGAAGGAAGGAAGGAAGGAAGGAAGGAAGGAAGGAAGGAAGGAAGGAAGGAAGGAAGGAAGGAAGGAAGGAAGGTCGCTGTATAATCAACAGTTCAGCCTGGTGGGCTCACTACAGGGGCAAAAATCTCCCTGTTTTTCCTTGCTAGTTTGTGCCTCTGTCCCTCTCCCCTTTTCTCAAAAAAAAAAAAGTGTGTAATGAAAGCTGGAACTGCTGTTCTGCCTATCTTCCAGCCCTTTGACTAGTGGTTCTGGGAGCCCTGAAGTCTTCTTGCGATTCCAAAGTCCTTCTCGTCAAACAGAGACCATTTCCACGCTAGTGTTTTATAGCGTTGCCTAATCTTCGTTGGGCCACGCGTCCATCCGCGGTAGGGATAGGCTTTATCCCGCCAGAGCGACGGCTGATGGCGGCTCTAAGCACTAGAAAGGAAATGGTTAAAGAGAAGCCGCCTCCAAAGACGGGGTGCTGCTGGGAAGAAGATCAGCCCCAGCTTTCTTGAGAGTTTCCCCGCTGATGGGGGGAGGGGGAGGGGAGCAGAGTCCTGTCTGCTGCAGGGGCAGTTATTGCCCCCCCACACACACACACACACATCCGCAAGTGTCCCTTTCCTCCAATATTTCAGAGAGAGCCAGTCACCAGACCAGTTGCCCTCTGTACAGTATGTGGAACTGGAAAGCCCCACACGCGCTTCTGTTTCCTTCCCTTGGCGAAACTCGGAGAGAATCCAGCCCATTCGTGGCAGGGTGTTGTTGGCTTCTCGCCGTTTTTTTGCTTCTTCAAATTGGGATTTTTGTCTGTACGCAGCTATGCCGGATTTTCTGAAGAAGTTGTGCGGAAAGCTAGGAACTGGGAGAGGGGTGGGTTTGCTTTTCTTCCCTTTATACCGCCCATTCATTCATTCGCAGCGCCGAAAGAACGGCTCGCCTATGATATTACAGTTGCAATTTGCGCAGCCTTTTTTTTTTTTGGACTGTGTATGTTGCGGAAGCCGCCCCTTCCTCTGCCAAGTTAACTTCTGGACGCTCTCCAGGATACAGAGGAGGGAAGGTCTCTCGACCCAGCTCTAGGTCGGATGAAGTGAGCTGGGGACACGCGTCTGTAGCAGCCCTCCACACAGGAAGGGGTGACGGGGGTGGGGGGTGGGCTCCTGGGAGCAAAGACCGGGAGAAAATCTCCATGCATACGAACTGAAATCCCATGCTCTCGGTAAGTGGTGTTTCCTGGCTCGCTTATTGTTTTGCGCTATCAAACCCATTCTTTCAAGCGAGTCGGATCCCGACCCCACGCGAAACCATAGCATTCCCTTCCCCATAATGGTTGGCTGGCTGGAATCCTGAGAATTTGAAACCGCCGGGATTTGAATAACAGGGAGCTGCCCTGTTATCCAGGAGGCGGAGTAAAAAAAAAAAACTAAAGTGTTGAGCCAGTTGTAAGTATACGTCGAAGTTCCTTAAAAGCAAGCGCCTCGGTTCAGTGAAATATGTGGGGTTCGTTTCTGGCAAGCTCTGGGCGAGAATCCGAGCCTTTTTTTTAAATTCAGTATGTTTACAAGGAAACCAGCCCCATTAAATCTTGCCTCGTTTGGCTAGATCGTGCAAGATTCCAGTGCCTAGGCAAGTCGTCTTGATTGCTTGGAGACAATGCAGGTGTCAACTGGAAATGGGAGTGGAAGCAATGCAAGTGAACGTAGGTCCCAGCGGACTCCCCGCTAGTTCCCTAAAGGAGATATGGACGACGTTGCTGTTCCCCGAAAACCAATAACAGTAGGGGTTATATACTTCTCAGAAGGGTTCCTGTGGATTAGAAAGAGAGCCTACTTGGATCAGTAGAGCCAGCTGACCCATCAAAATGCCAATCGGAGTCGGGGAAGATTACCAGAGAAGAACACACAAGCTTTGCTGGTGTTGCATTGTTCAAAACATGTTTTGTGGCTTAGTTTAGGCATAGTTGCCACGCCAAGGTGAGGGAGAGGGGATTGAATGGCGGGTGGCCTAAAACAATGAGAGAGAATACCTCAAGCTGTTTTGGATTACAGCGCTCAATACCTGACCATTCACCATGCTGCCTGAAGTTGTTGACAGTTATAGCCTAAAACTTTTGGAAGTCGCCATGCTAAGAACGCTACATTCATATATAAATGTCTGGGTGTCAATTTATGAAATGAATGTTCAAAGAGGATAAATAAAAAAACACTCCAGCAAAAGCTAAAATGCTTCTGGTGTCCTTCAAAGAGCAGTTTAAAGTATGAATAGGTGGGTGAGAAGTGGATGGGATTCTCTGAGGAGACTTCCAGCTGTTACCAAAGTGAAGGAAACTACTCTGCTCTTTGCTGAGGACCACTCCTTGAATGCTGGCTCAGGGCCAGAGATTCAAGTCGGTATGGATAAATTCTCCACATCTTGTTATAACTTTGGGCTTACCGTACCATCAACATCCCAAAGGCCAAGCTGTACGCCAGCTGCTCCTCATACACTATACACAAAATGCAAAACCACAATTAAAGGGCAGAAAGTATAGGCAGTTATTCAATTTAATCATCTTGGTAGTACCGTTTCTTGAGCAGTGATTATTGATGCAGAATTTAATTGCAGAATAGCAAAGGTGGGTAGACTGCACTCCACTGTATGGGAACCTGTCTGAGATGGTATAGGTTCTCCTGCTTGAGCAGGGGGCTGGACTAGAAGACCTACAAGGTCCCTTCCAGCTTCTATTCTATTCTATTCTATTCTATTCTATTCTATTCTATTCTATTCTATTCTATTCTATTCTATTCTATTCTATTCTATCCCGAGTAATCAGCTCTGTATAACTAAACTGAAACTTTACGGACTGGTGGTACTTACTATCCTTCTGGATGCCTGTGAAACATGGACTGTATATCAAAGACATGCAAAAATGACTTCTCTTCACAGGATATTAGGCATCAGATGGCATAATGAAGTACTTGACACTGATGTTTTTATCTAGGGCATGTCTACCATCAGTCCAAACATTGATAAAGCACGGACCCAATGGGAAGGTCATGTCATCCATATGCTGGACGATCACATATCCAAACAGCTCCTTTTGGGGAACTTTCCAAGCTTGCGTGGAGGACAGAAGAAACATTACAAAGACCACACTAAGGGCCTCTCTGAAGTCGCTTGAAATAGACATGACCACCTGGGAAATAAAACTGCCCTACTTGGTGTAAGGTTTGCCAAACTTATAAAGTATAACATAAGATCAACATAAGACTGTGTAAGACTAGAGCCTCTGGCGCAACAACTGCTGTGGTCACCCAATTTGTAAATGCATTGCCTCTCTGTCCCTTTCCAAAGAGTGGCAGCTGTTCCTAAGCCAGTGTAAAAACAACAACAACAACAACAACAACAACAAACCCCTGCATTTCTCCTTGGTCATTTGAAAGTCTTGAATGGGGGCACCGATCTGCACAGGCTTGTGAACCACGTGGCTCTGGCTTCTTCACCACAGTTGCAAATGAACATCAGCAGATCAAAAGAGAAACAATCATACACCACACCACGTCAACAATAATGTTATTGTTCGTAAATGTCCTGCAAACTCTGTGCACAGCTTTTGGCTTCTGGCATTTTAACTGGAGTACTGTACAGAGCCATGCAGAAGATAGGGGTTTTCCCCTATTGCTGAGGGTTGTGACGCAGCCCAGAAGGCGGGGCGGACAAATTCCCCTCTCTGGATTGGTTCCTTACTTATATTCTGTGTGCTGACACTAGAATTGTTCTTCAAAGTAACTGGGGGTGGCAGCTGCAGGAGGATCTAGCAGTGTTCAAAGGGCTTTTGGGTTGTTGTTGTTGTTGTTGTTAAGGTTCCTTTCTGGCACCACAACGGCCAGTTTACATGCAACTAGCTTGGGCTGAAAGGTGAGTTTATTGAGGAAATGCAAACCCAAAAGTAAATGACTGAGGGTTACAAATACAACATCAATACATGCAATTGCACCTGAGCCCCCAAATCACCAGCCCTACTCCCAGTGACCCAGAGTAGTAAGCCTCAAGAAGATGGGACCAGCCCATTCAAGTGCATGGGGGTGGGGGGGGGGGGCTTATAGATTTGTGTGGCTGAACACAGGTTGGGCCTTGGTGGAGCAGTGGGCTAATGCCTCCTTAAGTAACACCAGCTGCCTGCAATTAGTGCAGGTTCGCATCCCACCAGGCTCAAGGTTGACTCAGCCTTCCATCCTTCCGAGGTAGGTAAAATGAGGACCCAGATTGTTGGGGGCAATTAAGCTGACTTTGTAATAATGCCGCTGGGGTGTGTGTGTGTGAAAGCCCTAATAAGCAGGCATATACATAGAATGAAGGCTACTGCTAAGCTTGTAAGCCGCCCTGAGTCTTCGGAGAAGGGCGGGATATAAATGGAATTAAAATAAAAATAAATAAATAAATAAATATGCTTGAGAGAAGAATGTTATACATGTGGAAAATCATGACTTGAACTGTTAAGCATGCAGGCAACAAGTCAGAAAGATGGACAATAAGAACTTCTCTGACATTTAGATGACCAATCTGCTCAAGTTTCTTTGCCATAAAAGGAATACTTTGAATATTGGGGTATTTACTGGATTTTTTTTTTAAAAAAACCACACATCTGGATGTGCAGCTAACTGATTCCATCACATTTTTCCAACTTACATTTTGTTTGGTAAGTGCTAATTTATAACAAATCTTTCTTTCTTTTTTATGGTACCATCCACTTAATTCCAAACATCTCATTTCTAGTGGGACTCACACCCACCAGGCTTCCTCTTAAGATTCAATCAGTATCAGCCAGGGAGATTTCTTTTTAACCCTGGTAGGAAATAAGATGTGACCTTAAGACCACCAAAGCCAGACAATAAACCCATCTCCTCCCCTAATCCTACATTTCCTTGGGTTGTTTTTATTTACAAAGGTAACAACTAAACTAAACTAAACTAAACTAAACTTAAACCGTTCTCTCACAGCAAGGGATATCTCTCAGACATGTGCATAGATCCCTCCCTTGTTTTTTTTTAAAGTGAAATAAATCTGAAGGTTTTTTTTTTTACTTTAGCCCTCACACGGTCTCGACGCGAAGCAAAAGAGAAGAAGACACCCCCTAAAAACAAGTGAGGTGCACATTCCCCCCCCCAAAGGAGGACTCCGCGCTTCTCCGCCGGCAAGGACACACACGTTGTGAAGCAAAGCGGAAAATGTGTGTTCATTATCACATAAAAGGCTCCCGTCGCGAAGAAGAATGGAGGTCCGAAACGGGAGTGATCGGGAGACAATGGGCTGTCAATGGATCGCTCTAACCTGGCTGGTCCCAGCGCGCCTGCCCTATTGTGCCACGCTCGTTTTAAACTACTTAGCTGACTCCCCCTCCGCTGATCCCGAACGATAAGATATACTTCTGTCCGTAGACATTCAAGGGGAAAAAAAAAGAGGAAGGGGACGAAGACATTAAAGGAGGAAAAATGAGCCACTGAGAAGCCTGCTCAGGAGTAGCAATTGTTCCTTTCATTTTTGTTTCTCCTTGCTCATATTTTTTTCCCCCTTAAGCTCCCGGATGGCGGCTTGGTTTAAAAAAAAAAAGCGGGGTTGTGTTTTTCCCCCCCCAAAAGCTCACACTCATTAGTTCATCTCCACACTTAAAAAAAAAACTGCTGGTGCTTTAAGTCGTCGTGATCTGCGAATAAACAAAATCAGTAAACAAATAATAATAATAATAAAAAACCTAACTCCAAATTCCAGGAGGGTAAACTTTACGCAGCACGTCATACTTCGGTAAATTTACACAGATATTAGGACGGCTGTTCTTTACCTCTCACAGTGTGTATACTCTGTGTGTGCGTGTGTGCGCGCGTGTGTGCGTGGTCGCGCGTTTCCTCTGCTCCTTTTGAGCCATTGTGCATAACTGAATTTTATAACGCTGATCGATATCTTGGTAAAATATTCATTTTTAAACTAGCGGGCAGTGAAATCTTTGCTTTGTGCTAAAGTCAACAGTCGCTCCAATAAATGCAGCGATGCCTTTCCGCGGAATTGCAGACGGCGGGGTATCTGGCTTGTCATCTGCGATCTGCAGCTCTCTGGCATCAGGTAGGGATTTATCTTGGTTTTTAATTGGGGCCATTGGACAAGAGGGAGAACCGCATTTGCTTCCTACTTACTGCTACTTTCTCACTCAGAATCGGGCCCAGAGGAACAAGGCAACGGTGTCTCTCCCCTCACCCCCAAAACTTCCCAGGAAGAAAAAGCTTCCATTGGAACTGGTTTAGGCAGAAACGAATCTGGGTGTCCGACGCCCTCCGATTCCAACCAGCCTTCCCTCTCGTATACAGGAATGCTGCTCCGCAGCGGCTGGAGCAGAAGTGGAGGGTGCGAATTCTCCACTGGCTGCTGCTTTCTTTCTTTCACTCTCTCTCTCTCTCTCTCTCTCTCTCACACACACACACACCCGCAGCTAACCGAAGGGACCACTGGGGGCTGGTAGTAGTGGTGACAGAAAGCTTAGGCTACATGTAGCTGAAGCAAATTCAAGTTTACCCAAGAGTAAGGATCAGTAGCTATTGGAAAGAAAACAAAAGGGTTGGCCTAGCCAGGCACTTTGATCTCATACAGCCAGCTCTCTTTAACAGTAGCTGGTTTGATTATTGCAAAACATTGCTTAAATTAATTCTAAATCCTCCCCCCCTCCCGGTTTGCTTTCTTTGTTTTCTGCTTGTAATAGCTGGACAATGGTGGCTTTTAGCTATCCTTTTGTTTTTGCAACAGATACTAGATAACCCTGTCTTCTCCATATACAGCTACCTGGATTTTCTTTCTCCTTCTCCTTCTTTTGTTAAAAGTTCAAAAGAAACGAGGAAACACAACTCACACAGGTTTACCCACTGGACACAATGCCAGGTAAACACAGAACTACCCCCAAATATTAACTTTCCTTTAATTAGGTTTCATCATGTAATTGTTTTAACAAAAAAGGTGAAGGCTTTGAATTGACTGAATGAAAAAGAGAAGAGCTTTTCACCTTGAGAACTTTTCTGGGTGAAAATCTAGTATAGGATAGGAGCTAGGCATCACTTGCCACCTTCCTAGGAAATCTTCCTTCAGCTTTTCATTAAAATCACCTGTCAGGCAATGTGAATGTTAGATCCCTCCAAACGTGTTAGAATATATGTACTGTTTCCAGGTAGCAAGGACAATTCCGTCTGCAAATTACTTATAATATCTAGCTTGCAATGGTTAAAAACAGGTGATGTCTGATAGGTTTTTTTTCACTCTGTCTTGAAATTCTTTCTCTCACTGCTGTCCAAACTGTGCAGGCATTCATTCCATCACCAAAGCAACATATATATTGAGGTGCTTTGATCTGGCAGGAAAGGATTAAGATCCAGCCAAAAGCACACACCTTCCCAACATACTGACTTCCATTGAAATCTGCTAAAGTCAGTGGAACTCAAAGATTATTAATTTTATTTCAGTTGATTGTTTCTCACATATTTATTTTGTCCTCGAGTATGCATACTGTATTATTAAGATTTCCCATTGCAGGGATGGAAGATGGTTCCTTTCATATAAAGTTGGTCTTCTGATTGTTGATTGAGAATCTAAACAATATGCAGTGAATGTTAGAAAGATTGTATAATGTAACAAGATATTTGGATCTGAACATTTATGTATCAAAGACCAAATAAATTGTGTTTGACAAGAAAAAATAATTTCACAATTGCAAGTTATGCATAAGCAGTGAAAAACCAGATCAAGTAGATGCATTTTCATACCTTGGTGGGATGTTTCTAATGTATGGAAAATGGATGAAAAAAATTAAGATATGCAAATACTGGCAGAAAGATAGGGTATGTCATTTGTTGTGAAGTGAAGAAAGTTGTGTGCAAGATTGAGCTTTTGTCCATTTTGGGAGTGAGAATTGGATATATCAACAAAAACATAAAAACAAGTTGAATTCAGTGAAATAAGGTATTTAAAAAGTTTGGGTAAAACAAAGCAAGATAGTATGTAGACTAATACGAAATTGAGTGACCATCATGAAAGAAGTAGATTAAGGTAATTTGGCTACAGAGAATAAATGAGGCTCAAATATACAAAAGAAAAATAAACAGGTTGAGAAGAAGAGGTGACCTAGACAGTAGCAGTTGGATGATGTTTAGAAGACCCTGGGAGTTATGAAATGTTTTAAGAATGAAAGGCAATATGGGAAGCATTACACAGACTGAGGAAACAAGGATGGGTTGTATGTATATAGACAATGAATGATGTAATCAATTTAGCTGTATTTCCTTTTCTTATCTCACACCTTTAATTTCTTTGGGTTACTATTTTTTCCTACCTTTCTGCATGTTGTGGGTGTATGTATGTGTGCATGTAAGTGTGGGCCCTAAGGAAAAGGGCAGGGGATTTTCCCCCATCTGATTTCCCTTCCATCTAAATTGACGTGTCAGGTTATATTTGCCCAGCAAGATGGGATTGCTGCAGGACAAACTCCAAGGCTAATGTATACAGATATATACATTATATATCTGTATACATTATATATCTGTATACCTTGATTCTAGACATAATTGTCATGAAATTTGTGGGTGAAGCTATCTTTTGGCGGCGATTTTACCATTTGTGAAAAGAGTTAACAGCAAGCAATAATAGCCCCCCCCCAGCTTAATTTAGAATCCCGATTTTCTGGGTGTCTTTCATACCTCACCGACTTGGCTTTTCAAAGTATTCCCTACCCCCAGCCCAGTTTTTCTTCCCACTAAAGAAGTATGTCGCATCTTTCGGGGGCCGCCGGGTGGGGAGGGACAAGGAAAGATCGGGGAGAAACCTTAGAAAAGGCAGGAGATCCGCCTGGGTTACTCCGAGCGCTAAAGAGTGGGAAGGACCTTCTCCTCGGGACCCGACTGCGTGTGAGGTCTGTCTCGGAGGCAGGCTCTTAAAAAACCTTCGCTTCCCTCCAGATTGGGCCTTGAGGAGGAAAAGGGCGGGGGATTTCCTCATCTGATTTCCCTTCCATCTAAACTGACGTGACCACCGCTTATATTTCCCCAGCAAGATGGGATCGCTGCAGGACACACACCGAGGCTAATGGTTTTTCAATAATTAATACCGTCCCCGCCACTGGTAATGCGGCCTCTCGGATTTGTCAATTACTTGTCATTAAACGAATGTCTACCCACGTCCTTGCTTAGGTGGCGCAGCGATGGAAGGAAAACAGCTCCCCGTCCGTCTCATCTGGCTCAGCCGGGGAAGCCCCCCACCCCCTTCCTCCTCGGGGTCGCGAAGCTCAGGCAAGATTCCCGCAGGAGTTGAGCCCGCAGGAAGCTTCCCAAAGAGATTTTCTCTGCCATATATTTTATTTTTTATTTTTTTTTATTTTAATCCCATTTATATCCCGCCCTTCTCCGAAGACTCAGGGCGGCTTACACTCTAAACCAGGGGTCGGCAACCTTGGCTCTTTTATGACTCGCGGACTTCAACTCCCAGAATTCCCGAGCCAGCTATGCTGGCTCGGGAATTCTGGGAGTTGAAGTCCGCGAGTCATAAAAGAGCCAAGGTTGCCGACCCCTGCTCTAAGCACAAATCAACGTGCTTAGCAATATAGGCAATTGGGGGCTGCTTTATCCTTGTACTTCTTTGACTTTGCCCTGGATGTTTGCCTGGAAAGACACAAGCCAACAAGCACGGAGGCCAGGAGGTGGCAAATCACTCCGGGAAGCAGTGACTACGTTCAATTAAACTGGCCAACTCCTTTCGTATTTGCTGCTCCCGTGTCTTGAGCAATACCGAAGAAGTCAGGCTTTCTTCTACCGCCGCCGTGATGCCATGAGATCTACGCATCGCGACAGAAGGAAGAAAAACGCAACGGCTTTTGTTGTTTTCCACCTTCCAGCTTAGGGTCACCTGCTGCGATGCAGCCTATCCAGCAACCGGTAAAGCCATTGCTGCCGCGGCAGGAAAGTTGAAAACTACATTTACAACACCAACATGATAAAAGCCGTCTCGAGGCCCCTTTCGGCGGGTTCGACAGCTTGTACTTTACAGGGGCGGACGGGAAACACTGATATCCCACTCGAGCATGCGCAGAGGGTCCTTTTTTTTCCCGCCACCGAGTTTTTGCAGCCTTGGCCCTCTTGGCCTAATCGCCAGCCTGGGCTGCGGGAGAGCGTGGCCCTTTTCCGGATCCCCGGAGTCCTCGCCCCATGAAACTTGGCCGGAACGAGGCGCCAGCTCCGTCCGAGGCCTCCCTCGGAAGTAGGAGACAAAACAAAGCGGCTGCCCCTAAACGCCACAGCTTTGCTCAAGCGACAGGGACCCTCCTGCTCTCAAGCGACGCTCGGAGGCCTGGCGCGCCGCGTTCCGAACTCAGCGGCCGGCAAGACAGCCGAGCCTCTCTGCATCCAGATAGCGATCCGGGAACTCTCCCGCCTGGGCCGCTGCCGTTCGAAGTGCTGCTTGCTTTTTTTTTGGCGGGCTCGTGCTTCAAGTTTAGAGCCGCAGCGGTGGGGAGTCTCAGGGCCGGCCAGAAGCGGGGAGGGGGAGCTTGTGTGGCAGCTTTTTTTTCCCGGTTCGAGGGGACGCCGCCGGCCAAGGACCCCCTGCAGCACCCCAGCGGCAAAACGCCTTTGCTGGTGAAGACCCCCCGACCCCGCTGGCCAAGATGTCGCCTTGTGCTTCTTGCCCGGCGCTCAACGCGGGCAATCCCCGCCCCTCTCGCTTGTGCCCAACTACTACAGCACAGGGGCAGCTTTGTCCATCGGCTTTGGCTCTTGGTCTGGCCTATTTAGTAACTTAGGGCAAAACCCTCGCATTCCCCCCCCCTTTTTTTCTCTTCGGGGCGAAACCTCTCTTTTAAGTTCCGGTATAGTCTCTATTAATTGCAAGGCTGGTGCTCTTCGTTCATATCACATCCGACCGCTTTTCAAGGCGTAGTTTTAGGCCAAGGTCGAAGACTTTGAAAGCCAAACGTTTCCCAGGAGCGGAGAAATGAGAAAGGCGCCGGGCTATCCCGCGAGCCTTTCCACAAACCAACGGGCAGTCAGGCTTAATGAAACCTGCGAGATAAAAAGAAGGAAGTGTCATAAAGATGCTGCAGTTCAACTAAAAAACAAAACAGACTCTTGGGCTATTGCAGAAGGAAGTGAACTACCAGCTAGGATTCATGTGGCGGCGGCGGGGGGGGGGGTAATGGAAAATCGCAGCTCTCTTGAGTTATACGGCACCGGGACAAATTTTCCCTCGCTTTCTTCACCAGAAACGGAGCCTTCTTCCAAAGGCAACGTTGTCGAAATAGGAGGCCTGGAGTAGAAACAAAATAATAACCTCCCCCTCCCTGAGCCCAGCTATGTATATTCGCTCTGTTAAGAATGGAGCTGCCGCGTCCCGAATTCCTCTATTCAGAGTTGCAACAGAAGGGCAGAAATCATCTAATTGTCCGCCCTTGTTTTCTCCTCGTCTTTTCCCCCTTTACTTCCCTTCCCCAAAAATCCCGCCCCACCCCCTTTTCTCTGTTGTGAGCCTGGTAATGACATGCAAGGACCGGCTGAAAGACAGCCAGACATCAAAGCACAAAGCAAATGACATTTCCCCCACGTCGATAAGAAAGTCACACTCCAAACTTTCTTTTCCTTCTTAAAAGGGGCTCCGATGACCGAAAAGATAGCATTTGGGGGTTGTGTTGTCCCCAACATTTAGGTCCTGCACAATCCCATTACAAAGAAACCGCGTCCGGCAGGACTTCAGAAATGTAAGGAATTTGGGGACCAAACAACATTTATTGGGGATAAGAGAGCGTATGTCTATGTGTGTGGGGAGGGGGCGGGCAAGCGGGTGGAGAAGACACACATTTGGAGCTGAGATGGGACTAATTATCGAGATAGAGAACAAGGAGCTGGAACACCCAAGTCGAGCTGAGTCGTCTCCCGGGAGACTGATGGAGACCTATTTTACAAGCTGTAATTCCGCTTTAGACGCTTGCAAACTAAAGTCAATTCACACCCTCTTCTTTATTCTAGAAATATTCCTAATCCTGCTGTTCAAGCGGGAATCCTCTGGTCTCTTTCCTCCTAATATTAATCTAGAAACTTCGTGAAAAGGAGGATTGATTATAGGAGGGTGGAATCACTTTCCTTCCCAATTTTAACTACCTCGGCAACATCTAACCTTTTAATGAATAGATATTAAAACTTGGAGAAACATCCTGTGCCCTTCTACAGTCCTTTGCTGTTATCAGTTTGACAGGCCAATTAGCAGTGTGGGGAAATTTAAAACAAAAGCACATTGCTTTTGATTCCAGTATTTTCAGGCAGTACTTTGGGGTGAGCATGGGCATTTTCCTTTGATCTTGTCTTAATGCTTTATTTATAGTTATGTAAAATAAAAGGGAATTATTTATGTGGATGTGATTAATATAAAAAATGAATACATCATTGTTATTGCCAAGACCTAGCATGCTTTAATCTCATCATCTGTGTTCTGTGGACAGCTAGCTAATCTGATCATACCTATGCTCACTTGAAAGTAAGCATTCTTGTATTCAGCTATTAGAACAGAAAGAGTTCAATCTGAACTCTTAGTCAAGAATAGTATGTGGGTTGGAGTTGTGTGCTTTTCGATTAAGTTTCTATTTTTGATTAACAAAATCAGTAAAAAGTAACATTCATGTTTAATCATAATGCATGCCTTCTTTTAGAATACTGAGCCTTCTCTGACCATTTAAGCTTTGCAACAGCTCAACAGGCAATTTAATTTAATTGATACTTATGGACAATTGGTTTGATTAATTTGATAAGGCAGAAAATACAAATGATAAATGAAAGAGTATGCATGCCAGTAAGCATACAAAAATAAACAGATCAGCATTTCTTATTTTATAATAAAATATACTACTTGACCAGGAACAATAATTGAGTACAAATACCACCAGTTCTAAAAGCAGGAGAAACATTTGATTATATCTGGATATTGACATCATTCTATTTTCCAAATCATTTGATAGGCTAACATTTTAACATTTAGGAAAAGTAGAAAATTATTCTCTCGCAGAAAAAAAGGCCATATCATATCAGCCCTTAATTAACAGAGAGCACTCTGTTTTCTAAGAAGTAATCAGTTTTCTTCTGTGGGGCCTTATTCTTCCTCTCTCCTTCTCTCTCCAGCCCTGAATCTTTCCTTTAATTGATTGCCAGTTCTTCAACCACTAGAGATATACCTCTACAACAACTTGATCTAGAGCAAGCTATTAATCTCTCTCATTGTGGCAGAACATGCTATTGTTAAAGGAACAGCTGCAGAGTTCAGCTAAAGAGTTACTGGTGGGAATCCCAGGCCTATTTGAAATTAAATGTTGAGGACCCTTCCAAATTGGGTTTTTAGATTATAGTAAGAGTAGCAGGCAACATATTTACTCGGAAGTTCATATAGATTGCTTTCCATATTTGTAAATTATAAGTCTTGCTCTTTTAATTAACATTCTTGCTTCACAATGGGTAAACTGAGTCATCACAAAGATTCTGGGTTCAGTTTTGTGGGATCTCCTCTTACCTTATTGTCCATTTGTATTGCAACTGTACACTTCTGAGGTATATTACCTGAATTAATTTGAAATAATATACCACAAAAATCATTAATAATTTTTAAGTAACATTTTAAGTTTAAACCAAGTCCATCAACTTTTATACCTGCAAATTATAATTCATCGACTATGTTCTTTTCCTTAATTTCCTTCCTAACATATTTCCTACATATTCAAAATATTGGCAACAATCCAAAGTCCATTTATCTGGGATTAAATTTTACTAATCTCAGTGGGACTTGTTTTTGAATAAATATGCCTGGAATCTCTTTTCCCTGAAAAATCTTTGATTTTTTTTTTATAATCCAAGATTGATATGGAAAGAAATGCCAATCACAAATGGAGCTCTGACATAGATTTAAGAGCCTAGAAGATTTGTTTCAGTACCCAACAATCACCAGTGGCTCTATGGTGTTTACTGGATTACTTAAAACCTGAACAAGAGTGAAGTCTAGATTACAGTGGCATTGCAGCCAAACTGACATAGCAAAAAACAACAACCCCACAAAACTCTGTGGCACCTTAAAGGCTAACATATTAACAATAAGATGAACTTTCATGGAACCAGAGCTCTTTTTACTGGATGTATGAGATATCCCAAATTGGCATGTAGGACTATCTGAGTGAAGGAGCAGGAAGAATGTACCAGCATTGAAGTCCAACAGGTATGATATGCAAGAAATGCATGCAGTGCAAATTACATTAATAATCTATTGGTGTAAAATTTAGTCAGAAAGGTGCTTGAATTAAATGGGACATACATGCTTATTGAGACTTATATGGCTGCCAATTAAATAAGATCCACATGCTTTAAAAATACCTTTGTAATCTAATGTCTAGCATTATTACTACCTTAAATTATATTTCTAGTTATTGAGACCAATGGAAACATGCATTTCTGCTTTGAATCTTTTAGAACACTATTTGCTCAAGTGTATGGCTTGCTGGTCCAAGATTTTTCTTCCAGATATTTCAAACCTGGACAGGAAAATACTAATTGCTAGGAATTGTGGGTTGTCCCTAGTGCTTTAAGAGGCTGGTCACTTCACAGTGTGTCCAATCAAAGGTCTGCAGGGCCTTCAGGGGAGCAAATGGTGCTGCAGACGATTCCAAAGATAGTCAAGCACAATTCAGACAGGGTACTTTTATTTAAAAACAATTTAAGATATAGACAGGGTGGCAAGAGGTTCAGGTAGCTAGAAAATAGCATTTGATTGAAAATGTTTTTGTCTTCATAATTGTTTTTAGAAGGATTGTTTTCTTGTATGTAAGTAGTTTGCCAGATTTTGTGATAGAAGTCTGGTATGTCAAAGCCAAGAAGCTCCAATGGGTGATTTGAATATTTCAGTAAAATAACCCAAAGGTGCTTTTTTCATGAGGCAACTGGCCTTTAGTTTTTTTTAAAAAAAAGATGTTTTGCTTCTCATCCAAGAGCTGAAGAAGCTTCTTGGATGAGAAGCTAAACTTCTTCAAAGAAAAACAAGAAAGTCCAGTTGCCTCATGAAAAAAGCATCCTTGGGACAACCATAACCTGGATTAGGGGTCCCCAACCCCTGGTCCATGGACCAGTACCAGTCCATGGCATGCCAGCAACGTGTCCGCACAAACTAGGAAAGCCCCACATCCCCTGGATGCAGGCAACACACAAAACCACACCCCCCTCCAGTCCATGGAAAAACCTCTCTCCACGTAACCAGTCCCTGGTGCCCAAAAGGTTGGGGGCCTCTGACCTGGATGACTGAGAATCTCCATAGACATTCAGTAAAATAATTTTTTAAAGAAAAATATAAGCATTCTTTAGTTCCAAGAATTTCAAAATATATATTTTTTTAAAAAACACCATAAACCTGCCAAAGATGACTAAGCAGCATGTGTTTTCCAATTTCCATTGATCTCTCTCTATCCCAGGAGAATTTTTACCTTCTTTATTCATAGGAACATTCAAAAGACTGCTCAATTTGGAAATACAAATCTAAAGTTTATATAATGTTGGGCCTAAAATGAAACATATACATCTTTGCAATTTGCCCTTCAAAATGGGCAATAAGTACAATAACATTTTTCAGTTTTCTAAAGTCTAGCATCAGATATTACAAGAAACCCTCTCCCACTAAATAGACTCCTCTGGAAAAAAACTGCAATTTAGACACAAAGGGATCTGGGTCCCAAGAATTTAAGGATGCCGGGTTGTATAATATACTTTTCTTATTTCCATAAAGTAAAAGAAAGTTTCATTACTGCATCTCTCAAATCTGCAATGTTGCCTTTGAACAAGCCATACACCAGGTTTGAATTAACTTCTTGGACATAATCCCTGATGTTAGTGCTACAGAGGTCACTGATTGTACATTTGGGTTGTGCTAATCATTTACAGACTGAAATATCTGGGGAGAGAAAGAACTTTATATGTTAGCCTGTGATCTCCCAAACGTGTTTGTGACCCTAATCCGAAGTAAACAAGATGTGGGTTGCATTTAGGGAGAGCAGACTGAATTCTTCCCAGTTTTTTTTAAAAAAAAAAACTGGAGGCATTCATAGAGGTTGCAATCCCATCCTTACCTCGGAGTAGGTGCCAACCTGACTGGAAGGATCGCGGAGCGCCACCTTTTGTGGCCCTGGCAAGAGTTTTTCCTCGCCGGGCCGCAAAAGGTTCCCCTCTCTGCTCCTTTCAAATTGGAACAGCCAATGAAATCTGCTCCAAGGCTAAGGCGCCAAAGTCTTCCTTCCACCAAACCTCTGGAAGCCGTTTATCTCAGGTGCCTTTAACCTGCAGTTATCTGCTGCCAGATCATGAGGGAGTTCAGCTCGGTAACCCGAGATCGGGCTTCGCTGATTGTCGAGAGAACGCCCTTTAGATTCCACCCTTACTTGGTAAACAAGGCCGAGGAGTTGCCCTCGCTCCCTTCCGCCCCACGAAGACACTCGCAGTGAGCGAGCGAGCACCTCGCTAATCTCGGAGGCGGCTGCTTCTTCAGCGTCTCGGGGGCAGAATTCCGGACACAGGCGGGGGAGGGAAACGGGGACGCGGGACAAAGACCGAGGCGGGCGGACCCGGAGCCCTGGCGGGTGGCCCTCCCTGAACGAGGCATTAAACTCAGGAGGTCTCGAGCTGACTTCTGCAAGTTGGCCATTTTGCAAAACAAGCGCAGAGCGGCTGCAAGGCCTGCGGGCCTGTGCAGCCGCGTTTACGGGGATCCCGAGAGAAGCCGGCGGAGTTCTGCAGAGCTGAGCTGCAGTCCCAAGGATTTAGACTTGACCCAATTTTGCCAGCCTAAATTAGAAGAATTCATTTTATTGCTGCCTGGATCGCCTTGCGTTTTTATATTAATTAAAGTTGTTAGTTTATTTATTTTATTTATTTTAATTCTATTTATATCCCGCCCTTCTCCGAAGACTCAGGGCGGCTTACAAGCTTAGCAGTAGACTTCATTCTATGTATATGCCTGCTTATTAGGGTTTTCACACACACCCCAAGCGGCATTATTACAAAGTCAGCTTATTGCCCCCAACAATCTGGGTCCTCATTTTACCTACCTCGGAAGGATGGAAGGCTGAGTCAACCTTGAGCCTGGTACTTAAGGAGGCATCCACTGAAGAGTTTGTAATCGTTTAAATCTGTATATTGGATAGAGTGATATATTATTATTTATCCGCCTTTTTATTATTTATACAAATAACTCAAGGCAGTGGAGGTATCCAACAACTATTTTCCCCACAACAACAACCCTATAGAGTGAGTGACTGGCCCAAGATCATCCAGTAAATTTTCATGGCTAAAGTGGAAAGGGAACTCACAGTCTCCCACTTTCTAGCCTGGAGCCTTAAACATTAGACCAAGTTGGCTCTGTCTTTAGAAGCATTTGCAAACTATACAAACATCAGTTAAGACGACTTTGACCTTATAATTAATTGTACAAACTCATCAGTTTAGACTTGCTATTAGAAATAATGGCACCTTGAACTGAGAATTTTTGAACAGGCATGTCCCTGTCCCCTAGATAAAATTCTTTTAAAAATGTCTTCCCAGGGTGGGTTTTTTTTTGGGGGGGGCGGATCTTCTTGCACAAATTCTGTAATATCCCTCACCCAATTTTAGCAGACCCATGAGTCCTACTGAAGTCCTGCCAAATGCAGGGTGGCCAGGTTTAGACAAATTTTCATGGCCTGTTAGGACCGATGCTGAACCATAGTGCAAGTAGATTTGCCTCAAGGTTATCTTCAGTATTTCAGGCTTTCCTTCTGTTGATATGAAAGGATGGTGGTGTTCTTACTGCACCTTAGAGAGGGGCAGATAGAGACCCAAATGTTTTTCTGGATCAGAGCTTTTGATGAGTTATGGTTTTGCAGAATTAAAACAATTCCCTTTGATTCACTATTGGAAGGAATTTCTTAGCCTTTAGTCTTGCCTTCCAATGCAAAAGAAAATGGACTCCTGAAAATGGACTCCGTCTCAACCACCAGGCTCATTCTCTCCCCTTTCAAGATCCTCTTACATGCACTGTTGGTAGGGGAAAGCTCTGGTCAGGCTGAGCTACTTCAACTCCTCCCCAGTACCTTAGTGCTGTTCAGAAGAGTTGGCTGCAAGTGCTATTGCTCCAACAGCCTTGCTGGGTGAGGGTTGGGAAAGAGGGCTACTGTTGGTGGAGGACCCCAGAATTGGCTCGTTAGTTGAGGTGATATGAAGGGACTATTAGGCACTGTTATAGGTGACTGCATATGTCAGTGCCATCACTTGGTTGGAGCATTGGCCCAGCTATTGCCCACTAATCTGAAGACCTACCTGTTGTCAAAAAGCAGACATTTAGAAGACTAACTTGTCCCACTAGCTCAGGTCAGGCTGAGCTTTAGCATCAAAATGGCTCAAAATGAACTAAGGCTTGCGACCAAAGTCAAAAATAACAGAAAAAGCTTCTTTCAACATATAAAAAACAAGAAAAAAGTTAAGGAAATGATTGGTCCATTAGTGGGGGAAAGTGGCAAGAAGGTGACAAGCAACAGGGAGAAAGCAGAACTATTTAACTCGTTTTTTGCATCTGTCTTTACACAAAGGGAAAAAACAGTCCAACCTACCAAAACCAGTGCCATAAAAAACAGAATAGAAACGCAAGTTAAGATAGGCAAGAAAATGGTAAGTGAGCACCTGTCCAGCCTAGATGAGTTCAAATCACCAGGACCAGATGGATTACACCCCAAGGTTCTCAAGGAACTGGCAGACGTGATCTCAGAACCACTGAACTATATTTTTCAAAGATCCTGGAGCACTGGGGAACTACCAGAGGACTGGAAGAGAGCTGATGTAGTTCCCATCTTCAAAAAAGGGAAAAAAATAGATCCAGGAAACTACAGACCTATCAGCCTGACCTCAATACCTGGGAAGATTCTGGAAAAGATAATCAAACAACAAATCAGTGAACACCTTGATGCGAACAAAGTTATCACTAAAAGCCAACATGGGTTTGTCAAAAACAGATCATGCCAGACAAACCTTATTGCATTCTTTGACCAAGTGACAAAACTAGTGGACCAGAGGAATGCTGTAGATATAATTTACTTGGATTTCAGTAAGGCATTTGATAAAGTAGATCACAACCTACTACTTGATAAGATAGAAAAATGTGGGTTAGATAGCATCACCACCAGATGGATTCATAGCTGGCTGACAGGCCGTACTCAGCATGTGGTCCTCAATGGAACTGCATCTACATGGAAGGAAGTGTGTAATGGGGTGCCCCAGGGCTCTGTTCTGGGCCCAGTGCTCTTCAACATCTTCATCAACGATTTGGATGAGGGGATAGATGGGGAACTCATCAAATTTGCAGATGACACCAAGCTGGCAGGAATAGCCAATACTCCAGAAGATAGGCTTAAGATACAGGAGGATCTGGACAGACTCGAACACTGGGCGCTATCTAACAAAATGAAATTCAATTGTGAAAAAAGTAAAGTTCTGCATTTAGGCAGGAAAAATCAAATGCACAGGTATAGTATAGGTGGTACCTTGCTCGATAGTAGTAACTGTGAGAGGGATCTCAGAGTCCTAGTGGACAATCACTTAAATATGAGCCAGCAGTGTGCTGCAGCTGCCAAAAAAGCCAACACAGTGCTAGGCTGCATTAACAGAGGGATAGAATCAAGATGACGTGAAGTACTAATACCACTTTACAATGCCTTGGTAAGGCCACACCTGGAATACTGCATCCAGTTTTGGTCACCACGATGTAAAAAAAATGTCGAGACTCTAGAAAGAGTACAGATAAGAGCAACAAAGATGATTGGGGGACTGGAGGCTAAAACATATAGGGAACGGTTGCTAGAATTGGGTGTGTGTAGTTTAATGAAGAGAAGGGTGAGGGGTGACATGATAGCAGTGTTCCAATATCTCAGGGGCTGCCACAAAGAAGAGGGAGCCAGGCTGTTCTCCAGAGCACCTGAGAGCAGGACAAGAAGCAATGGATGGAAACTAGTCAAGGAGAGAAGCAACCTAGAACTAAGGAGAAATTTCCTGACAGATAGAACAATTAATCAGTGGAACAATCTGCTTCCAGAAATTGTGAATATTCCAACACTGGAAGTTTTTAAGAGGAGACTGGACAGCCATTTGTCTGAAATGGTATAGGGTTTCCTGCCTTAGCAGGGGGTTGGACTAGATGACCTCCAAGGTCCCTTCCAACTACTTCTTCTTCTTCTTCTTCTTCTTCTTCTTCTTCTTCTTCTTCTTCTTCTTCTTCTTCTTCTTCTTCTTCTTCTTCTTCTTCTTCTTCTTCTTCTTCTTCTTCTTCTTCTTCTTCTTCTTCTTCTTCTTCTTATTATTATTATTATTATTATTATTATTATTATTATTATTATTTATGACCCAGCTTCAGCCTAAGGACCACTGTTTTGAAGGGCTTTGAGGGACTTGAGAGGAAGACAAGTCTTGGTTCAGAGGAATTTTATTTTATTTTCCAAAATTATTTCCTGGAGCAGCTTATCAATAGCACTGTCTGAGACACCTGGTACAACCTCTCAGAAAAACCTATTTGTTATTGGTTCAAGACAGGGAATGCAGTGAGGCAATGACAAAAAGGCTCAATGTTTACTGTAGAAACCAAGCATGAAATTGAATGTTAACTATTTCAGAAAAAATGCAAATCCAATTGAAAACAAAGAGGCAAGAACGATTTAGAGGTATCAGCTTATGGAGCTCCAGTTGAAATGTATTATTAAAGTTTTGCCTGCGGGATTTTGAGAAGACGGTTTTACAAAGCAGGCACAATCAGAAGAAATGTTGTACTTAAATAATCCATAAAAAAAAGAAAATTGCATGTTTCAAATAACAGACACTGAAGTCTTTTGATTCAACTAAGTGGAATTGAGGACATTGCTTAACTCTTTCACTTACGTATCAATAGGCCAGGATTTTTTTCTCCTGTGACCTTAAATAAAATTTGACGAGATCACCAAAAGGTAGGGAAAAAGTCTCCTGGCATCTTAAAAGAGTAATATATCACTGCCTAAGCTGGAGGCAGGCAACCAGTTTATCTGGTCAAATATCCAATCTGATAAAGTGGATTCCAGCATCAGATGCAGGTAGCAAGCATTCTTTCATTGGAGGATTTATTTGTTGTGGCTGTTAATCTACCCAATGTGGAAAAATTGAAAATATATGATTTATTTTTGAATAAACATGAATAAACATTGACTTTGACAGTATTTTCAGTTTTTGCTAGTTCCCGTTTAATATTATGTTGCACTATTTTGGATCAGGACTTCCCTCTAAACCTAGTTTTAGTTGAAAAGTTGCTTGTTAAGCCAATATTGTTTTAGTGGCAGAAAAATGTTTTAATGTTTGGTATACAGAAATTCTTTATGAACCTGTACAAGTAAGAATTATATCAACTATTGTCTCACCATGCATCAATGATCTAAAAACAGAAAGATAACTAAAATTTAACATAGCCAGTAAAAAAATAGATTTCCAATAAATCATACAACAAACAATTTAGTGATCGGGATTCACTCCAATTGTGATCTTGAAGGCTGTGTCTGTGTAAGCATTCCTCAAAATCAACTCCCTTTAAGAATTCCAGCAATATGCAAGGATGGTTTAGTAAAGATTTCACTAGTGTATTGTCTACTTTCTCCAGCCTTCATAAAACTAGTAAGGTGCTTAACTTTGGATCATATTTGTTTCTTGAATAGGGAGGAATTAAGGTACATAACTATAGGAACAATCCTCATTGAACTTTCTAGGCTTGGACTTCTGGGCAATATGGATAGGGGAATGCTGTCCATTCTCTTGATTTCAGAGGGTCTTTTTAAAGGGAACGCCCTTGGGATCTTCAGGAATTTCTTGTCTATTGATTGTAATAACTTCCCTAAAACATTATTTCATGTTGAAATAATTTGTTGTTGAATTCTTCCTATTTAATGATTGCATCCGTAATAGTAAGTTCTTTGAGATTTAGACAAATTGAAACAAATCTGGATCCATGTAATATCCATTTAATTTCAATATAAGATTAATTCAGTCCTTAAGTTTATCGTAAAATGTAGACCACATAGAAACATGTTGCTCCATTGTCTTTTTTTACAATATGAAAACTTAAAAATACAAATAAACAGTCTTCAAGTCCCTGATGTAAACCCATATATTTCTGAATGCCTAAACTTTGACAAAGGGAAAGGACATGGGGGATGATGGAGAAAGAAGAAAAATTATGGCCACAAATTTTATTATAATTGCAAGAAAGCATTGCATACAATAGTTAGTGGACTGAATTTACACACAAATAAAATACTAATTCTGAACCCGGAGAGTATTCTTTTTATAGAAAAGGCATATGCAACTATTTAATTACTTACTAATATTTGTACTTTGCTCCCCAGATTATGATGTACATGCTAGAAAAGCTGCAGTTTTAGAAGGAACGCTTCCTTGAGGATAGTATCTGACATCCATGATTTCTGAAGGTTCTTGAACTAAAGATAATTATGTCTTAAAAGAAGCAGTTAATTTATTAAAACAACAACTTGACGCTGACAGCGGCGATTCCGGAGGCGAGCCGGGCCCTTCCCGTGGATCGCCCCAGCTGCGGCGGGCGGCGGCCGTCCCTCCCCCCTCGCGGGGCCGGCGGCGGCCCATCGTCCCGCCTCGGCCGGCGCCTAGCAGCTGACTTAGAACTGGCGCGGACCAGGGGAATCCGACTGTTTAATTAAAACAAAGCATCGCGAAGGCCCGCGGCGGGTGTTGACGCGATGTGATTTCTGCCCAGTGCTCTGAATGTCAAAGTGAAGAAATTCAATGAAGCGCGGGTAAACGGCGGGAGTAACTATGACTCTCTTAAGGTAGCCAAATGCCTCGTCATCTAATTAATGACGCGCATGAATGGATGAACGAGATTCCCACTGTCCCTACCTACTATCTAGCGAAACCACAGCCAAGGGAACGGGCTTGGCGGAATATAATGCCTCCTTAAGTAACACCAGCTGCCTGCAATTAGTGCAGGTTCGAGTCCCACCAGGCTCAAGGTTGACTCAGCCTTCCATCCTTCCGAGGTAGGTAAAATGAGGACCCAGATTGTTGGGGGCAATTAAGCTGACTTTGTAATAATGCCGCTTGGGGTGTGTGTGAAAGCCCTAATAAGCAGGCATATACATAGAATGAAGGCTACTGCTAAGCACATTTGATTTGTGCTTAGATTGTAAGCCGCCCTGAGTCTTCGGAGAAGGGCGGGATATAAAAGGGATTAAATTAAAAAAATTAAATTAAAAAACTAGGGCTCCAGGCCCGTTTTTTTCCCCCTAGGCTTACTTGAAGATGCCAGAATCAAACTAGGAACTTCTGCAAAAGTTTGCTGGGGCTGGCCAAAAGCCAATTTTTATGCAGCATCCCTTTTATTTCAGTTTTGTTTACAGCACAATACATCTAGAAGTCCGGCTCTGCTATGTGCTAGATTCAAGGCACTTGTCACATACTACTGTCAGAGAGCACTTCCCCCACTTACCAGAATCTGGAATCTTCAATACAGCTAATTCAGTTATATACAGTGTCCATTTACCCTCGCCCACTCTCTGATTTCTCTTTAACTGTTCTCAGGAGACTCAGCCTCAAGTGTCTTAATGCGTGACAGTGATTTATACCTGAATTTAATTTAATTTATCTATCAAATTAGATTGAGTGGAACTGTTAATCTTTTACATGATCTTTTATATGTTGGATGTTTATGACCTCTTGTTACAGATAGGAGGAACAAGGAGATCAGTCTCTTGTCTGCGCTTTGTTACTTGAGACTGCAAGCAGTGCCTTGTACATTTGAATGCTACTAGCACCTTCCAGATATCTCCTAATTTGGTCCACTCTTTTTTTTAAAAAAATGCTATTTGATAATACCAAACTAAAAATAAAAATACAGTACATATGACAGCATGAAAAGAGAAAAACGTCTCAGAAGAGATAAGCTCAGCAATCATTAAAAAAAACCTTAGCAATTTTAAAAGGAAAAGAGGGACTGAAGGTAATAAATAGAACAACTACAAAAATGTTATGGTATTTAGAAGTCTTGCTTCTTAGTTGAAAATATTAATTCACATGTTATCATTCTGACAACCCATTGCTACATACCTACATAGAGATTGCTCTTTCCAGTATTGTATAATTTTTTTTAGTGAACATCTGTTCCTGAACAATCTATCATTCTTGATAGTTTAATACTTGACACTGGGAAAAGGACACAAAATACCCTGCTTGACCCAGAGTCGTGCTAACAATCCTACTGATGTCTGTTTAAAATGAAACAATAATAGGACAAGCTCAAACCGTATGAGTTAATATTCCAACTACTAAATTACATATTCAACAGTAGGGTGATTGTAACTAATGATTTCTTGAATGATCTTTGAGGCATTTAGTATACGTGGAACACATTTTTTTATTTTATTAGTAAAATGTTGAGATTAAAGGAAATAAATTTTATACTGTTTAATTCAAATCTCTAATGGTCTACAAGACTGGAGATATTATTCAAGGCCACAGAAATAATTTATCAAGGTCATCTTCCTCGAACTTGCTACAAAGATTATTTAGGAGCCACAAATAATTCTTCCGAAACCTCTAACCACTGTGAAACTTCAGAAGCAGTAATAACATCTGGACCTAATACACCTATTAACACGGTGCTTCTTAAACTGAAGTAATTACCCCTAAGAGGGTAATTTGGGCATATCCTAGGGATAATGGAGCTATTTGTAATTTCTTGTTTGTGAATCCAAGATCCAGTTTGGGACTGCTGTCAAGATGCTTGTGTAAACAACAGAGCCTGGGGGGAGAGGGTGGTGGTGGGGGGGAGTGGGAGCATTGGGTAATACTAATGACATTACAAGTAGTCCTTGTAAATTCTGATTTACAACTATAATTGAGCCCAGAATTACAGTTGTTAAGTTGTTGCGGTCATGAGTGGAGGTGCCCACATGACTGGAAGTAATTTTCTGGTCTTTTTTGCAGTGGTTATCAAGTGAACCCATTCATTTGAATGCCCCCCCCCCGTTTTTTTTGCTGGAAACCAGCAAAGGCTAACCTGTTCAACATGTGGTCACATAATTCCAAGGGGAAGGTGGCACATCCATTTACAATGGCCAGGTTCCATGGCCATAACTTCAAAAGGATGTAAGCAACCGGTTGGTAAGCCACACTATCTGTATTTAAGACTAGGAAAAAGAGTAATTGGGCCAACAGTTTAAGAACCACTGCAATAATAAATGCTTGTTGACTGCATTTTCAAAAAATCCTCTGAAGTAAACCAATCATGTTAGAGTCACTTAGGTGAGATGGGCTGTGTAGAAATTTAATAGACCAATATTTGTTAATTCTGCAAATGTTTTAAAAGCAGCTTCCTCAGAACTGAGTTGATCCCAATTAATATTGACAGAGCCCCAAATGACCCCCCCCCAAACCAATTTAGATTTATGCCACAGTGTAAGCTTTTCATGGGTTAATGGGTTAAAATTATATCCCACTATTCTCCATATGAGTGTGACAGCATTACATGCAAGTATTTAAAGTGATCCATACACAAACAGGGATTCCAACACTTGCCAAATAGGATCTGATAATAGATCTCTAGTTACTTCCAAGAAGGGACTGAATTCTGAAGTTCCTTATTCCAAGCACTGACAGGCTCGGTCTTTTTAATTTCATATAGGCATAGGATAGGAAATAAGGAGCATTCCACCATTTCACTTTGAAATTATAAGAGTGCTGGCTAAAGCTGCAGTGAGTTTCAGTCACTCAGAGTTTTAGTTATCTTAACTAATTCCTGATAATTTCTAAACTTACCTGAAAAATATTAATTGGAACACTACAGTATTCAGACCAAATTCTGCTTTTGGATGTGATCATCAAATGCTTCTAAAGGTAAAGGTAAAGGTTCCCCCGCACATGCGTGCTAGTCGTTTCCGACTCTAGGGGCCGGTGCTCAGCGCTTGTCCGAGGACGTCTCCGTGGTCATGTGGCCGGCATGACTAGACGCCAAAGGCGCACGGAACGCTGTTACCTTCCCACCGTAGCGGTCCCTATTTTTCTACTTGCATTTTTACGTGCTTTCGAACTGCTAGGTGGGCAGAAGCTGGGACGAGTAACAGGCGCTCACTCTGTTACGCGGCACTCGGGATTCGACCCGCCAAACTGCCGACCTTCTGATCGACAAGCTCAGCGTCCTAACCCACTGAGCCACCGCGTCCCTTCAAATGCTTCTAGAAGTATACAATTAAAGCAACTCTGCAGCAGCCTCATTTGTTGTGTATCTCTGACTTTAGTATTCAGAGGGATACTGCTAATGAATAAGGATATCTGTTGAAATATCAGCACTACTATTAACCTGTTCTAAAATAATATCCATGAATTTAACATCTAGTATTCAGGGATATACCACTTACAAATAAAGGTACCTATTAAAATCGCCATTGGTTGTAGTCTGTTTTTAAAATATTGTCAATATTTAAACACCTAAATGAAAATGTAGCCTGAAATATAAGACTGAGCCATTGGCTTACTGGGTTAATAAATAACTGGAATGACTAGTCTGAAATTGTGAAAGAAGTTAAACAAACTCTGAGTGGATTCAAGTTGGCAACATAAAAATGTACATATTTTACCAGAAAAAAACACATGCAGAAAAGAATTTTGGGAAAAGGAGTGCAGAAAGTGTATCTTACAAGTACAATCACCTTATTCGTATATAATTAATCCAAATTAATTTCTACTCCTGGACCCTTTCCTCACTAGTGATTTTTAATAAATTGTAGGTCTTGCTACATTGACATGGTCTTAATCACGAAAGCAGCATGCTGCCTTGCAATTCTTTACTTACTTGCAATGTACATCAGCGTCAGAACTATCACCATATTCCTTCTTAATTCCACAAGGTGGACTTCATTTTAGCCCACTTTTAAAAAATCTTTTGAGTGCTGGTTTCATCCATTTTAAACATCCTTGTGGACTCCATTGTCTTTAGTTCTGTGCTATTAGTGTAGATTCCACCCCCACCCCCCCTTATTCTGACACTATCTAGCACTAGCTTCAAAGTGTAAACATCTATTGTGCTTACCATTGGTGATGATGGAGCTTCAAGTAGCATATTGGTAAGGTCTCTGGGCCACTTCTCCTTTTTCCTACCAGAGCATAACTTGGAAAATTTTGCAACCAACAATGAATGACTACATTTAAAAAGCAAAGAGAATGGAAAATAAATTCTAAATAAGATAATAGTACTATCCCCAAGAAGGTCTACTAGTAATTCCTCTTTTTCTGTTTTTCCTCCCAGGTGGTGACATGCTAAAGACAAAATACAGCAAAGTTAGACAACTCAAGCAATTGCTTTGCTTATCATACGCTGTAGCCACTTCAGTCCTTCTTCATGGTTTATTCCTGTAGTTCTTTTCTTAGAAATATGGAATACTAGAATAGATACCTTTGCCAAGTATATGCCCCAATTTTGGTAAAAATACATAACTGATAAAATTCTTCAAACTGCAGCCAAAAGATACTCTGCCCCCATTGTCTCTTAGATTGCATATATTTTTAGATCTTCTATTATATACTGCCCAACAGAGAATCCCCTATCTACAGTAATGGTTACAACCAACTCAGTTAGTTATCCTCTGGTGCTTAGCTAAGTCTGGATGCAACCTGATCAATAGTGATCCCATAGTGTTTGTTTGCACAGATACCTTGGGATCTCCCATTATTAAACTGTGCTTATTGGGATCAATATCTATCTGCGCTAAATCACCAATGCATTTTACCACATCATTTTTTACATGTATTAAGATTTACCCATCATTCTCTTCTCATCTCTCTCTGAAACCAGTATCTGTATTAAAGTGCCAAAACTTCATTTGCATTTCTACTGCATTTCTACCTTCAGTTTGAGATTACTATTAATTAATGAATGCATTTGGGACTACAGAAAATGGTGTGAGATTCCAGATTTCAGTTCTGGATTCTCATGGAATCAGAATAACAAATTAGTCATCCCAAGAGAAAATAGATACCTCTGTGGAAACAGATGTCCAGTTTCTACTGGATCTCAGTAAAATGGCCCTGGAGGGAAAGGAATTTGCTTGCAGAAGTCTGGTTAATAGGAGCAGTGCAGATCCCAGCTCTGAGACCATCATCCACCCCCTTGTCAAGGATGATATCTCCAAAATTGTGTCAGAAGAAGAAAAATACTACTTTAAAACTAGAACAGCTGCACCCTTTAGCAATGACTGGAAAGATGTAATAGAAACAAGACCAGGATTGGCCTTGGGAGTAGCAAGCTTCCACATACTTTGCTTCTTTGCTCACATCCCATCACATTGGATATATATATATACACACACACACATGTTAAATGTTTGTTAAGCATTCAGAATACACTTGCTTAGTCCCAGACACGGGACAAATCTTATTTTCTGTTTCAGCCTAGCCCAAGGCCATCGACAGGCAGTAGCCACAGCAGTGGCAGCTCATATTTGTGTAATTTTTTTTTTTGGCTTTTCTTTGGTCTCCCTTTATTCTTTGTTAGCAAGCCAAAAAATTTTTTTACACACACACACGCACACACACACACACACACACATATATATTCTCCAATTCAAGGATGGATAGCTAGCACTTCACCTCCATAGTGGCCAGAAGGATCTTCCAATTCACCCAAATAAATTTGCTGAAATAGGGATGTGAGTAAGGAAATCCAACATTTAGTTTCTTTCAAGCCCAGGCTTTTCTAACAATCAAATGCTTTAGGAAATTCTCTAGAAGTTTGTCCAATTGATGACCCTTCCCTTATAATTACCCTTATGGATTTGCCCCCTATGATTCTGTTCATTTACTGTTGCCAAGGGTCTATCCTTTCTCCCATAACTTCTTGACAAGTCTTTAAAAAAGAGAGTATTGTTACAACAATCAATTACAACACAAAAATCACAGCTGAAACTGCTTTGATCATGCCCTGTTTCACTTATCCAGGGTGGGGTAGAGGCATTGTTCCTAGAAATTCCTTAATGGGCAACCCAGACAGAATGGAATACTTCTACCTTTCTTGCTTTCCAATACAAGGATGGGACCTTCCAGCCTTCCTGGCCCTGAAGAAATTTTGACCAGGTTCAGGTTCTGATGTAAAAGCTCAAATAAAAATCTTCTGAAAAGTCCAGTCTGATAGCTGAAATAATGGCAAACGGTGACTTTTCAGAAAAGTAGCATGCTTTGTCATTTGCAGGATGCTTTCTATCAGGTAGTGCTTTTCATCCTTGGCAATTGAAAGATGTAAGGACTTTAATTGCCAGAATCCCCTAGCCAACTGATTGGGGACTTCTGGGAGTGTGGAAGTCCACACATCTTAAAATAGTCAGGATTGAGAAATGCTGCTATAAGTAGACCTTTCTAGTTGGTGACATTTCAGGCATTGCCATTTTATTCAGCTTCTTTTGAAATTGGCACTAAATCCAACAAGAAATCACTTCCTAGGAGTAAGACCAAAGATGGAGTGGTATAGCTGGGAGATCAAGGTGTTGAAAGAACTGGACTGGACCTTTCTCCTTTCCCTGGTCCAGGGGTAGGCAAGCTTGGCTCTTTTATGACTCATGGACTTCAACTCCCAGAATTCCTGAGCCAGCCATGCTGGCTCAGGAATTCTGGGAGTTGAAGTCCACGAATCATAAAAGAGCCAAGGTTGCCTACCCCTGCCCTGGTCCATCCCTCCCTCCTACTACCTTTCTCTTTTTTCTTTCAACGGTGGCTTCTAGAGGTGGCGATTTTTAGAGTAACATCTTCGCAAACTATCGGCAAGGGTCATTCATTCTTCCCCAGCCTGGCGTCCTTTGTACGTATTGGATGATGGCAGGAGACTGCTAGCTGTGCTGGCTGAAGGCGATGGACGCTGTAGTGTAGTCGATTACGTGAAAAGGGCACCAGGTTGGGGAAAGATGGGCCTTGACTATCAGAAGAGACGCTTTCTATCCCAGAGAGCAAATCGCTTATTATTTCTTCGCACAGCTCGTCCGCTGCGAAAATAGCTTCTTTCTAGTAATGCGGAGTTCCTGGTTTACAGTCTAAAAATCAACTTTGGAGTGTTTTCTAAGGAAGTTCTTTATTGACTTTTCTCCCCCACCATCGCCCGCCCTGAAATTAGGGGAAAATAGTTGCTTTACCAGCCTGCGCTGGTTGTTAGGTAGCCGAGCGAACAGAGATCGCCCTGCTTATTGCTGCCGCCGCCGCTGCCGCAGCTCTGAACCGCGAGCGAGGAAAGCGGACGACGCTGGGCTTTTGCCGGGCGAACCGAGTGAGTCTTTGGCATTTGAAGTCAGTCCTTTGTCTGACTTCAAAAAACCTGCAAAAGCGACACGGATCTTTCCAGTCAAACCTTCGCGGCGCACGCATTCCCTGCTCAGGTCCAAGCGTTGGGCTAAACTGCAGAGCGTTAATCCCATAAACGCGGTTTAATTACCAGCAGGCTAATTGGAAGTCGCAACTGGCTGACTAATTAGCAGCTGCTGGCTTGACGTCCGCCAACGCTCCCCGCCTTCTCCAGGCCTCGGGGAGGATAACGGAGGGAGCGGGCCCGTCTGGCCGGGGAAGGGCCTGAAAGAAAAAGGCTCGCTTTAGACCGGGGTCTCGGTTTAACGAGTCAGACGGCCTAGTCTAGGCGGCGCCGGGCCAGGCCTGGCGGGGTCCAGGGAAAGAGTGAGGCTTCGTCCACCGAAGCAGCAGTTCTAAGTTCTTGTTAGATTTTGGAATCGTTTTTGTAAGGATCCTAATTTGAAAGGTAATGCAGAAATGTTTTGATTTTAAAAAAACAAACACATAAAGAACAAACAACAGAAGGCCCAACTCAGCTCCTCTTGGCCAAAATCTTTGCAAGGGGCAAAATATTTAACCAAAGCTTCCTCAAAATGATTTTACTTATCTTCCACTTTTGTGCAACTCGGGGTGGCATATGTGCTTTCAAAAAGAGGCAATTATAAGCAGGACCTTACAAAAAGAATTAATAAGTGGCAGTGCTTTTTTTGTAAAAGAAAAAGGTGCCGGAACTCCGTTCTGAACGTTCTATGAGAAAAAAAGCCCTGATAAGCGGTAATACTATCATTGAGTCCTTCCGGAAATGGGCGGTATATAAATCCAAATAATAATAAATAAATTTATAGTTTTACGCAATCCTGCTTCAATGTGGATTAACTGACACTTTATTGTAAGGTGAAATATGCCATTTCAGCCTCTTATCACTAGTTGTGATTTTTCCCAAGTAGGCAATAAAGAAACGATTCCCACCCCCACCCCAAGACATAATCATGTTAGGAAGAAAGGGGTCCATTTGCTCTCTGGGTTCCCAAACAAACTGCATGTGGAAGCAACATAATGAACTGTCTCAATAGCTTCAGTTTTTTCCCATGGGGCTTGCTAGCCAGAGCACAAGATTTCACACCATACTCCCACATGTACATAGATCTCTAAGGAAATGTCTAGGACTGGGTCAGGACCCTCTGACAGAGAAGGCATCATGGAAATGGCTTCTTTACTCTCTTCCACCAGCAACTAACAGAGCTAAGGGAATTTCCTAAGTGAGATGGACTCTAGAATTAGGCATAGATATATCTTAGTGCTCTAGCAGAATTACACCATTAGATGCAGATGTAAATTTTAGCTCATCAAATATGTAACTAATCTTAGATTAGGGTCTTGAGTTCTACTGTCAGGCTTTTTGTGTGGACATAGCTCTTTTAGCTCTGGGAATTCTGGAGTATCGGCACTTAATTTCAAATCTGTTCCTTAAAATGGCACCCAGTTTTCTCTTGCTCTGCAGATTTTAAACTTTGCTTGAGTATGTGTAAATCTTTAGCAGTCCCTAAGATCTGTGCAGTTATTTATTTTGTGTATTTATGATGCACAGAAGTAGCTATTGCCTTTTAAAAGAAAGACAGGATACAAGGGCAGAAAACAAAACAAGCCGTAAACTATAGATGAACAAGATCTGGACAGGAGCAGCATATACCATAGGAGCAGGAATAGCAATAGCAGCAAACCATCTTGTGTCACCCTATTTTTGATTTAATAGTGATAGTCTGTCTACAATTTTAAACTGGATGACAGCAGTTTATGGATTTCTCAAGAATAATAAAAAAACCATGGTTTGTGGAAGTTACTGAGAACTTGTAGTAAGAAATTGAAAACGGTTACTATAAAATTTTAAGTTACTCTGCTAAATTTGTGAAGGTACAGAACTTCATTGTTATATATTATACTGTGAAAAAAACACATTTAGGCTGCAGTCTCACAAATAAATATTCCATGAACATAGCCAGGATTTCCCCATGGTGGTTTGTATTTCCTTAAATTTTCTATATATTCATGACATTGAAATTTAATAGCATGCACAATTCTGGACTGCCTCTTCACCAATTGTAATGTCACCTCTACACATTTCCTGTATTTCTAATTCCAAATATTGCAATCATGAGTTAGTATCAGACAAGATACCCTTCATATCTGGTTGGAATCACATCTTTCCAGGTGGATTGGATAAACAAGCAGGACCAACTAATCTTCCTTTTTGCAAACAAGCACAATAAAAACAAAACAAAGGAAAACATTGTTGACCATGCTTCTGCATTTTAAGGCCATTGACCATTATGACTTGTTGCAAGTTCTATCTTGGAGAGAAATCTGTTCTCATGAGCTATTAATGTAGATGGGTCAGTCAGCCCAGAGCAATGGTTCAGGCAGAGAGAGGCAAAGTACTTGGAGAGCAAGACTGAAAGATCCACGCATCAGGAGTGAATGAACCAGTCTCATCAGAGTGAAGAGATAATCCAAGTCTTTTTCCTTCATAGAAACTTAACTGAAAGAATGCAAACGAATCCCACAAATACATTAAGCAGACTCCTTTATAATTTTTTTGTTTTGTTTTGGGAAACACAAGTCAGGCGCAGTTGCTTGCCTTCTGTCCATACTAGATGGGATTCAGTAAACTTCAGCTTTAAAAAGCAAGCTAGGCATATACAATTGCATGGCAACACAGAGTATAAACAATTTTTCTTCCAAAGCCTCCGCTCAAAATTCTCTTCTGGACATCTCAATGTCCTGGCTAGTATGTAAGTCTTGCATGTTATGGAAAATTGACTTTCAAGTGCATACTGTATAAAATTTGATTTTAATATGTTGGCAGATGGCATTTTTCAGCATTGGGCAGCTGACATGCAGTGTCATTTAGCATCTGATAGCATTTAACATTCATCCCACAGTAATTCTTTAACACTATTTCCTTGTTGACAATGTGTGTAATATTTTGAGCATCACTGATTGGTAATATGCAATAGTTTTATGCAGCTGATTAAAAACTAGTATGATGTAGTCGTGCAGTGATAGCTGATGGATTTCTATGAATCCTGAATCCATTCTAACTGTTTGAACTTCTTGAAGCTTTGTCAGTGATTCATTGTTCAGAAGGATACAAAACATGGGCCTCACATCTGCAAGGAGGTATGTATCTTCAATTCCAGCTTCATACCAATTGCCAAAAATACCATCTATTGTTGTGGGTGAGATCTCTTTCATCAAAGTTGTGGCACCTACACGTCTAAAAGTCATATGCTTAACTACCAACAGAAATCCCAAGACTTCCAATGCCTAACCCTCACAAACCTATTCATATATCACATGTGTGTTTTGGTTCAGTACAAAATTTCATCCAATTTTGCCAATAAATTTAAAAAGTGAGAAAAAAATCTACTGGCTTAAATCTGGTATTTTCCATGTATTCAGAAGAAATGATAACTCTAGATTTAGTCCAGCTGTATCAGATAGGGAAAATATGTGAAAATTCAAACCGGAAGATTTCAGATTTGGATGATACGTCAAATGGAACAGCTCCAAATCTAAGTGAAATGATGGTGTTTCCTGCACCACTGAGTTAGCATCTGAACTGAACTTTGAATTTGACAAAATTTTAGTAGGAAAAGTTTATGAAACTTTATAGTTTGCCCTTGTTCCAGTTTGCAGAACCAAGAATGCAATAGTGGATTCCGATAATTATTTGCTTTGTTGCTAAGCTTAGGGTCCAGCTGTATGTCTGAACTTGGTTGATTGTGCTGTTGATTTTATCTCAGATACTATATTTTCTTATTTATTGTTTTTCTATTATGTTTTTGTTCTCGATTAACTACCCAGAAGCATATATTTGAAATGAGCATCCATATAAAATGAGTGAGTGAGTGAGTGAGCCTGACTGATGAGTTAGGTTGGGCTTAGTATCAGTTTAGTACATACGGTATTGCATTCATGTTTCAATTATTCATAAAAAATGATGTCAAAGTTTTGATTAAGAAAAAGAATAAAACATGCCGCTACTCTGAGCAAGAATGATGCTGCTGATGCTAATGTACTATTGCACCTTGTATTTTCAAGATTCTTTATCATACACAAATGTTTAGTTACACCAAAATCATAACTGTACAGTTCCGTGCACAATCCCAGTTGGCCACAATAAAAAATACAAAAGAATGGTGTGTTTTTCCTCTGAGAGAGATTTTTGCCACTAGGTAACTGCAGCTGTGTTGTGGTTACAGTACCAGAATTACTAGACATTTGGTTGGACATCCTGAGAGTTCTATCTCTGAAACATCTGATAGGCATGAGATTGGAAATTTCTTAGATGGTGTGGACTGAAAGAAAAATAAACATACAGAACAAACCTATTGATTTCAGCTCACAGAGTATTGCTTTTCAAGGTGAAGATGATGATTTATACTACAGTGGTGAGATCTTTTTCTAGACTGAGAGCCACTTTTGGCCTTAACTAATTGTGCTGGAGCTGAGTTCCAAGACTTAAAAGGCAGGCCAGTACAAAAATGAAAGACTTCATCTCACTTATATTTGTAGCTAATTACAATGAAATGATTAGTCACCAATTTAATATTGTCTATTTTATGTCATCTTAAGTATTAGAAATTTACAACTGTTGGAGGTCTCTCAGGACCTTAAGAAACTGAATGTGTCCCAGGGTTGTGGAACTCCAATATCCTTCCTTCCTTCCTTCCTTCCTTCCTTCCTTCCTTCCTTCCTTCCTTCCTTCCTTCCTGGTATTCTACATGACTCTTAGGCTGAAGACTGACCCCAATGAATTACAGGGCTAAATGTAAACTTGAATCTCAGTTTCTGACCTCTATATTCTAAACCACTAGACAGCACTAACTCTGAAGAAAATAACCCATTTCAACAGTGGCATTCAAAGGGGCAAGGGGGATCAGAGGGATGAAAGCGTCATGCCCCAAGCTCTGCTCCTTTTCTGTGTGCTTTGTGACATTGCATGCATGCCCAAGAAGGGCAAAGCTTGGGATATGGCAGAGAAAGTCAGTCATAATGGACTGAATTCTCACTAACAGAGATGAAATGATAGATGGGGTTGAAGTTATGGGAGCCTTGTGGGGGAGTGACCGTGTAGTATTGGAATACAACATTATACAAGCACAAAGAACAGAAAGAAGTGAAACTAAAGTCTTAGACTTTAAGAGAGCTGATTTCAACAAACTTAGAGCTTGTGAAGGATTCCATGGGTGAAAATCCTCAAGGGGAAAACAACCCAAGAAACCTGGGAAATTTTGAAAAGTGAGAGTATAAAAGCCCAGTATAGCACAATACCAATGAAGAAGAAAAATAAGAGATCTCAAAATAAACCAGCATCGTTGCACAAAGAACGCTTTGATAAATTGAAAGACAAAAGGGACAAGTATAAAAAAGTGGGAAGAGGGGCACATAACTAAGGCAGAATATCAGCAAACAGCCCAACTTGCAAAGGTGAAGTCAGGAAAGTTAAGGCTGAAAATGAACTAAGGCTTGTGACAAACAGAAAAAGCTTATTTCAATATGTAAAAAACCAAGAAAAAAAGTCAAGAAAATGATTGGCCCATTAAAAGGAGAAAGTGGTAAGAAGATTGACAGAGTGCAGAGAAGAGCAACAAAAATGATTAGGGGACGGGGCTAAAACATACGAAAAATGGTTGCATGAATTTGGTATGTTTAGATTAAAGAAAAGAAATAAGGCGACATGATAGCACTCACCTGCTATCCTTTAAAGGGCTGCCACAAAGAAGAGGGGATCAACCTTCTCCAAAGCACCTGCAGGCAGAACAAGAAGCAATGGATGGAAACTAATCAAGGACAGAACCAACCCAGAACGAAGGAGAAATTTCCTGACAGTTAGAACAATTGATCAGAGGAACGGCTTGCCTTCAGAAGTTGTGGGTGCTCCATCACTTTAAGAAGTTGGGAAACCATTTCTCTGAAATGATAGAGGGTCTCCTGCATGAGCAGGGGTTTGGACTAGAAGACCTCCAAGATCCCTTTCTAGTCTTATTCTGTTATTCTTCACAGAGCTTGAAGAGGCCATTACATTAAGTTCAGGTTGCACTAAAGAAAGATGAAACCACTGTTGAAGGTGGTTAGAAAATGATAGGATATCCAAAATATGACTTGAAACAGCCCAACTAGTTTCCAGTTGTGTTCTGTTTAGAAATGAGGAAATAAAGCCTCATGGACTCCAGCTAAAGCCATTCATCATTTCAAATCATTAAATGGTAAAAGAGAGTGGATCTGACTTGGTTCGAAATCCCATGAATCAGGAGTCTACATAGCCATTTCTTGCAGGATAAGAAAATGTATATGGATGGTGTAGGTCCAATCTTCCATTCTTTACCCCATATGTCTGAATTTAAATGTACAATTTTGGAGCTGCTTTTTAACTAGCTGTATAGGAACTATAGAGGCCATATCTGAGGCATGCAGGGTGGTTCATCCTGTAATTGCCTCAGGAAATAAATCAGCAATAAAGTTGATAGCTCCTCTGGCATTTGTTATGTTTTTCTATTTCTCTACTAGTCTGTTATTTGCGTAATTCCCAATTGTCTGACAAGGTTGCATGCATTTCCTGTGCCACTGCATTTTATTATTTTATTAATTTGGTCTATTTTTATTTTGGCCCTACTTTTCATGACCTACATTCTTATGTCATAGAATGCCATAACAGAGGTCTTTTTCTTTAAGGTGTCTATTGTGAAGCCCACTTAATTCACAGTACTCCAGAACTGTCAAACTCTTACGCTAGGCACAAGATACATATTCATTCAACTCATAGAACTGACATCGTCATGAGGAAGAGATGCCTTCAAGAATATTTCCCTCAGCCCTTCCATCACAGCTGGAGAAAGACACATTTTGCTTTATTGGGAACAAAAGCATAAACCGATTCTAGGATGACAAAAGAGAATATGATTAAAGGCTAAAATCTACAAGAAGCTGAAAAAAAACCCTGTGTCTTGGACTGCATTTTCCATAGCTAATTATTATTTGGGGGAAAGAAATGGGAAGGACCCACATCATAGTAACTATTGTTATATGACCAAGTAAAAAAAATGAACATAACCCAAAGGGCAGCTATTATCCACTCTTGTGATTTTTACTTGGGTCAATATCTAGTGTGGGATCATACTCTGAGAAAAAGGTTCTATATCAATAATGATATTTGTGAATAGGCATTTACAGAAAAAGAGTAATTGAATCACATCCAGATAACTCTTTTATTAAGAAAGAGGCAGATGGCAACATGCCTGAGAAGTATTATTTGATTTACCATTATTTAATGGTAAATTAAATATATTATTTAATATATTTACCATTGGACTTCTGATGGTTCTGAGGCTGAACAGAACTTATAGAATGGTGTGGTGTGTAATGACAGGACTCTCGGTCTTAATACTCATTCCTGTAAATGCTGCCATTGTAGGGTGATGAACATGCTTAAGTGAAACAATCTCATTTCCTTCTGTTTCCACTGCATAGAAACACTTCTAATCCTTTGAAAGTGGCCAAAGAAGTGTCTATGGAGATTCTCAGTCATTCAGGACATGGTTGTCCCATTGCTTTTTTTTCAAGAGGCAACTGGGCTTTCTTGTTTTTCTTTGAAGACGTTTCATTTCTCATCGAAGAAGCTTCTTCAGCTCTGACTGGATGGTGGGGAATGGAAGGATTTACAGTATATTCCTTGCAGACAGCTGGTCATTTGCATTCTTTTAAAGAATCATTGAGGCCACTTGGAGGTTTGTCTGTGTCCTCAGGATCACCTGAGTAGTGCAAATGTGTGTGGAGCCTTCTTGGAACTGCTGAAAGGACTGTGTTGTGGAGCTATGCTTTCTGCAGGATGTTTTCTGCCTTGTGTCCCTTCACTGTTGGACACAGGCACAGGCTGCTGGTGATGAGTCTGTGTTGTCTGCATCTCCAACTGAAGGGCAAATGTTTCCTGTAATCTGCAATTTTTCTGGAAATTCGTTCATACTCTCGCACCGTTCAAAGGGTGTTCATCCCAATGTACGTAGCTAAATGTCTATGGAGATTCTCAGTCATCCAGATCATAGTTGTCCCAAAGGTGCTTTTTTTCAAGAGGCAATTGGACTTTCTTGTTTTTCTTTGAAGAAGTTTCACTTCTCATCCAAAAAGCTTCTTCAGCTCTGACTCTATGGTGGGGAATGGAAGGATTTATAGTCTTTGCAGATAGCTGATCATTTGCATTCTTTTAGAGCAGGGGTGTCAAACTCAATTTCATTGAGGGCCGCATCAGCATTGCGGTTGCCCTCAGGGGGCCGGGTGGGTATGGCCAGGGTGGGCGTGGCCTAGTGGGTGGGCGTGGCTAGAGTGCGTATGGCCTACTGGGTGGGCATGGCCAGCTCTACATCGTTCGCATCAAGGGTGCCTATGGGGCCCTGGGCAGGAGTGGGGCAGATCTGAGGGTCTCTGGCAGAAGGAGGGTCTCTGGGCCAGGGCCAAGGAAGTGGGGGCCGTTTCCTCACTGTTTCCAGGGTGGCTTCCCGGGCCACATGAAACCACTTTGCGGGCCGGATCCGGCCCCCGGGCCTTGTGTTTGACATGTCTGTTTTAGAGAGTCATTGAAGTGACTTGGAGGTATGTCTGTTTGTCTAGAAAAATTGCAGACTGGAAGAACCATTTGCACCTCAGTTTGAGTTGCAGACAACACAGACTCATCCCCAAGAAAGTTGCCTCTTGAAAAAAGCACCTTTGGTCCAAGGATGGAAGGAATGCAATGTTTTCCTACCCTCTTATTGTGCTTCATTGCCATACATTCTGTCTGCAATAGAAGGCAAAATCCAACTATGTTAAGTGTGATTATTTTCACTGGCAGTCTCCCTTTTTCTTTCTTAACTGGGCGAGTATGTTTGATATCTGTAGTTTGTATTTTATAGACCTTTCTCGCAAAGCCCAAATGCAGCACACTTCATATTGTTTTGCAATACTGTATAATAAATTACAGGGAAAATTAAGCTGATATTTCCTTGGTTACTTATTAACTGCAGTTCATTTAACAAAATCAATATTTCCAGCAAAGAAGTAAACATGGACCACATCGTCATATCTTTTTCTTTTGCTTTTATAACCTGATAAATTAAAATAAAATAAAATAAAATGCATCGTCCCGGTAACCAGTAGAGAATGAGAAACAGTGCCTGTTATCTCCAGGATATGCAAAGCACATTTTATTTTTCCTTTTATCTCTCCAATTTTATGTTGATCCCATACATATAGATTGATTTTGCACAGGTAGATAATGAAAAGTCAAGGGGGAAAATTTACACAACGGCACTCAGGATCTCAGCTCTCTATTGGTATATAAATTGGTTTATTATTTCATTCTCTTAAAGAGGGCCATTCACACCAGGGAGCACTTTAAAATATAGCATGTTTAAAGATAAATCCATTTACCATTCATATCCCCTTTTTCCTTTGTTATTCCCACCCCATTTGAAAAGTTAATTTTGCAAAGATATGTATGAGTAAATATAATCTTGCTTTTTCCTAACTTGCTCATCCATCACCTTGTTCCTACAGTTAAGGCTATAATGTGGAATTTCTGAAATGATGACAGGTACAATTCCGAGCCCAGAACATGTCAGTGTTTCTATTTTTGTTTGATGATACCTTGTGAACTGCTCAGAATTCACCGTAAGTGCTTTATATTTAGCCAATGTAACCTACAGTTAGGCTGGCAATTTGAGCAGGAAAAAGCAGCAGGGTAGGCGAAAAGAAAAGGAGGGGTAAGGGGGAAAAAGAATAAAAAAGAGGAAACATTATTGATAAACATATTCTGGGCATTTGGTGCACATTTTGACTGCTCCAGCTTAAAGCAATTAATTCACGATACTGACATTAACTCTCTAGCATGTTGACAGCTTGGAGCTGGAAGTAAAAATGCTAGTTCTCCAGGGAAAAGAGAAGGCTAGTTGGCTCCTTTTCTGGACTGTTTGCTTATAGGCCCAGAGAGCAATCTTCCTTGCAGAATGAAATGCAAGGACACAAACAATGTACCGGGGAGAGAATAGAAGATGGGAATGAACAGTTTGAACTATTTGCTCAGCAGAAGGGCAGCCACAATTGCTGGCCAATGGCTTTCCCATGCATCAGCCAGGGCTTCTTAGCCTCCTTTGTTGTGTGAGTTCTTCCTCCAGCCAGATAAGAACACAGCTGCAGCAGTTCCAGCTAACTTGGGGTGTGGGTTTATTCACTAAAGTCTCCATTCATGTTTACTGTATTTATTTGATGTCAAGGCTTCAGGCACACGGTTTGAAAAATAGTTTTAGCATTTCCACATCCCATCCCCAGATCTCAAGCCAAATTCTGTTGAAATTTTAAACACTCCAACCAGGAATCTACTATTCTGATGAACAGTCCCCTTTCTCAAAACAGTGGAAGAAGTCAGACTGAAATCACTTAAAAAATGTTCTACTCTTTAGGTTCAACAGATTTTAATAGCTTAGTACTGCACAATCTGCAGTTACATCAATTCTTCATTGCATGTTTATTCAGGAATAAATTGCATTTTGCTCCGTGGTGTTTACAGCCAAATAAATATATTTAGCATTGAGGGTTTTAGAGCTTTCAGGTTTGGATAGACAAGACTCAAAATAAGACTACTATATAAGCAATGTGTTTTAAGGCTATGCAGCTACTTTTTAAAATACTTGATGGTAATGAAAAGCCTTCACAGAGAAAATGTACTGTAGTCGTGTTATTTTCTGTTATTTTACCTTCTGCTCAGTCATTTTTCAGTGCTGGAAGGGCAGTTTTGTATGTGGGATAGAACACACTGGTATAATGATTCAAATATACAAAAAATGATAGCATCTAATATGACTATCTCTACACGTACATGTATAAAAGCTAATATTCAGTAATAAAGAATACCGTATCTGTTATATTACCTGATTCATTCTGGAGTTCACAGTATATTGATATATTGTGAATATGATAAAATAATAGTTTGCCTCAGGACATTTTTGACTTTTTATTTATTGAAAACCAAATATAATTGTTTACATAAATGTTCATTCCTTCTGAAATATGCAGCACACCAGCAGTAAAGTATCTACCTTACCTTACATAAGCTTTTACATGTACTTTAGAGGGATTGATGTATTTTGCCTTTTAGTCACTTAACTCTATGAGCCTTTGTATCACTATTACAAATTACAAGCATGAAAGACTTATGGTAGTGTTGTTAACTCAGTCTGTTACACTGAGGATCTGATCTCTGTTTCCGTCAATATGCAAAGCTTTATTTATAAATTAAGGACTGTTTTGACATTAAAAGTTTAAAAAAAAGGGCACAATGAAAGCCTGAGCATAATTCATAGAAAATGCAGTCACATGCAGTAGACATTTTGATATTGAGTAACAATAAAAGCTAATAAAAAATAGGGCCTAAGCATCCCATTTGGGATGGAAGAATATTAATGAAAATGATGATCCATTGTGCAAAAAGCACATTTTGGCTGCCTTTAATTAAACGAATTCCAGGAATATTTGTGTTGATGCTTACTACAAGTGTACTTTGAAATTTAAATGCTTCTGAATCACTGATTTTAAAACTTTAAAAAGTTTTCAGTTTTATATATTGCAAGATAGTACGCTTATAGCACAAACAAAAATATCAAGCTTCTGCTTTAGTTCCAAATGTTTATGTTTCTATGAACGTGTAATTCCTTTTGTTTAAATTTAAAATTTAAAAAACCATGCTTTTTCCCCCCTCTAAAAACTACTCTTGTCAAAATAGTGTAAATGAGATGGAGCAATTATCTAATGTGAAAATACATATTGAAAGGGCGGGGGGGGGGGGGAACCCAGCATCACAGAATGATTTGTTGTGATCATGTTGAACATGTCGGTGAAGGATCAGCCTCATAGGAAATACAAAGTTTACACAGTTTTTTTTCCAGAGTGAAATTGCCCTAACCTCAGGGATTTTTCTTCTACTGGGTGGTCAGGAGGAAAGGCTGAAAGGCAAAAGGGCTCCTATTGTCTCAGCTGAATCCTAAGAGCTGACCTCACGTGCCTCTAAAAAGAAGAAAGCACCTGTTTATCTCCAGTTATCCCCTGCTTTGGTGAGCTCCACGCTGCCACCACCAAGACGGAGCCTTCTGCTGGGGAAAAAGTGTCCCTAAAAGTGCTTTGAAAAACACTTCAGCCTGGATCCAGTTACAGATCTGCACAACAATGCATGGAGATCTCAAGACTGACTTGGGATGCTCATTTATAACACTGCTGGAAGTGCTTAGCTCACTTATAGCAGGAAATATGAATAGGAGCTATATAGAAGATCCAGATGTGTGTGTGTGTGTGTGTGTGTGTGTGTGTATAGATTTGTCAGTCACCTAATCCTCCCTACCTCATCAAAAGGCAGCTGTACATCATGCTCAGCTGAAAATTTGATTCCCATCTTTTTTTAGGCAGCTGCATATGTGCATGAGGAAGTGAAAGAAACTGACCATAACAGTCTTTAAAAAACAATCAACATTCTGTGGAAGGCCATCATCAGCACACACACACACACACACACACACACACACACACACACAAATCAAATGAACAACTCTTCCTCATTTTTGTGACTCCTGAGAGATTATAAAAGCCGAAGTCCAATTTATCCAGAGGGCAGCAGGTTAGGGAAGGCTGCATTGCTCTATTAATCCTGCTATCTCTGTTAAGCAATGTGAACAAAGCTTCCCCAAGCTATTCCCCAAGTCTTAACCATTTTCTGCCTCCTTCCAGATCTTTCTATGACTCAAGACCAGAAGAAATAAAACTTTTCCTTGTTGACAAGGGAAAGAAAGTAGTTTGAAAAGACAATCTATCATAGAATAAAAGCTGAATGGAAGGGAATCATGGGAATACGAGAAAGCGTGGGAAGAGAAGGGCGTGCACAAAAAAAGTGAAGGAGAGAATGGGGATGGAAGCAAGTTGGAGAACAGGGTAGATAAATGGTTGTAAAAGTTTGTGTGGACAGGTGTGGAAGAGGGAGGGAGAGAAGAGAATGGAGAGTTTAGGGCATATTGTACGTTTCTGCGAAATATGTGAATTAGGCATATTTTGGAGGGGGAGGAAGGAAGGAAGGAAGGAAGGAAATGATTGCCTACCAAATAAATTAAAGCCACAGCATCTGCCAGAGGAGGGGAATAATTAAAGCATCATGTGATTGTGATGCGAGCTCCCTGCTTTTATATGGGCATCATGACATCACAGTTTGATGAAAACTTCCAACCTGTGAATGTTTCTGAAGTGAAAAACAAAAATGCCATTCCTACTGACTTGTGATTTTGATTCTGCCCATGTTGGGGTAGGACTTGACTATCTCTAAGAAATGTAGAAGAATACAGAGGTGGTCTTGAAGAAAGTATTCTGTGGAAGGAACAAGGAAGATTTCTGGCCTGGAATCACTTGGTATACAAGGTGGGGAGAGAATGCCTGTCAGGCTTTGAAGATTTTGTTATTATACCCTACAACAATAAAGTAGAATTACAATAGCTCTTGTGGAGTTAGTTTCCACTCTGATCTACCTTGAAGGGTTGGCAGACTACAGTTCCTTGACTCCTTCTCCCAAGGAAATATGGCCTTGTAGCAAATTGCTAACATTTGAAGGAAGAAATAGATATTTATTGTCCCCCAATGTTGTAATTTTTTTGATGTAAGTTTTTTTTTAATATCCTGGGTATTTAATTTAATTTTTATTTAATTTAATCAATGTAAACTCCCATTTGTTTTTACTTTTTTTTAATCTGCTATTTTGTCCCTGTTATTGTGTTGTATTTTATGTGGCCTTCAGTTGGAGGTCAGAAGCCTCCAGTATGATATAAGAATTGCACATTGGTGTGTGCTGATGATTCTCATAAATGAGAAGATCAGGACGGGGTCATTTGGAAGGACTGACTGGGTTGATATTGTCCTTGTTCTATGGGTACTTTACCCCAACATACATAAAAATGCACTAATGCTGGTATACTTTATTCTTTTCAACTGTATTCAGTGAAATAAAAAAAATTAAGGAGAAAAGGCCTGCAGCCATTACAGGTTAGAGAAAATATGGATGGGGACATAGCCACAGTGCATCTAACCAGGTAAGCAGAGTTGCTTTGTATATGATAATTGTCCTGAAATCCTAATAGGCTAATAGTAAATATATTTTCCCTCCCACAAAACCAGGCTAACTTTGATATTATACAAATTGCCTCTTTTTTTAAATGGAGGAAAAGCTATTTTGATGTTTCAAACTGAATCTGAAGCAAGCCATTCTACTGATTAATTGTTCTCATTGTCAGGAAATTTCTCCTTAGTTCTAGGTTGCTTCTCTCCTTGATAAGTTTCCATCCCTTGTTTCTTTTTCTGCCTTCAGCTGCTTTGGAGAATAGGTTGAACCCCTCTTCACTGAGACAGCCCCTTACATATTGGAAAACTGTTATCATGTCACTTCTAGTCCCTTCTCTTTGCTAGACTAGGCATACCCAGTTCCTGCAACTGTTCTTCATATGTTTTGGTCCCCTAATCATCTTTGTTGATCTTCTCTGCACTCTTTCTAGAGTCTCAACATTCGTTTTGTGATCAGAAATACTCAGGTTCAGATTTACACTAACCCCATGGGAGTTGACAGGGTAAGTTTAGGCCAGTCACTATTTCTCAGCTCAATATACTTGGCTTTTTTTTCTTTTTTCTGGTTATGGGGAAAAAATGAAGGGGAGAAATCTATGGGATGCATGCCAGGTTTTTGCTGCTAGAGGACAATGTGGGACACATATCCACAGAATACAAATACCAAATAAATCTTTAATACATTGGTGTCTGTGTATTACTAGTCAAAATAGTAGGTAGAGACCAATTTTGTGCAGGTAGCGTGGTTTCCCTTCTGTCCCCATTCACTGTGCATTCTGCAGGAATGCCATAGGAGAGCTGCATTTGTGTTTGCTTGAATAACATTACACTTCTAAATGTAATCCAGGTCATAATAAAGAAGGTTTCCAGATTGTGCGTTCAAATTAAGGTGATTACCCCTTCTGTTCAGACATTCGGCATCAGCATGTGGTGAGTGTAAGAAAGTATAAATACAATTATATAACTCCAATTGCAGTTCAAGAAAAAAGAAATCCATTGATCAGAAATTTAGGAAGCACTGATAATTAATACTGACATCAGTATTAATATTTGTTCTGGTTTTTTCCATGCAATTTTTAAAAATGAAGATAATGGAAAATATCCATTGTAAAACACTTTGCCCATAAACTCTGCAATTTAGTTTTCTTGTGTTTTCCTATCCACCTGCCAAACACTTTCTGTTACTTTTGAACAATTTGTCCCTTCTCTAAATCATGACCTTTGGGCTTTCTAAAATGTAAGCAAGGAGTCTGCCTATAGAACTTCAAAGGCAAATCAAGTGCCTCCAAAGCAACAATGGGAAGTCATGACTTCCAAGGTGGCTCCTTAACCTTGCATTGCCCAACGTGATTTTTGTTATTGTTGATGTGGCAACTGAATGGTGTTTGAAAAAGTAAAATTTGAATGCCCATGAAAGGTGACCTGCACTGTGGTTATGACCAGAACAAACAGAGCTCCAAAGCGCAATGTTTGCCCAATAACTTAACCACAGGCTGTCTCTCCTGTCTTCTGTGCAAGTACAGTAATGGTTTGACCACTGGGTGCTAGAACACTCATAAAGCTGTCCTTTATAGAATAGATTTAATAGAATAGATTTAAAAAGACTCTAATCCCTCTCCAAAATATCCACAACCAGTTTTGCAAACCAATGCAAATATGTTCTTCTTTTGTTGCTAAATTCTTATTACTTGTAGTTCTATTCTATTTAGGCATATTTCAAATGAGTGTGGAACACGTAGTTCAGCCATGTCTTTTCTGTTTTTATGCTTGGTTGAAAATGCTGCTGGTTCACAATTTATTTCTCTAATATGGCTGTTTTAATTAGTAGCAGGAAGGTGTTTTAGCTAAGTCAGAAGCATTTCTTCCAAAACATTTTGGATGGATGCTGAATTCTACAATTCATTTTCTCAAAAGGACCGCCCTGATTTATAAACTCTGTTAATATTAAATTTTATTGCATTTTATCACTGGCTCTGTAATGATTTTATTAGAATAGGAATAAGCAAATGTATTTAATAGGGCTGAGCATCACTTTGTATTTAAAGGGATTTCAAAGGGGAAAAAGTGTGCAAGCAGCAGCTAGTGATGGCAACTTAGACCAAACTATCTTTCACTGAACATTGAATATCAGAAGATACATCCAACAGTAAATCTATGAAATTAGTTTTAATCAAAACATTCTGTAGTTTAAAGCCTTGGGCAAATGTTGCAGTTTAAAAACCATCCATCTGGCTGAAGTGTTGCTGACCTGGCCTGTGAGGGTACGGCTGCATATTCTTTGAATCACAAGCACTGCACAGCATGAGTATTTAATCTGCATCTGGATCCAGTGCATCCCAGCAGAAAGGGTGCACTCCAAGTCCCCTCAATTAAACATTGTCATCTTGTGAGACTGAGGAACTGTGGACATCCTCTATGCTGTCCGACCTGCCCTCTGGAACAGCGTCTCCCTGTAGATGTGGAGAGCAAATTCTTTTCTGGGGTTCTGGAAAGGCCTGGCACTGTTCCAAGGCCAAGGGTTAACGTTAGTGGAGCCTGTCATGTTATTTGTTTACTCTTATAGTTGTTTTTGTCAGGGCTCTTATGCTTGGTTATGTTTTTAATTGAATATTGAATGTTGTAAGCCACTCAAAGTCCAAGAAATCATCTTCCGTCTCCTCCTCCTCCTCCTCCTCCTCCTCCTCCTCCTCCTCCACTCCCCCCATTATGACTTGGAAAATTATCTTTTTCCCCCCCAAAAATCAGGATCTCACCTCCCACAGCTATGATAACCTTACAAATAAAAAGGAAGATGCAGATCACGTTCCTATTTAATTTAACATAGAGGGGTTTTTTGACGCAGCTTTTGGTTGACACACACAAACCCAAGATTATGCATATCCCAGTATTGCCAGGGTATGGTACAGAGTTACATTTACACACGGATCCAATTAAATATAAAAGAATCAATATTATATAATAGTGGAAATCATTAGTTTGACTGTGCCATTTTTGGATTTTAAGTGCCAACATGTTTTTAACATCTGTTCAAACTTTAGCAGGGCGGCATCCCACCTTCAAAGACTGTCAAATGTGGATCTATAGGATGGTACCAAGAGTATTGCCAGAAGACAACATGCAACCCACATGTGGTGTCTAGAACATCTCCCCCCACCCATTCTTTTTTGATGGTTTGGGGAAAGAATGTAAAGAATAGAGTTATGAGATTCTTTAGTTAATTCCAAAAAGGTGTTTTCGGGGACAAGTCTGAAAAACACACACTATTTTTTTAAAGATTTTCAGACAGATGTTGTGCTAAGCCCTCTCCTATGTTCATAGTTTTCTGAGGAGCCATTGCAATCCCATAAAAACTATGAACTTCCCTCTCTTACAAATTGGGCTCAGAGAAGTTGCACTTTTGAAGTACAGCCTCTTAGCTTGATACAAAAGAGTCTGAGCTGTGGGAAGTTGTGTACTCCTGTGCTATGGAAAACAACAATACCAGGAAGGTCTCCAATGGTTATTACAGTGGTTGGACAGCTCTATATTGGAAGGTGTTTTCTCAGATTTCCTGATTCAAAGTGGTTTGGAGCTTATAGATTAATACTAAAACCTTTAACCTGGGCATTGATAAATCAGTAGTCAATGTAGCCATTTAAAAATTGTGGGTCTTTGGCAACAGCTAGGAGCATCTTACAGCTGCATTTTGCATTAGCTTTAAGGACAGGGACTTAAAGCAATTGCATTCAAATTTCAAACTACTTACAGTTAATTATTTTAAATTATGCAGTGTAGTATTTTTATTTGTAAACCACAGGGAAGACTGAGACCATTAAAGATTTTTTTAAGTGGATTTTTAAAAGATACTAAAAACATGCTAATTGTATGTGATAGAGCCTATTTTTAACCATTAAACAGAATTTATTTCATTGTCCACTCTAAACAGAATGACCTATGATATATATTTGAAGGAGATATAACAACAGAATACTTTGTTGTTTTCAGCAGTGGCCAACTTCTAATTTTGTTAAACTACTGATGGAGATGCACTGAATGGAATGGTGTTTTATGCAATAGTACATACAGACACCTATAATGTTGATAACTGGTTTAGCAGATCCCAGTGCTCTGAAATCTTACGTTTTGTTTAAACGACTGGATATTTTAAATGATTTTTTTTTAAAATTTAAATTTTATTCTATTAATCCCCCCCTCCCCCACCCCTATCCCTCTCCCCCACTCCCTCCTCCCCCCCCCCGACTTCCCAGAGCTAAATACAGGGCATAAAATCAAAAAACAAACATAAACACCCCTATGTTATCAACAATAAACTATAAATTCTATCTCTCTCTAGCTCATATAAAATGAGTACAAACAATATTAATATTACAAATAAAGTAGAAAAGAAAAAGAGGAAAACAGAAAAAGATCTTTACTCAAAATAAATTTTCTTAATCCCAGTCCTTATTCATATTAATTTCAAAAAAAAAGGAAAAGAAAAAAAAACTTTCACCTGCTATTTGCATTCTCCCACCTTTCTCTAATTTCCAAACAGATTCTCAGTTACGCACCAAAAGCGCTTATCTCTGTTAATCTTAATAATCTCCGACCAAACTAAACTATAATCAAAAATAGTTCTTGCATGTATCACGCCAAATGTCTCACAGTTCCAAATCATCCTTAAGTTCAAATAAAAGTTCAAATAAAGAGTATATAAAAAAAAAAATTTAGGCAATCTCTAAGACAACTTGTTGTTAATTAGGAGCTTACATACCCACTCTTAGTTCAACACATAGTTTAAGTCCATAACCCTAATATACTTTTCTAGCAAGCAAATAACATCAATCTTAAATTGTGTAAAATATTAAAAAAGAGAAAAAAAAACTTTCTTTCTCCTCTATAATAATTTTACTCCATTGACATTCTAATCTAAAAATTTACGGTAATCAGCAATCTTAACGCCCCAAAACTTTTGGAGCACCTCTGTCATGACCCCCAAAACTTCTTTAGACCGCTCTCCTCCTACATCTTCACTGTAAGCACACTTTGAAGATTCCATAATTTTCTGCTAGTCTTGCTCTTGCTCTCGTCTCGCTCTTCTTAGGGCGGCACGGGTCATCTTCTGGCCTCCTGCAGCAACCGATGAGACTGTGGCTTGATCCCCTCCAACACCATTGTCCTCTGTCTGTCTATCTGCAACATCTTGAAACTTTCCCACACCGTATCCTTTTGCAGCTTCCAAAAATGATAGGGGGGTTGCTTTTAACACATTACTATAAAAATCACGTGCCTGAGCCACAGTAACCAAACGATGTCTTTTACCTTCGTGCGTCGCCACCAACCCAACTGGAATCTCCCATCTGAACTTAATATCACGTTTCTTAAGTTCCTGTACTAGAAATGCAAAATCTTTCCTTCTCCTTAGGATCTTCGGAGGGATCTCTTTTAAAACCAAAACTTCTTGCTCAGCCACTACCAAATTAGTATCATAAGCAGCTTGAATGACTTCATCTCTAATTACTCTCTTTGTAAAATAGACCACCACATCTCTGGGTAACTTCCTCTGTCTTGCAATCCATGAATTTACACGAAAAACTTTGTCCATATTTCCCTCAATTTCAGATGCTGACTGGCCCAGTACCCCTTCCAGAGCCTCAGAAATCAGCTGCTTTAAATCTTCTTTACCATTCTCCTTTAAACCCCTAATTCTAATAGCATACTGCATCTGATTATACTGAACAAGGCTCAATTCTTCGTCCATTTTATCCCTTATATTTTCATTTTCTAATACCTTTGCTTCTAATATAGAGTTCTTTTGACTGAGATCCTCCACTTTTATATCCAGCTGTAGCACACATTCAGCTACGGATTCAACCTTAGACAAGATGTCCACCCTCATTGCTCTCAGCTTCTCTTCCATCTTCCTCTCCAATTTCTCCATTTTCTCCTCCAATTTCTCCTCCAGCTTTTTCAACTTTGATTTTTTTTAAATAGCAGATTTTGTAATACAGATTCATCTTGCAATCCAGATAATACTATATGGCCACAGACCTCAGTGAGGACTGAAATGGAAAAATGTTACATTTTCAGCAAAATAAAAATGTATGCTGCTGCTTTTATTTATCCCATTCAACATGAAAACACTTTGGCTACACAAATCAGGTAAAAGTCAGTCATTTTTAGAGAGATATGACATCTGCTAATTTCTTCAAATATGAAAGATATATAATTTCATTAGATGTAAGAGCCGTGGTGGCACAGTGGTTAGAATACAGTACTGCAGACTACTTCTTCTGAGTGTCGGCTGCCAGTGTTTTAGCAGTTCGATTCTCACCGCCTCAAGGTTGACTCAGCCTTCCATCCTTCCAAGGTTGGTAAAATGCGGACCCAGATTGTTGGGGGCAATATGTTGATTCTGAAAGCCATTTAGAGAGGGCTGTTAAAGCACTATGGGGCATCACTTAATTACTAAACACTTGTTCCTTCTGATAAATGTGAATTGGCTGCATTGGGATTGCATACAAATATTATCTCAGTACATTTGATCTGCTGGATAAATCACTCTTGTAAATCCTTTGATTTATACTTTAGAATTTCTGAAGGCTACTAGCAGGAAAAACAACAAAGTGATCAGTGGCAATTTGTAACACAGTTATAGGCACATCAAAAATAAATCTGATAAGGATCTAGGTACTTAAGTAGACAGGTATATGAATAAATTGACTACATTTATTTTGACAGTATATATGTACAATGGATAAATAGTTAAGGTAAAGGTAAAGGTTCCCCCGCACATGTGTGCTAGTCGTTTCCAACTCTAGGGGCCGGTGCTCATCTCCGTTTCAAAGCCGAAGAGCCAGCGCTTGTCTGAGGACGTCTCCGTGGTCATGTGGCCGGCATGACTAGACGCCAATGGTGCACAGAACGCTGTTACCTTCCCACCGTAGTGGTCCCTATTTTTCTACTTGCATTTTTACGTGCTTTCGAACTGCTAGGTTGGCAGAAGCTGGGACAAGTAACAGGCGCTCACTCTGTTGCGCGGCACTCAGGATTCGACCTGCCAAACTGCCAACCATCTGATCGACAAGCTCAGCGTCCTAACCCACTGAGCCACCGGGTCCCTTTTGGATAAATAGGTAGGCATTATCTTATTAGATAGATGAACACGTAGAACTTACTTTACATTCTGTTTAAGTACTATAGCAATACCAGGGAATCTCTACTGTATTTGTTGAACATTGTTGAGACCAAGGAGTGAAGTGGCCTCACAGAAAATCTGTGCAATTTAAGACATACCAGAAGATGTATTTTTTCTGTGATGTTTGCTGAATAACAGATCCTTTATCCATACATGCTACCATGTGACTGAGGCTTCAATCCTATGCCTATTTGCCCATCAGTAAACCTTAGTTAAACATAGTGACAAACATGCAAAAGATTGTGCTGTGATTGATGGATCCATATATGAATCAGCCCCTAGTTAAGTAGAATAATGGCTTCAGAATTACTGTACTTTATTCTTTCCAACCCAACAGAATATTGGAAAGTAGTTACAGTATATAAGGGACTCAGGATAAATTTCTGAAAAGAGAACAAAAAGAAATATTTTTTATAGGAGAAGTCAGGAAAAGGAAGACTGAGTTTACAAATGGTTGGATTTGGGGGGGGCAGGTTGTGAATAAAAGATTGCAGGAAAAAAAGGTTGCATCCCTTTGAGAAACATATTTGGCAGCAACTTTGAAGATTAGTGACTTGTCTGTTTTAAGCCCCTTCACCCCTGTGATGAAGATCTAGAGTGGAGTTAGTAGAAGGCAGGAAGGAGGCACAGTTTGCATGATTTTCCAAACTCTGTTTTCTACTGCTGTCCTGCTTAAAAAAGTTCTAAAATTTGAAGTCTAAATATATTAGGAGAGTAAGTTTTCACTGAGGCTGCAGAAGAAAAGATTAACACCCAGATATATACATGTTTTAATCCCAATTATGATTATACATGCCTTCCTCAATGATTTCTGCATATTATTAGAATAACAGATACATGTAACCAAATGTGATGCATTTCACATCATTTGTGGTCTCACCATCAGCAGAGATGTAGAAAAAGTCCAAGCAAACATAATCTTCTATTCCATTCCCATATAAAAGCACCTCATTTTTGTGATCAAGCTAGTTTGAAAATGCTTCAGGAGGGTTGGAGAATAATTATTTTTGTGTTTCTGACTTCCAGCTTTTCTCTCTCTCTCACTTCTCCATGCAGTTGGTTTCACATTTGTCCTTGAAAAAGATAGTAACTAGGAGTAACAGAAGGAGCAGCAGCCAAAAGTGCTGTATGCTTGCTGACCATCTTTTATGTTGAATGACAATTCTCTACCACTTCTCTAATCATTAAATGACATCAGTCACCAGAACATATACTCTAGGCTAGATATCTCAAACTCATATTTACTGATCTGGAATAACTGCTATTGCTGCCTCCTGCATTTATTTTGCACTCAAATGAAAAAGATTGAGGCCTGAATTATGAGCTTTTCCATTCACATCATAGCCACAAACTTATTAGATGGTCTTTGGCAAGCCATTCACAGCCTCCAACTGTATGTTAGGTAGACGTCTATGATTCCTTCAAATATAGTCTTCTCAGAGAATTTTTCTAACTGAAAGCAGCCTTTTTAGTGTTTGAGTCAGCAAAAATTCATTTATCTCTTTTGTCTCCTGTCTTTTATAGGTTTACCTTATCCTTCATAATCTCCACACTTAGAAAATCTAGATAAAATCTCTCTCTAGCATCTCCATGACTTTACCTTATGAGTGAAAATGTTTTGTAATTTGAACTATAAAATGACTTGGAGGGAATGAGCGCAGTGGCTTGGATGTAATAGACTGTTTTGTTATTTAAAAAGATCGAATAGAATTCCACAAAAGTAGGACTATCACATCTGGACGGCAAAAATCTGGATGGACACTAGATGTCAGGAAAATTAGATTTTCTGATATCTTTTCCCTCCTATCCAGTGGTCATTTGGATTTCTGCTGGTTAGATATTATTCTAGTTCAGTTTGCCTGCAGGAAGTCTTACCAAGCCAACTGTTAATCTTAGTTTATTAACGTTACCAGCTTCTACCAACTTTATCAAATTTTAAGTTGAAAGTAAGAAGAATCAAGAAAAATAATAAGTGAAGAAGAAAGAAAAGAAGTAGAAAAGAAAGAAAAGGAAAAAAGAAAAGTGATAGAGGATTGGCTTCTGATCTCATTAACATCATAATTTCCTTTGTTTTATAATTTGCTCTTTCTAATCATCAAATCCACACTTTTTTTTCAGCAAAAGATATCATCTTTGATTTTTTTCTAAAATTGTTACTTTAGAAAATTTGTTCAGGTTTCAGGGCAAAGCATTCACCCCACTCTACCACCCGCTCATGCTACAGTGAACATTTGCAGCCATCTTTTAATTTCAAAAATGGTATTTCTCCAGTTGCAGTGAAATTCTAATGAATCCATCGAGATGGCTGTTTAATGACATAATGGAAGGGGAACAATGTTAATTCAGAGTGAAGGCAAACTCCACTGACATAAGTCATGAAGCCCATATGAAGAAAGCAAGCTAAAAAAAGAAATCAACATAAAGTTGCAGTTGATTTGCTCTAAGTTTTGGTGTCTTCTGAATATATGGTGGAGTGCTGACTGAATATATGTCAAAATAAAATGAAGAAATACCAGTATGCTGTTGCACTGAAAACATCTACACTCTCCAAATGCCTAAGGAGGGTACATTTTACAAAGGAGAAAATGTCCACCGTATGTTTCCCCTTATTTGGTTTAGCCATAGAAATGAGCAAGAGAAGACACACAATGCCCCTTGTTAATGTTAGCAATGACCGCTGAATGGCACCAGCAAAGTATGCTGGCAATGTTTAACAACCCATCTGTCTTTCACCTTTTTCTGCTCAACAGAAACCTTTGTTTGAGCCATATCCTCATTCAGGCAGACTGTTATCTACTTATCTGAAATATTAATCTGAGATGAGGCACTGTATCATTGTTAAAACAAGCTTTATTATTTTAAATGACCTCTTGTGTAATAGTTTAAAGCAACAAACTATTTTTATAGGAAAGGAAAATTTTGCATTTGTCTCTATTGCTGCAAAGGGACTCATTCATACTGTGAAATTAAAATGGGAGAACAAATAAAGCAGCAACTACAGATGGCATTTGAATATTCATGTTACTAATAAGGAATTGAAATGGTAGAGACATTTTTCCTTTACTCTTTCATTCTACACCAAGATTGTTAATAATGTTAGATCAATGGATGCTGTCACCAGTTATATACATTGTTATGTTAAATGCTATACCCTGCAAGTATACATTATTTAGTTAAGAGTAGTGAAATCTGGGTAGTTGTTGTGAGGCTTGTGAATGAGAAGAGCTGGAGAAAGCATCTTAAGTTGGCTCTTTGTGCAAAAGGTCAAAGGAAAGGCTTCAGGACAGACACAATCCAATAATTTTTTTCCATATTATTTATTTATTTAAAATCTGTAGAATTTGTTTTCTTGGCAGAGTTTAAAGCAAAGCTGAATGAGAATAAAAATACAATTGTTAAGGAAAGTAGCAAAACAGAACATTACCTCTACCAGTCACTTTTTAAACAATTATTTTATTCTTTAAGTGGGAAATTTCAAAAGGATTAAATCAAAAAAATTAGAACAATAATGCAATGAAATAAATGTTTGAATAAAATTCCCTCAAAGCCAACCAAATAAATTAAAAAACCCTACAATGCTCCATCAAATTTTAAATGTCAATCAAAATCAACCAATATGATTTGAGTTTAGAGTTGGCAATAATAGGTGATTTGGTAAACCTCCCACAATAAAGTTTAAGACTGTGCTCTGCAGACAAGGGACCATTGAAATTATAGCTCATGTCCTGTAATACTGCATCCTTGATGAGGATCCTAGATCTACCTCATAACTCCATACTTGGTGAAATATCCACAGGAAATTTTGATCTTTTTTATATACAGTTATTGGATCAATACGATTCAATCTTCTTGAACATAGCCAAATTTTATTACACTTGTCATAAAATTAGGCAGACTTTGATTGCCCATTGATAAGCCTACCACCTCATATTTTTATCCTGTTTTTATTTTTATTTTTTAATATGCTTCTATTTGTAACTTTGGTCTGTGACCATAAAATAAATTTGATTCTACTCTGGAAGCAAGCAAGCAAGCAGGGAAGTAAAAAGCTTAAAATGATTTCCTGGTACTTTGTAATATGGAAAACAAAATGGTACCTGTGAAGAACTCCTGGAATGGCTTAGAAACGAGGGAGAGTTTGTTTTCCCCTTGTCTTGCTCTTTTATCTTCCCTCCCTATTTCCCCTGCAAGGTCTTCTTGGAACAGTCCACATAGTCCCAAGAAAACATATGAAAGGTGGAGAAAATATTTTATTTGATACCCAGGTCATAACTGAGAATTGTTTTTTCCTTTCAAAGTCAGTCACAAAAAGCCACACTCAAGTTTTGATTTCAAGATACTTTCACCCTTGCATTGCTGAAGGGCAAGGAAACAAGCTTTATGAATTTAGCTTGCTAAATTAACTCTAAGATAAAGGAGTTTGCTTTCCTGGAGTTTTCAAACCATGCCTGTACTGTATGTACAGACTATTGTTGGGCACCCTGCCACAAACACTGGCCAAATTCCCAAGTTGCTGAATCTGAGGGGGGCTCATTTCTGGTTTTCCAGTACTTTAAAACTGAGGATAAATTTTGCTCTGAATTAGCGGTTCATTCATTAATTTTAATATTTTGGAACATAATCTTATCAGAATGAAACACTTGTAAATTCATCACTCTCAATAAGAAATGTAAGTATATGCTGTTTTCCAGTATAATCATTGATTTTTTTAAAAAATGTAATGTTGATGGGATTATGCTACTTGACATAGTTTACACCATATTTTTAATATATCTCACTAAAAATGCAAAGAGAAAGTATTGAATACTGTACCACATTTTCACAGGAAGTGTAAGTATATAATAGATTCACTGGAGTATTGCAGTTCATCTTGTATATAGAAATTGTAAATCTAATGTATCATCTAAGCCTGGTGTAATAAATTAAATGAGTTTTTAGGGATTTATGACATTGTATGTTGTGTGTATATTCTGGGTACAGATTAACACAGTTGCAGAACAATAGGGGTTTTTTTTAAGAATCACTTTGATGTTCACTCACTGTGAACCTGAGTGTATGTTTTATAAAAGCAAACGTATGCATTACGCTGTTTTAAAAGAGCAAAACTTTTTTTAAAAAAAGAGAGAGAAAAGAGGTTAATTTTCAGAAAGGTTCAGATACAGCCATGCAGTGAATCAATGTGTTCAATTAGTACCTGGTTATGACTGAAATTGACCTGGTGGCAAATATGAAATATCAAAGCGCTTGTCAGCACTCCTGAATGGGACAAAGAAAAGGCACATTAATGATTAACTCTGCTAAAAGCTCCAGCTTTTGTATTCCCATGGTGCTTGGCCTATCAGGCAGCCATGTGACATGCTCGGGCCATTTTCTAGCAGATTGGAGAAAGCTAGAGAGCAAACACAGGTGCTTTTCAGTCAGCCGTGCTGTCAGGGACAACCACAAACAGCCACAGCTATGCTTGGCTAAATTAACCCCTCTGTTTGCCTCCATCTTGGCTTCCCGGAGATCTCACTGGGTGAAGCCAGGCAGCCTTTGCTCCTGGCCTACGGCTATCCACACATCTCCCCCACCCCACAATAAAAGAATGTTTCTGCTTTTAAAAATCAGTCAGTATCCTTGAGGAGATTCAGTTTAAAGAACTGGTAAACTACTTTAAAGTGCTTCATTCTGAACTTTAAAATAAACAAATCAAATGAGTTTGCTTCTTCATTCCCAGAATAATTATTTCAGTGATGTAAACATACATGATGACAGTGGGGCATACATCAAATGGGAAGCCCCATCATTCAAGATTACCTTTTGTCAAAGGGTATTTACAGTGCAAGTAAAACTATTTAACACTACACATTTGGAATAATGACACAAGGAGTTGTTTCTGTGCACTTGGGTTTGCACAGACAAGCTTTCCAATAGATTGCAACCTTGAGCACTCCCTGGCCAGTAAGGAAGGTACAGATTGATGGAGAATGATGATACTGATTAACATTTGTGAACATGGAATAATATAAGAATAATGTAAGTGACAAGAAAAATCCTTGTCTTGAGGAGCCTGCAAATACATGTTGAAGTTTGTAATTTAATGATATTACTGACATGCTGTAAATGTTAAAATAGTCACTGCTTTCAAATATGTAACTTAAACTATGGCCAATATTTTTGTGCCATTATTTCTTCCATGAAAATCAGATTCGTTTTCTTTTCTTGTTCAAATATTAATATTAGTGCCCCATTCAACGAAATGAAGCCAACTGTAGTTTCACTAAAATAATAAAGAACAAACTTAATGCCTTTCATGTGATATTCCACATGTAGAATTGTTTTTATGCTGATGTTCATATCTATTTTTTTGCCTTTGGGAGTAAAAGTTAGAAACATAGCTCTAGAGTTCTTTGCTTACATGAACTCATGACCGTTAATTCATTTCAAGGAAGAAAGATTGTCAGCATTGAGGAAAAATGCATATTCTATATATAACTTGCTGCCATAAAGTTCATTTTTATCCCCTTTTAATAAGCAACAGTCCAAGAAATTTGATTATAGGGCTACCATATTTGTTCTGCAAAACTCTGGATGTCCACTAGATGGCAGCAAAACTTGGTTTTCTTTATGTCTTTGCTGGCATCTAAGGACTACTTGGATTTTTGCAATCCAGATGTGCAGCTTTATAATTATAATGTTTTAATAATTTCTATTAGGAATTAACTGTGCATACACTTCTTGTGGAGTAAATTTTGCTGAACTCAGTAGAATTTAATTCCAAGGAGAGTTTTGCAGGACAGCACAGACTGCATATTCTTTCCTATATTCAGAGAAGTGATACTGGCATTCTGTTTTCACCTCTGAAAGTGAAAGTAACAACAAATCAACAACAATTAAGGAACTTCATCAACAACCCTGTAGACCAACTTCCAGCCATTTCCCAGTGCTTCACAAGCAGCATCTCAGTAATGAACCATAATACCCGATACCTACTTAGTGCTATAAAAGCTCCACTATTTTCTGTGCTTTGTGGCTATCTCTAGTTATTTGGGCGGAGGCCATTCATCCAGACTCATTGTGTCCTCAGACATGGCACAGACAGTGACCAGCTGCCTGTGGCATTAAAGAGTTATGCTGCACAGAGTTCGCCTTTTAGTGGATCTGGCATTCAGCCTAAGTAATTTAGACTTTCTTGAGGAGGCATTTTCACTGTCTAACTTGTGAGGCCCAAATGGAATTGTACAGCTGTTCCTTTTAGCCTAAAATCGGAAGTAAATAATCCCTATTCGTTGAAAGGGTGATGTGAGATCCAGCGAATCACATTCTTTAGAGATCAGTCTTCTTCGTCCATTCTGCAGTACTGAGGATCGCATGAGTTCTAAGGGGACCATTAAAAATACACATATGAGCAAGGTGATCAGATACATACAGGAGAAGGTTCTTGAGCTTTTAATAGCTGCATTGATGGAGAATTTCAGCAGCTGCAGATTTTTAGCTCTCTATGACACATCTGCCAAACTTTTTCCTCTGAACCCAGCTATTCAGACTGCAAGTACCCTGCTGCCCCTCCTTGTTTTAAACACAATGAAAAGTGATCATTTTCCAAAAGATTATGGAGAACATCTTTCTAAAAAATGTCTCTTTTTTTAGGTGCTTCCTCATGAAAAAGGATTTGGAACACCTATATAGTTGACTCATAGCGCAGAAACACAACAATGAATGCTTAGTGAAACAAACAGGAGACATCTTTTCACTCTCAATTTTGTATAAGGTTTTACCCTCTTTTTGGAACGAAATGGGAAACTGGTATCATGCATATTCGCATCAGTTCTCTATCATCTCTATTTGTAGCATGGATTAAAGCAGCATGAGGTAAAATATTTAGTGCATTCTATGGATGTATTAAATACTCATCTGAGTATTTTTATTTGCAATCTTACGTCCATTTGCAACTTTATCGGTAACTGCTCTATAGCGTGATGATCTCATGGTGCTTCAAAGTGTGCAGGGAAACAGCAATGTGGGTTGCATAGTATTTTCCTGCTCTTCAATGGTGCTCTTTTCCAAACATTATGAATACAGTTGACTGGTTTAGAACAGCTTTTGCCAAATCTGGTATACTCAATACATATTACTTCTGGCCTAGGGCTGTAATAATAAATGTTTGGATTTGGCACGCCTCAATTGTATTCAGTCACAGAATGTCCTGACTATGCTGGTGAAGAATTCTAGAAATTGTAGTATTATTATTTATGTGCTGCCTATCTCACCATGGGGCTACTCTAGGTGGCTCAGAAACATTAAAAAAAAACGAAGAAATAAACAGCAAGTTTAAACAAAGTGAAAGCAAAATAGAACAATAAAATAAGCAAGGAAAAAGAAAACAAAGAAAAAGGAAGCCAAGAAAATACATCAATATGATTAGTAAAAAAAAAAAAGATGGGCCAATGGGGAGCAGAAAATGGAAGGGGGTGGTGGATTCTGCTATCAATCTGGCAGCTCCAGAGTTGAACTCCCCCATTGGGTCCCCAGGCCAGCTTGCGAAGTCAGGTCTTTAGACACTTACAGAAGGATAGGCGGTTGGGGCCAGATCTTAGGAGGTCAGGATGTTGCAAAGGGTGAGTGCTGAGGCAGAGAAGTCTCTTTTTCTGGATTCCAACACTTGGAGCTTTTTGACCAACGGGATCTGTGGTAGGCTGTCTCTGTCAGCCCAAATAGGATGGGCTTGACTTAGCAGGACAACGCAGTTCATCAGATAATCTGGATCTATGCCATCAAGGGCTTTACGGAATCAGCTGGAAGGAATCAGACTGGGATAAGCTGGTTTAGACTTGAATTGTAATATTGTGTAAACTAGATAAGGTGGATAAACTCAGTTACAGAGACGATGGGGGCATCACTGAAAGAGCTGAAGGATCAGGTCAGGGACAGATCATTATGAAGAAAATCTATCCATGTGGTCAGTAAGAGTCAATAATAACTTGAGGGCACGTTATGAATCAAGTAGGTAATTCCTTAATTAGTGATGGTTCTTCAGGCTCCCAGGATTTCCAGCTCTTAATTGGAAAATCATCTTGGGTCCTTCTGCATGGCAAATACAAAATAACCACTTTCCTTTTCTCTTAGGCTAAGGATAAACTGGGAGCTGCAACAAAGAATTTCTAATATAATCACTAAGGCATCTTATTGAGTCACGATTCAATGGGGAAGAAAGTTTGCACCCCAATAATCATTTCTTTTTTAAATTTTTTAATTTTTTTATTAGTTTTCCAATATTACAATAGTATCTTGAAAAAGCAACGTGGTGCCTGGGTTACAATAGTTCCATTTCAGACAAATACATATTATTACAAATCTCCAAATTGTTGTAACCAATACTTCCTCTCTCTTTTTTCCTTTAATACATACTATCTCTTATCTAAATTAACATACTTCTCATTGCTATCCATCAGTCATTTAATAGTTTCCTTATATTTATCAATACTTTAGTATATTTTATATTTTAACATTCCATCTTTAAAACATCAAACACCTTATATATTTTTCTAGCATTAATTTTACATTGATATTAAAATTAAACGTTTAAAATTTTTCATTTTCATATTGCTAAATAACCTCCTTTCCCTTTACACAATTTTCTCCAATATCTAGTAATGTAATACACTCATTTCCATATTAATATTAGTTTCCACATATTAAAAATTAACCAAAATTTCTTCCGTTTCAACATTTAATACATCCTCTCATGTCACTACATCCAAGTATATTAGTTACATTCTATCATTTTTAACATATATACATCTTAATCCATATTATTTAAGGAACTCAATATTTCAATGTTAGTATTCATACATCTGTGTTTTATTTTTTTATTTTTTTTAATTAGCCAGTATTTTTATCTACTCATCAAAACAATCTCTTGTAATCCAAGTACAATCCTGTCTATTTTGGTATTATCTATTTCAGGCCTCTTAGGAATGTCCATATTTCTTCAATCTTATTCTTGCTTTCTTCCTTTGCCATGTCATTTTTCGCTTCTTTGCCTCAGGGTCATCAAAGCATTCTTGTGTTGTTATATCATATTGAAGTGGCACTCCAGTCTCCACTTTTGAAGGATTGAGGAGTCTGTTAACAGCACCAAATCTTATTATTTTTGCCTCTTGATATAATTGTCCTGATCTGAATAGATTTTTTCCCACCTGTTTTCCATTATAATCTTCAAAAGTCTGTATTTGTTGAATATTTAATTCTTCTGCCAATGTATTTGATTGTTCAATTTCTTCTGTTAAGTTCTGTCCCAATAAAATATTAGTTGTAGTCACAGTTTGATTTTGTTTCTTCAAGATGCTTTCTAGTTCTTTTCCAAAAGCTCTTATTTCATCGCCAGCTGAAGAAAGGAACTGATAAGTTTGGTAATATATTTCCCACACAGCATAGATTTGTTTTTGAAACTCTTCCATAGTGAAGTTTCACATCTGGTGTTCAAGGTTAATCTTATCTTGTTTTTCTTAAATATTTTCTTGATTTTTTTAAAGAGACAGTCAGATTGCAATTTCAGGTTTAGCCACTGGGTGTCCCCCAAGTACTTTGAAAATTCTTTTCTTTTAGTCCATTTCTTTTTTCAATTTTTTTTAAAAACACCCCTGGGCTTGCTCGCCGCTTATTTGAAGGGAGGGTTGAATTCCCCCCTCCCTCTCCACAGGGGGGAAGGTACTTAGCAGCTTAGGTGAAAAGAAGAAGATTAAGGTATGAGAGGAATCTTACCCCTGTCTCTTCCACGCTGCTTTAATGTTGCCTGATGGTAAGTTTGACTTTGGCTGTATGGCCAGTCTTTCGTCCGCCAGTACGAAGGGAATGCAGGCATTAATGGGGGGGTTGCGGCTCCCCCGCATTTCTGCAAAAGCCCCTTCTATCTGGTCGCCCCTCCAAGGCGGCTCTTTGGCCCTTTTAGGACCCCCCCCAGCGATGCAAAACTGGACGTGGAAGACAAGAGCCGTCCTCCAGACATCTATGTTGGCTGACTTGGCAAACCGGAAGCCCCCAGTAATCATTTCATTTATTTACATTCCTGAATAATATGGAGTGATTCTGTTTAAGGGAATTTATTTATTTCATAACAATATTGAATCAAAATGAAGTACAATTTCCCATTATTCTGAAACAACTGCATTAGAAAAGAACAATCACACCCAAGCATGTATTTCATTGCTATTTTTTTTTCAAAAAATTCATACATGTGGAAGTGAGGGGTTACTTGCCCATATCTATTACAGTAGCAGAACTGATTTTAGCAGCAAAGATTGGACATTGGGCCCATTTTATTTTTGCAGTGGATACAGGTCTGGACAATCCAGATTGACTATCAGAAAAATGATAGTGCCATTTATTTAATTTTTTTGAAATACCTTAGAATGATGCAACATCTGGGACATCCTGGGAAAATGAAATATACCTATCACAAGCAACTGCTAACAAGCAGTTCTGTTGATGTTAACAGCTGCCACCACAGTAGAAACAAACAAGAATAAAAAAAAAAACAGGAAGAAAAAAAGGACACCAAGATTAATAAGACCTGAATAAATATATTGAAATATAAATGGAAAATTTTATATAAATGTATTTAAATATAAATAGAAAGCCCCACCCTCCCCCATCCCAAACATAACTTTGCATAACTTTGCAGGTGCTATCAAGGGTATATAGTGGCTGACTATAATTTGACAGTTCTTCACTATTATGTTCATGTGTTTTCTTCCAAACTTTAAAATGGGACGAAAATATATCAGTATAGAAAGTACAGCCCCCTACAACTTTCTGCCTCTAGGGCTTCTTTTACTTTCCCCCTTTCCTTTACTACGCCATATCGACTACGTCTTTCTTACAGACAGTATGCAAGGTGACATTTTTTAAAGTCTCATGGCAATCCATGGGTAACAGTGACCAGATCTTTTTGCCCAAGTGGCATAGACAATTTATTACTTTGTGAACCTAAAAATGCCATGAAACAAATAATTTTATTTTTTCTTATCAATTGGAATATTGTCTCCCTGGTAGACCTGCATTGTCATAATTTATGCCAATATTCCCATTCTCCAAAATAAGAAAGATTAGACTCCATAAATGAGAGATGTTCAATCTCAAAATGTTTACGGAGGCACAGAGCCCAGCAAATGGACAAGAGGAGTGGTCTTAGAACAGACCTGCAGGACCAAATGGAGCTCAGCAATTTGCTGACTTGTGAACGCTTTCCTCCATATGCCTTATGTCCACATAACAGGACTGGCCTTGCAATATGAGGCAAAATAGTACTTTCTGCTGTGACACCTCAGCCAGCCTCAGCAGCAGAGTAGCAATGAGATGGAGGCTAGATGGCAAGGATATGTCCTTGAAAAACAGTTGGTGGGTTTCTTTGCACCATGGCAGGCAGGCTGTATAGTTGAAGGAAAAGGGAAACAAAATGAATGTGCTGCTTTTATTGATTGAAAAATGAGTTCGATTTTATTTTTAATAATAAAAGAATAGATTAACCAAATGAAAAAAGCTTGAACATGCATACTGACACAAATGAAAGATGCAGTCAAGCACACAAATCCTAATACTGTAAAAAGGCATACTATCTCATCAAGACCATATAATTTTCTTCTTGACCTTTATTTTCAACTGAAAATAATAGGACAAGAATTTCTAAGCACATAGCAAGGTAGGAGTTAGATTAGTAGGCTTGCACATGCGGCTGATCTACCTTTTATAATTTCAAGATCAATCTATGTAGGGATTCTCTAGAAAAATTAAAAGTAGTTGGCTATCCAGAAGGATAGGCGAAAAAAGAACCTTACTGTTTTCTAGTGCTCGGATCCTGGCTATATTCAGAATGAAAAAAAAAAGATATTCACAGTCTTGAAGGGTAATCTGATAATCGTAAAGCTCCAAATTTCAGAATTAAATAAGATTCTGAATAGAGTTCTTCTCAGACTGAGAATGAATTATTTCTATAAATAATGTATCATATTGAACTTTACACTGAATAAATAATGATAAATATATGGTCAGATAGATTTATATGAGACCATTCTTAGAAAAATTCAAGGAAGGATACATAATGCTCCCTTTTCCTATTCTTTCTCAAAACAGAGAGTTTGGGTTGAGGGGGGATGGGGTCCATGACAATTTGCTGCAGCCAACTCGCAATAACCAACTCACCACAGCCAATTTGCCACGGCCAACTTGCTGCGGTACAACTCAACATGGCCAACTTATCATGGGACAACTTCCTGTGGAACATGAGTTACGCTAATATCAAAGAAATGGTAGAGTAGAATAATTAAAAAAAGGATGAAACAGGAGGGACAGAATGAAATGTGAATGACAAAAATTTATTTATTTATTTATTTATTTATTTATTTATTTATTTATTTATTTATTTATTTATTTATTTTAATTTATTTTAAATAACTAAACTGAATTGTTAAATTGTCTCCCGGCGAGTTGTCCTATGGTGGGTTGGCCATGGTGAGTTGCCCTGCAGCGAGTCAGCTCTGGTGAGTTGGCCACAGCAAATTTGCTATGGCAAGTTGTCCCATTTCGGGTTGAGAGAGTATGACTGGCTCAAAGTCACCCAAGAAAGAGTGGATTAGAACCTGAATCTCTTTTGGAAATTGCTTGTTAACTGCTTTTCCAGCTATCAGGAACCTTTGTATTCACAACTTTGATACCACTGGATGAGTTTCTTTTAATCTCTAGTAAAAGAAGTTATAACTATAGTTTAAGAATTTAAAAACATATTTTTAATAAATAGCAAAGGGGTGATTAAAACTCTTACTTTAAAAAGTTACAGACTAAGGATATTTCTGAACAACTGACCCAGAAGTTAAATTTAAAAGTGTATGCCTCTACAGCAGGGGTGTCAAACTGCCAGCCCACAGGCTGGATGCGTCATGCCAAAACCACGCCCACCCCACTGCTGGCAATGGAAAAAAAAGTCACGATACGTCACGACACGTCACATGATGTTGCAAGTTTGACACCCGTTCTACAGCTAGCCTGTGTCTAAACAATGTTATTAAAGAGCAATACTTTCTACCTGTCAAGATCAAGTTCAAATTGAAAGTGGATTTCTCCAAGAATGACATAGAAAAAGAAGTTAAACTCAATATGCAAAACCCCCAGAAGATATCTTAATAATTAAAAGGGATATATAAACAACAAACCAAGAGAGTGACTTGGATAATTTTCCTATATTGGATTTACAAAAGAAGTTTGTTAAAGATTTGAAGAATTTTGTGAAAAAGAATAAAGGAAAATGAAGAGAAACCAAATTTTACAACATTATTTGGTAAAGATGAAGATTGTTACAAATAAAAGGAAGTAATACAATTTGGTTTATTTGATCAAGGTTAAAATAGATATATTTTAGCTTTCCATATTCATCACAAGTATAAGTAAGTATTACTTATTACTAAAATTATTTATACTTGCATTGAAGATGGAAAGTCACTTCTTTAATATTTCTTCTTACTATATTTTTCTTTTTTCTTTCTTTTCTGCACCTACTACTCTTTTTATTCTATTCTTTTCAGTTTGTATTAGTTTTTATTATTCTAATTATAATAGTTAATAAAACTATTATACAAAAACTTTATTTATTATCTTCTACATTCTATTTGGAATGCCCTTTAGAAAAAATACTAAAGACTTTCACTACATACACTCCCTTGCAAGTCTTACAAAAATCCAATCTATCTTCATTTATAGGTTAATTTGAACCAAACAAATGTCTCCATAAACAAACAATAGTTAGCAAAACCATATGGGTGTTTGCCTACCGGGGTTATTAATGTTACACATTCCATCTGGAAGTGTCCATTTAGAGAGACAATAAAGATCCAAGGTCACATTAAAACACCAAGTTGATTGCAGACAAGGTTCACCATGTATGGAGTTATGATAATAAACCATTATAAATGACAGAAATGCATAATGCATTGTTCTCCTGCACCGAAACACATGTAGCAAAAGTTAATTTCATTTTATTGCAAAATGTTTGATTACAGTGTACAATCAAGTGAAGTAAGCAGTGGGGTCTTCTAAACTTCTGTTGGAACTTTGGTTATTGAATGCATTTATAAATGATTTGGAGTAAAAAAATCAGCAGAAACCAATTTTATGGTGCCACCAAATTATTTAGAATAGTGGGAACTCAAGCAAACTGTGAAGAGCTTCAAAAGAATATCTTCAAACTAAGTTACTGGGCTAAAACATAAATTTAAAATGTTATACATGGAGGTAACAGCGTTCCGTGCGCCTTTGGCGTCTAGTCATGCCGGCCACATGACCACGGAGACGTCCTCGGACAAGCGCTGGCTCTTCGGCTTTGAAACGGAGATGAGCACCGGCCCCTAGAGTCGGAAACGACTAGCACGCACGTGCGGGGGAACCTTTACCTTTACCTTTTACATGGAGGTAAGAGGAATAGTCATGGATTTAAGGATCTGAACTGGCTGTGATTAATCAGTAAAGAGATCTTGGGACAAATCAGTTAAACTCTGCTTTGGATGGGAATGGAAAACAGGTAGGGATTACCAAGAGTTTTAGGGGAAAAAAGAATACGTAACAGCCAATACTTGCATGCTGTTCTATTAATCGTACAAGATCTGGGGGTTCTTAGAGATAGGGAACGCTTTTAAAGCCTTTCCTTGATGAAGGTACAGTAATTTTTATATTTCAAATATCCACAGAATCCAATTTCCTTTTTTTAAATTACGGAAGCAGCTAAACAGTTCATGTTTTGGTGATATTTTGCCTGGACTATTGCAATTCTTGTTGACATACTGTACCTTCACACCCATTTTCTACCTCTTAGTTCAGTTGTAAAAAAAAGCATGGTCCATGTGATCCTGGATCTTGCCTGATTTATGCCTATTCTTTTCGGTCAATCGTCATATTGGCTGGGACCTCAGGAATATTATCAGTTTTAAGTGCTGCTGCCCTTCTAGGCTGTGCATACAAGAACATCGCATTATATGAATAATGTTCCTATGTTTTTTGGCTTGTCCATGCAATCAGGGTTACTTAGTCTTGCATCAGAACCACCACTTCATATTTTAGGCCTTTCTACTACCTAACTGCAATTTTTTGGAATCAATTTCCCATTGAATTATGTTTGGAGTCCTATCTGTAAAGGCTTACAATGCTTTTTCAGGATCTTTAAGAAAATGGAGGAGCAGCATTTGATTGAAATTATTGTTGTGCTGAGATTAAAACTTGTTTTAAATTGACTGTGTTGTTATACTGTTGCTACTAATATATATTGTGCTGTATTTTTTATTATATTGCATTTAAAAATATTAAATAAAATATTGCTCAATCACCTCAAACTATGAAATGGGTGGCATATAAATTTAATAAAAAAATAAATAAAAAACTACTATCACCTTTGCATGAAATGTAGTTATATATATGTGCAGCCACCTAGAAATTTATTGCAGAGCAAAGAAAGATGAAGGAAAGCACAACCAAACTGATCAAAACAACAAAGTTTCCTCATACACGTCTTCAATAACCTTGTGCCCCTACTTTCTGTATTTCTTTTTATTATTTTTTTCTTACACATATAGTTGACCATTTGTTGCCATTGGGCATTCATCTCAAGTGTTAGACATTTTAAATAACATTTCTTTCAATGAGATTTGCTTTATGAATATCAAGTTGACTGAGTGATAGAACACAGAGACCAAACAAAGAGTTTCTCACGGATGTTTAATAGGAAGAAAAGTGACCAGTGACCAGGGAAGAGGAGCTTCCTCCTATTCAGAGGAGCTGAATGCTTAGTGGTGAGGACTGAAAAAGTGTATTGTAAGAGCTGCTGATTGCTCAATAAGGCAAAGGATGACCGGAATGGGACAACTCAGTGCGGTCAGCTCGACACTGCCAAGTTACCTCGGCCCAACTCACTGCTGCCAAGTTGTTGCAGGATAACTCAATACAGACAATTTGCCATGGGGCCAACTCACTGCAGGCAGTTGGAGGGAGAGCCAGACAGGTGGGTGGACTTGGCAAGTGAGCAGGCAGAGCGCAGAGCAATGGCGGCTTCCCATTTTCACACTTCCTGGAGTTTGGTGCAGTGGCGGTGTGTATGTGAAAATGGGAAGCCCCAGTTGCCTGTGGCCAGTTGTCCCCACAGCAAATTGGCTGTGTTGTCTTGTGATGATTTGGTGGTGGTGGGTTGGCAGCGGTGAGTTATCCCAGACCCATGGATGACTACTTCCTGTTAAATAAGCAGAAACTGCAATAGAAGCATAAGGTAGCTAAATTCTAAAGGATAAGCTCAATACTGAGAGTTAACAGCAAGGCAATTCAAGGGGAAATCGATAACTATTTTTTCCTTTAAATGAAAATTTTGCTCTTGGATAATTTGAAAGAAATTGCTAAATTGGTAAAGATAGAGCCCTACAGATGACCCACAGATTCTAAGACTCACAGGCTCTATTCATGGGGAAATAAACTAAGACACTTAAGAAATAGAAACTGGGTAGTGGATCCTTAAAGTCAGAGACAGATTCTGCCTCTTTTCAAAGGACAAAGAGAAGAGTAATGACATGTTGTGATTAATAGCTCTAAGAAACTGAAACAAGCATATGCTGGTTAGATCTACTGGGTCATGAAGTGTACTGTCTCCTAGGAGGAAGCATTGTAGAGGGAGATAACAAATTCTAGGTTTTATCAAGCCCTTGATCTCTTTCAGTTGATATATGTAGGGATATATGATACTGCAAAGAGATACACCTATAATATTAGGGACTCTGAATATGTCAGGATGACATTCAAGAACTTGGAAGAATCAAATGCTACTCATATCCATATATTATCTAATGTCCAGTAAGAAGATTGGAAAAGAAAAGGAAAGCGCAAATTAGTTACTGGGTAGGCAAATGATGTTGATGGGAAAGATTTGAGTTATGAAATCATGGTCTGAGTCATATAGATGACTGTGATATACAAGTGAAGAATGTACTGTATATAAATGAGTGTATAGAAAACATTAATTGGCTAGGACAAAAAACCGAATAACTCGTAATAATAGTGATGATAATATTCTGAATTATTTCTTTAGCTTTGTTATATTTGATCCTCATTTTTCTTTTAGACCAGAAAGATTCTGTTAATGGAGCTTTAAAAGAAAACAAATTTAGTTTATCTGGCTATGTTTCTTGTCTGGCCTACTTGTTTAAGGCTGACATCAATCTTTCAAGTCTGAAAATACAGTTCTTCCCTTGTCACCTTTACAGTCTGATAACTAGGGAGGGATCCCTCCTAAGTCTCTTATGCAAGCAACCATGCAGCTGTGGGCTAAGGTAAAGGTAAAGGTTCCCCCGCACATGCATGCTAGTCGTTTCCGACTCTAGGGGCCGGTGCTCATCTCCGTTTCAAAGCCGAAGAGCCAGTGCTTGTCTGAGGACGTCTCCGTGGTCATGTGGCCGGCATGACTAGACGCCAAAGGTGCATGGAACGCTGTTACCTTCCCACCGTAGTGGTCCCTATTTTTCTACTTGCATTTTTACGTGCTTTTGAACTGCTAGGTTGGCAGAAGCTGGGACGAGTAACAGGCGCTCACTCTGTTACGCGGCACTCGGGATTCGAACCGCCAAACTGCCGACCTTCAGATCGACAAGCTCAGCGTCCTAACCACATACCATTACAGGATTTTTTTCCCACTAATTCAACGCCTATTATGGATTACTGTCTTTAGTTCTGGGTTATCATGGTTTAAGAAGGATTCACAGAAATTGAGGCAGATTCAGAGAAGGGAAATGGATTTGATCAGGGCCAAGAAACTAAGTGCTATAAAGAAAAGGAGTTTGATATATTTAGCACTGAAAAAATATAACTAAGGGGGGGAATATGTATTCTCCAAATACTTTAAATTATGTTACATAGAAGAAGGTCAAGGAATTTCTCATTCCAGAGTGCAGAGTATGGAACATTTAAGTTGGAAGATAGATTTCCAACTGGATGTTAGAAAATAAAAATCCTTACTCTAAGAATAATTCAACAGTGGAACCAGTTACCAAAGATGTGAAGGGTTGAGACAGCCATCTCCCTGGGATACTTGTAACAGGAACTTGCCTGAACAGATTCGGATTTGATGACTGAAAAAGCCCCCTACAAGTCTCTGGCTCTAAGTTTGGCAATATCAAAATTCCTGAAACAAAATACTACAAAATACTCAACTTACAAGAGTTAGCTTAGTGACCATTTGAAGTTACAAAGGCACTGAAAAAAGTGAGATGACCATTTTTCACACTTATAACCATTGCAGCATCCCCATGGTCATGTGATTTACATTCGGAAGTTTGACAATTGACTCACATTTATGATGGTTGCAGTGTCCCAGGGTCATGTGATCACCTTTTGCAACCTTCTGAGAAACGTTAATGGGAAAACCGGATTCACTTAACAACCGTGTCACTAATTTAACAGCTGCATTGATTCACTTAACAAATGTGGCAAGAAAAGTTGTAAAATGGGGCAAAACCCAAGTAACAAATTTCTCACTTAGCAACATAAACTTTGGGCTCAATATGGTTGTAAATTGAGGACTACCTGTATCCATGTTCACTCCTTCCAAAACTCACTTCTGCCAACAGGTATAGGTACTTTACAATAGGTTTATTTTCATAATTGAATGAAAGAGTTTCTCTATCATGAAACAGGAGGTATCCCCAAGGCTCTAAAAATAACTTACTTTTTTGTTGCTTTGAATAGTTTTGAAAAGTCTCAGATCTACTTCACTAAACTTTTGATTAGACCCTTTTGATTTAATCTTAAAAAATACTACCTGCAACATCTGTGACCCTACTTTTCTAAATCACAATGCTAAGATTTTTTCTGTAGCAAACAGCAATTATCAGTTCACTGAGGAGTAAAAAGCTTCATTATGAAAAATAAAATGTGAAACTGAGCAATAATACAGGAAATGAATAATGCCCAGAAGATGAGAAAGGTAAATATAATTGTAATGCAAACATATTGGCTTTAAATATTGCCTTTTACATGACAGCTGTTCTCTAAGAAGTGAGATTACAACTGGCAGGTTTGATTTAGCCACTATGAAGATTGCTTTTCTTTCCACTGTCCCAGTTTCAACCCTTCTTTTTTACCTCATGTGCAAAGGCTGGTTGACTATCATTAGGTTTTAGCCTATGAAACATATTAACTTGATTATGTCCCCAGAATAGTATCTTTTCTAGATGGGCCACCAGGCAAGAGGAATACATCAACATAATTACAGCCTTACTTGCCTCAGGAACAGCTGGTATTTACTTTCTTGATATCCGCATTTCCTTATTCAAACAAGCAAACTCTACAGTACACTGGCTCTCACTGCTTCAAATGAGCTGCCTTAAGTTGATTCTCCATTGATTGCCTTTGCAACTGCTGTTATCAGGATTAGTTGAACAGCACCAGCAACACATATAGTGCAAGTTTCTCAGGGACACATTTGTTAAATTGCTGGAGGGTCAGTTTTGTGTTAAGGTGCTGGCCTAGGTGATAGCGAGTTAGTCCCACCTTGGGCATAAAAGTTGGCTGGGTGACTTTAGGCCAGTCACTCTTTGTCAGCCCAACTCACCTCACAGGATTATTATGGGGAATAGGAGGAGGAGGAAATATTATGTATATCTACCTCCTTAATTAGTTATAAAGCAATAAAGACAAGATAAAATTTAATAAATAAATGGCAAGAAACAATATTCTGCCCTGGGCCAGGCCAAGCTATTAAACACCTTTTCAGAAGCATCTTTTATGAACTTTTATGAACATCAGCTCAGAAATTCATTCAAGAATTTACCTGCTTTTTCATTATTTGGAATATTTATGTATTTAACTTTACACTCTTGTCAACTTTGTAGAAATAACACCTACACTTTGGATCCTGTCTATCTTCAATAACTATTTTCAATTGCTGTTTCATATCAAGTACCTTTTCTGCAGCAAAATATGTAGAGATCCTTGCACAAAGTCTTTATATCATTTTGGCCAAGATAATAGCTCTTCTAGTTAGAACTGGGAGTACATCCAAAGTAAATAAATGGAATGGTCTACAAGATCCATGTTCTTGGGAACATCATAACACACTTCATATTTCATGACATATTGTGCTGGTGATGTTACATCCTTTAAGGTCAAAAATACCAGTTCTCGGGTTGAATACTTTATTACATCCAAAGGCTAGATTCAGTATTTAAATTAGTTTACAATTCCTGTACATGCATATTGTATACAGTGATATAGTTTTAATATTACAAAATTAACAAAAGCAGTTCCTAGAGAAATAGAACTAATAAGCACAAACATATCTAATAAAATAAAGAGCTACTCAGAAACTTGACTTTCTTTTGATTTTGGAACATAACTTCATATATATAAGGTCCATGGGAATAAACTCAGTGTAATTCAGTATCAACATAAAACATGACAAATACTTTATTTTCTTCACTCTGCACAAACTGTTTCCACTGATACTGTCATTTCCAACCTTTATTTTGAAAATCTCTGAACATCCAATCCCTAGATATGTACTGGGGAAGAAATAATAACATGTTCTTTTTTCACAATGTGATGGAATCAGTTCAGGTTGACTTTATTTCATCTACAATGACCTAGAGTTTCAGGCTTTTGAAACAGAAAGGACAAGGTGAAAGTCTCTGATGGAGAGTAACAAATTCAAAAACAGTAATGATTAACTCATAGGAGACTACCTTCAAAATACACAAATGGTTGAGGGCATCATGAATGGTATCCCAAAATAGCAGTCAGAGGAGACTTTTTGAAATGTGATCCAAACTATTGTCAATAAAACTGTACCTGTTTTACTTGTTCTTTGCAATCTGGCAGATCCTGATTAGTTTTTAAGAACAAAGCAAGCACCTGGAGATTAGTTAGATACTGTATTTCCATGTGAGCAAATGTGTCTATTATTATGAGCTAACTTTTTATATTTGCACAAAACCTCCCTTCTTTAGACATGGCTAAAAGTCTAATTAAAACCCTTTTTTGATTCCTATTTATCTCTTTCTTGCACAACGTTCTACTTTCTCTATGCTTACATTCCTCAGTAAGGGTGGCATTCAGAAAAGAACTCTAAATACATTTCAAATACTTCCAAATACTGTTGAAAAAATATTTTAAAATGTATAAAATTTGAATTCATTATTTTACTATCAGTGAAATCCAAAGCAAAATTCTTGAAATTTTGCTAATATGTCACCATTAGATTTACACTAATTCATCAATCAATTACTTCCAATTATAAAATTGTTTATGCCAATACCTGAGAAAAGAAAGATTAAAATACTATTTAATTCAGTTCCCCCCATAGCTAATAGAATGAACATTATGTATACTATAGGGCAGGGATGTCAAGCTGCCGGCCCACGGGCCAGTTGCATCATGTGGAGGCTGCGCCCACCCCAGCTCCGGCAATGCAAAAAAAGTCATGATACGTCACATGACGTGGCAAGTTTGACACCTGTGCTACAGGGGGGCAAATGCTAGTTTTGTCAGGCACAGGAAATCAGGAACCAGGACAGAGTTCAAAAGCACTACGAGTTTATTCCATGCAACCTATACACAAAAATCTGATATACTAATGGTCAAGGCAAATTGGTGCCAGTTAAGAGTCAACAGACTTCAAAGTGGGGGGGGGGGAGGTTGAACTTAGGTCTTTTATGAGGGTGCAGCAATTCTAAACTGATGATATGCTTGACCCCACCCTTGGCCTCAGCCAAGTCTCCTACAAACTTTTTGTTAGTGATTTTTTAATCTACTTACTAATCCTTTTCATCTTCCACAACAGAAAACTCAGAATTAAAGTCCTTTGGAAATATTACTGTGGCAAGTACTCACTTTGGAAAAAACAATATGCATTCTTTTAAATGAATTATGATTTATCCAATAAGCTATACTTCTGGGCAAAGAAATATAGCTCTTCTGGACAGGCTAGCCGCTAGACTAAAAGCTGGCAGAAAGAGATTTGCACAGAACTCTAGTTTATCGTAGATAAACTAAGCAAGCCATTATGAAAGAATTCTAATGACTACTTAGCTCTGGCTATACTGTAGTGCAGACATGTCAAACTCACAATATCACATGACGTTGTGCGACGTATCGGAACTTTTTCCCCATTGCCGGCAATGGGGTGGGTGTGGTTTCATCGTGACGCATCCAGCCCAAGGGTCGGTAGTTTAACACCGCTGCTGTAGTGGAATCAAGGGTTTCATTCTTGTGCTTTATTTCATCTTGTGTGATGAAAGTGAAAGCAAGTCTGTACTGAAAGGTGATTTCCACCTGTCTCTTGTTTTGACAATGGAGCCAATCTTATTTCTGGCTGTCTTTTAAAATTTATTTTTATTAAGTTTTTTTTTATTTAATGAGGCTTAAGAAATGAAATTTAGATTTTGTACCAATTTCACTCATTTTTCACTGATGAAAAGGAAAGAATGGTCTTTCCCAATTCAGCACTCTAGTTATAGGTCCCTGATAAAGAAAGTGCTGTTGTTACTTAACTTGAACCCCTTAAGAACATAATTGTCTTTTGGGCTCTCCTGAAATGAGTTTTCATAGTGTCTGTGAACTTCTAATAAGTTACAGATGACCCATGCGTTGAGATGATTTTGTAAGGAAACAAGATCCAACTTTTCTTTTATATTGCTTTATAACTTTTGATAGTTATACCTCTTTAAAAAGTTCTATTTTTTGGAATCTTTCGAAAAGGACTATTTCTGGAATCTCTAAATAATTTATAATGTTTCATTTAACTGGAGCATAATTTCACTATATAAAATTTTAATAAAAATTTTCTTGTCTAGAGGAGATAATACAGTACAATGTGATTACCATAGGCAAGACATGAACAACAATTGGAACATTTATGGAAAATAAAAATGGTAAGAGTTTTGTTCTGTGAGACTCCTTAATTTCCCCCCTATTTTACAAAACTTTTAAAAGCTGACAAAAACAATACCTTTCATTTGATCACTTCCAAATTTGAGCAGAATTCTCAACGTTTTTATTTTTGTTAACTGACTTTTAAAAATAAGTCTGTGCTCTAATTCAGCACAAAATGAATAGCTTTTTACTGACATGGGGCTGACCAAATGTCTCTAATCCACATCCCCTACCTAAGCACTTCTGTGAAGCTAGAATAGGCAGAATAGATCAGAAAATCTGCCCGACGCCAAAGAAAATGGGGATCTTTCTCTTCTAAAACACCACAGGGTAGGAAGATAGTTTGGCAGATCTGTCTTAGATCAGAATGATCCTTTTGGCCAAATTACCATCCGATGTCCAATCACAATAGCTTGGTGAGGGGCAAAGGGAGCTCCTTTTACGGCTCCCTATCTCCTATCCTTAAAACAATGCTTTTGTAGCTATTGTATATGTTGTAGCTACTTTCTTATAAGAAAAATATGAATGCAATGCATAATAGTTCTTCCCATTCTTAAATCTCAATAATTAGTTGACTTCATTCAGAAGTAGGCAACATTTTTTAGAACCACCAATTCCCTTTAACCAAATTCTTCAACCTATCTAAATGTTTTTAACTGATATACCTCACTATAAGGAACAGGTTTTGTCCAGGCTTTATTATATTATTCATAAAACAAAAAGTTACAATTACTTAGAAACAAATTTTAAATGTATGTAGTTCAAACTTATCTATTTCCAGGAAAATGGAAATGCTGCAGTCATTTGTTATGTTATACCTATCTAGTTTGTCACAAAACAGGTTGGGCTCTTTTAAGAGCCAAGTATCTGCCCGTTTCATTTATAAAACTAAAAAGGGGCTGCCACAAAGAAGAGGGAGTCAAGCTATTCTCCAAAGCACCTGAAAGCAGGACAAGAAGCAACAGATGGAAACTAACCAAAGAGAGAAGCAACCTAGAACTAAGGAGAAATTTCCTGACAGTTAGACCAATTAATCAGTGGAACAACCTGCCTCCAGAAGCGGTGAATGCTCCAACACTGGAAGTTTTTAAGAAGAGGCTGGACAGCCATTTGTCTGAAATGGTATAGGGTTTCCTGCCTGAGCAGGGGGTTGGACTAGATGACCTCCAAGGTCCCTTCCAACTACTACTACTACTACTACTACTACTACTACTACTACTACTACTACTATTATTATTATTATTATTATTATTATTATTATATTATTATTATTATTATTATTATTATTATTATTATTATTATTATTATTATTATTATTATTATTATATCTTTAATCACCAGACAAGAGTGGAAATTAATGAAGTTTTAGAAGCAATCTTAATTTATTTAATATTTACCCACCAACTTAGGTTTTCTATTAACTTTCCACCTATTATTATTAGTTCCTTCTACAATAATATTATGGTTTTATGGATAAATGCTGTAGTTTCAAAATATTCATGACAAGGAGTAGAATCACATCCTTACTAACAAAGGAATAGTTGGGAGAAATTATCTGTTTACTATTTCAAGAAATTTTAAAAGGTAATGAATGGACAAACAACTAAGCAAACGAACACTTGGGCAATGTGCTTCATGATAGAAAATCCAAACAATATTAGACTCTGAAAGTCAACATTAGACACACTTCTACTAAGGACCTACAAACAAACAGAGTTCCTCTGTACACACATTAACAAACAGAACTCAAACAAGGATGGCGGCTTTCATCTTTCCAATCTTTCCAGCACGAGCTTTGTTGTTTTCAGGACTCTGACTTCACCACCCATTTAATACTAAACATAAAGCAATGAAAAATCGACTTGCCCCTTTTTTCCAGCCAACCAATTTTCAATGGTTATAATACATTTGAAATATCTGGACTTTCAGAAAGGGATGGAGCTATCTTTATCTCAGGGGGATATAGACTTATATACTGCTTCACAGTGCTGTACAGCCCTCTCTAAGCGGTTTACAGAGAAAGCATATTGCCCCCCGGGTCTTCCTTTTAATGATCTCAGACGGATGGAAGGCTGAGTCAATCTGGAGCCGGTGAGACTCAAACTGCCGAAATGCTGGCAGTCGGCAGTCAGCAGAATTAGCCTGCAATACTGCATTCTAACCATGGCACTACCACGGCTCAGTGAATGTTACTCCATAGAATGGGCTCAGCAACAAAGAATGCAGGCTGGCTTTGTCCTTCCATATAACACCGCTTGAGTAGGGGGTGCCAGAGCGTGCCAACTCTCTGAAATTTTATTGGATAGGCAGACAGATGGATTCATAAATAACCAAGGCCCTGTTCCATAAAGGACAATCAGCATCTTGAATTGGCACTCAGAAGCCCATGAGTAACCAGACAGCTCATGAAGTAACAGACTGACATGGAGATACTACTGAGAAGTGTCTATAATACGGACCAATGAGAAAAGCTTGGTGACCCAAGAAAGAGTCTGCACCAATACATAGTAAATGAAGCTGGGGCAGAATCTGGGAGTTTCAAAATTAGGTACATCCATACACAAGATTATGGGTGCTTGACAGAAACTACATTTAAGGCTGAAGCCCCACATTACTAGACTTGTATACTTCTATCCAGAAAGAAGCTCAAATGGGGATCAAAATGGATGCACTTAAATATTCTACATAAGGGTCAAATACATCTTACTTGCAAGTAATGTCATAAGCAAAGACAATCCTAAATACAAATATAATCCCCTCCCAAACAAATAGAACATAACGTGGTGAGTTTATTGCCCTTCCCCGAATACAGTCATATGCAAACTCTTCACATCTGAGCAGTCCTGAAGCTGAAATGTGACAAGAATTAATACTTGAATGGATTCTATCTGAAAACTTTAGTCACATGACTAACACAAAAAAGTAGATTGCAAAAGATGTCTACATAAATAACACAGTTCTAATAATGTTGGATAGAAACTGGGAAATATCCTTATATCTCCTGGACAGGACTGTAGGGGGGGATAATTTCCCATGAAAAACTCTTCTATAATTCAGTCTTCCACAATTTGAGGCCAAATGGATATGTTAGCTGAGTAATGATGGGAGTTGTAGTCCAATACACCATAGAGCACCTGCTTAGGAAAGGTTGTTCTAAATGTTAATTGGAGCTGTGTCTCTTTGTGTGAAATGGTCAATAACACACACCCATCAAAGCTAGGCTTTATGCTGCTTTTCCGTATCTGATAATGCGGCACTCTTCCCTAGGATCAAGGTATTAAGGTTTAGGTTATTTGTATTGATTTTATGTGCTGCCATGCTGTGTCACTCATGCTCATATTTGTGGTTCACAAATTCCTCCTTTAAATGTCACATCCATTTCATCTCCTTTTGCCATCAATACTGCAAACGGTAAGGTCTGTTTATTAACCCCCAGTGCCAGCATTGTTGTTGGCAGCTTCATACACATGTACTCACCAAGCAAATACTATACTTATATTTTGAAATCAGGTTACTATTTATTTATCTATTGGAAAAAAGAACACTTATGGGAGAAACACCAAAGATGTAATCCACTGAAAATTCTGCAGTATTTTCATTCATTTTAGTGTGGCTTCAACAGAATTTTCTACTGAACTGCAAAGTCATTTTTAATGTTTTATTGTCAAATAGTTATTTCAGAAAAGCAAAGAAAATGGTTATGTGGAATGACAAAACACATAAAACCACATGTGTTATAAAACCAATATTTTTACTACAATACTACATTAATATATTATCTATTTATACACAATTTACTGCAGAATTTTGCTCATATATCCATAACTTAGGTGGCAGGTAATGATGTCCCATGTTCCCTTTTTCAGCCATGAAAGCTATTCCCAAGCTGTTTCCAAAGGCAGGGAGCAAGGATCAATGCATCATGGAGCAGGAGCAGTGGTGGGATTCAGCTGGTTTGCACTGCTTCGGCAGAACCGGTACCTAATTTTTTGTTGCCCAGACCCAGAATGGACTTCTAGAAGTGGCATCCTCACAGAGAACTGGTTGTTCACGTATTTGAATCCCACCACTGAGCAGGATATATCACTTGGCTTCGCATAAAGAAATGAGAGAAGATTCTAATACAGGTACTCCCTGACTTACAACCATTAGTTTAGTGGTCATTCAAAGTTTCAACAGGACTGAAAAAGGGAACGGTTGCTGGAATTGGGTATGTGCAGTTTAACGAAGAGAAGGGTGAGGGGTGACATGATACCAGTGTTCCAATATCTCAGGGGCTGCCACAAAGGAGTCAAGCTATTCTCCAAAGCACCTGAAGGCAGGTCAAGAAGCAACAGATGGAAACTAGTCAAGGAGAGAAGCAACCTAGAACTAAGGAGAAACTTCCTGACAGTTAGAACAATTAACCAGTGGAACAACCTGCCTCCAGAAGTGGTGAATGCTCCAACACTGGAAGTTTTTAAGAGGAGACTGGACAGCCATTTGTCTGAAATGGTATAGGGTTCCCTGCCTGAGCAGGGGGTTGGACTAGATGACCTCCAAGATCCCTTCCAACTTTCTTCTTCTTCTTCTTCAAGTAACTCAGAACCAGTCCTTCCATTTACGACAATTGCAGTATTCCAATGGTCACATGATCAAAATTTATGTGCTTCACAACTGGTGTGTATGATGATTGCTGTGTCCTGGCATCATATGATTATATTTGCCATCTTCCAAGCTACCTTCTGACAAGCAAAGCCAATGAGAAGATGGCAAATGTAATCATATCCATGTATCAATGGGAAGGTGAATTCACTTTACAACTGCAGTGATTTGCTCAACAACTGTAGTGGGGGAAAAAAGTCATAAAATCAGGTATGACTCAGCTAACGATTGCCTTGCTTAGCAATGAAAATTCTGTTCCCAATTGTGGGTCTAAGCTAATGACTGCCTGTATACATACTACTTAATGTAGAAATGCAGCCTATCACATGTCCAAAATTTGGTCCTGTTATGAGGTTTATTTTTCACCAAATTTTGATAGTAAAATATTGTTTTTATATTGAAAAGCATAATTGTTTGTTTTAATAGCTTATACTCCGATTTGGAGCAATTGTCCATTTTTATTTTTATTTTGTTTTGCAATGTTGTACATTTACCCTAGCCTTGCCTCCTTTGCATTACTGGCTCTGCCCAGTAGAGCCCTCAAAGACTACAGTTTTGGCCACTTTTGCCTTTTTGCCTGTGGAGTTGCTTTTCTATTTCAAGAGGAAAGAGTTTGAATTTGGGAATATGAGCAATTTTTACCTTCAAAGGAATCCAGTAATTCTTCTTGCTGCTTGTTTTCCACTAGAGGTTCCATTTATAACCCCAGGCCAAGTCTATATTGGTCTCTCCCTTAAATCCCATCTTAAACTTCACCTTTTCCTTAATCCCTGCTCTACAGCTTTAACAAAGCCTAGGCATATGTAATCTCTTCATATTTATCTCTTTCTTTCCTCTCTCCATTTACAAATTCTCCCTTCCTCCTTCTTGAACTTTATTATAAGCTTGTAGGACAGAGGCTGTTATTCAGCAAAGCACTAGCTACGAAGAGGGTACTGAATAGCAAAATTAATAATCTAGAAAACTGAGCCAAAACAAAGCACTTCTAAGCCTAATGACTTTGACCACAACTCAATTTGTGTTTCACCCACCCCTTAACATTCAAACAACATAAAGATAATTTCAGTTGGTTGATGCTCAGTATTTCTTTCATGTACATAATTTTTCTGGTTCTTCGTTAATGTACAAGTAGAATAGTGTGGTCATTTGGATTTTTTCCTGCATAATCGTTTTATTTTGTCTGACAGTTCTTGTCTTGATGATCTGAAATACTTCAACAAAGATTTGATCAGACTAATATAACTGTAAATTAATTCAATCCAATGATTCTTTCTATATCTAAAGGATCCAAAGTTTGTCAGTCTCATTTTCATTGCATTTTATAATTTCACCTGTCAGTGACAAATTGCCCCAGTTTTAAATCATATCTTTCTCTTTCTCTGCCTGTTATAAAAAAAGTTAACTGATTGAGCAATCTTCTGAAAACAAATACACTCCCCCTCTGTATGTTAAATGAATTTGGAAACCACATATACATCAATAAACATATAAGAATAATGACTGAATTATTCTATTATTCACTTCTTTCTTGCTGCGATCCTTTAACAAACACAGCAGCACTAAAAATAGCAAAGATGTTTCTCCTTATTTCTCCATGAGCAAGCTTGCTTAACACTTTTATTATATTTGGCCAAGGGACATTTGGTAAACTTGCTGATGATATCAGAGCATGATTTTACAAACCAAGTTACACTACTGACACCTCCAAATTCTAGAGTATTTGTTCTGCATTAGGTGCTCAATGGGATTAACAAACATTACAAGGGAAAAAAGGCAATGGACAAATCCACCCGGTTGTTTATAAAACCTTTACAACTCATCAGCTTCCATGAACATACTGGCACCATTCAATTACTGTCCCTTTTAGAGAGCCTTAGCAAAACAGCCACTGCCCATGTAAATAGACAAATCTGAAAACTAGCGGGTCTTGTTGGCTTACATACTGTAGGTAATGTTTTCTTTTGCTCAAATTTGTTCTGGAAACTAATCACACTCTGATAAAGCCATCTGCAAATATGAGAAAGATTGACATCCACATGTCAAAGTTTACACAGCCTGACCAAGTGTACATATAGTCAAGATGATGTTAGGGCCCTGCTGTCCTGAGTTTCGACAGTGCCACGTTCAAATGGAATGACATAAGATTTCTGTATGGAAGGCAGTACAAAGGACCACATGTACAAACCCCAAACTTGAGACACAAGCCTGTACAAGCCCCTGCATAATTAAAGATGCACAACAATATTGTTAAGAATTATTGTTGCACAACAATATTGTTAAGAACTGTTAGCAGTTTATTTTCAGGGGGTTTCCACTGGACAGTTTTGCAATGAATGCCCCCAACTCTTTGTCAGGATAATCTTCAAAATTTCATTAATGGATATAATGCATTTTGGGTCAAGGCCTTATGATAACAGTATGGGTTATTTTAAGGGCCCAATCTGATCAAAACAACCACTTCAGTTTGATTGCTAGTATCAACTGTTATGCTTCAAGTCATGTAACATTAGCAATAGCAATAGCCCTTAGACATATATACTGTTTCATAGTGCTTTACAGCCCTCTGTAAGCAGTTTACAATGTCAGCCTATTGCCTCCAACAATCTGGGCCCTCGTTTTACTGACCTTGGAAGGATGGAAGGCTGAGTCAACCTTGAGCCGCTCAGAATCGAACTCCTGGAGTGAGCAGAGAGTTAGCCTGTGGTACTGCATTCTAACCACTGCACCACCATGGCTCTTAGGATAATTAGGAATTATCTTCACAGTGTGAACCCAACAGAGAATTGATATGTTGAATATGATTGGACTTAGTGTTTGTGAAGATATATATTCCCCACATGTTAAATATAAAAAAGTTAAAGATGCTGGAAGTCACATTCGATTATTGGTGCCCACTACATAGACACTTGGCACTAGTATGGAAATTATTTGCAGTTGCCATCTTCTGGGAAACTTGCAAATTCACTTAAATCAGTTGGACAATTCCATTGACAAATCAAGTGGACCCTTGCAGTTTGTTGCAGTCAGTTTATAACCATGATCTCTAAAGCACAGAATAAGTATATTCTTATGGTGAGTCAGTACTCAAGGGTGAATATTGGGAGTCTTTTTTGGTAAGCAAAAAAGTATAAAGTTGGAATCTCTTTCTTTCAGAGTGACAGATCTACATGACAAATAATTCATTAATGATCTTTCTTAAGTTCTTCTTTCAGAATAAACCAAAGTACAAAAAGTTTGTTTTCTAGATTGCTTTTTTTTGTCATTACACAGAATAAGAAATAACATACAGTATGGCTTGGTGCATCTAGCAGGTTTTGCCTGAGAGGCTGGGAATTAACATATCAGTACTGTATCATGCTTATCTAATTATTTGAGAAGATGGCTATTAATTGACTGATGGATGAAACCACACTAATTGACCTGACTGAACCCTTTTGGGTCAGATCCAGACCCAGTCTACTCCTCTGGAGCTTTTGTTGATACAGGTTATCATGCAGTTTTCATTGCCACATACCATATTTTGCAGACAGATCAGGTTGAAGATTAGCAATAGACTCTGACTTGGCATGGTTTTCCTGCTGAGGAATGATCAGTTAAAGCTGGTCCACTAAATTGAAGGATTTTCTTTTGGCTCCCACTGTATAAACAAAGTTTTTGTTGACTCATACCCAGACCTTGTGCTTCTGTTTTGGACTAGATTCCAGTGGTTGGCACCTTTGCTCTAACATTCTGAGTGTACAAAGACAGTATAAATCACAATCCTTAATAGAACTGAGAAAGAGAGGATTTACACGGAATTAAGCGAACTTCCTCTTCTATTTATAATCAAATGAAATATCACCCTGACAGAAGGCTGATGCTGGATTGGCGCCTTTGCATAAAATGCCAATTTCAAGAACTGTTAAGTGTCCTGTGCTTTATTTCCTGGCACTTATTGGAATAGCTGAACCAATGTCTCAGCGGATAAGCTCTAATGCTTCATATAGGCTCCTGAAAGGGGTTCTGAATAATACTCAGGAAACTGTCCCACCAAAGTGAAGTACTTTCAAGACTCATTAACTTAAGTATATTCTTAAATCTCTCCTTTTGAAAATCAAGGGGACTTGAATGTACTTAACTCTAATGAGACCATGGCCTTGGAATTAAACTGATTTTCCTAAGTTCTCAAAGCATTTCAAACAGATTGCCTCAGCTGTTCTTACAACAGCCCTGTCAGCTAGGTGGCATCTCTGTCTTATTCATGATGTTTGGGCTCATTCTATTTTATTTATTTGTTCATTTTGGGGAGATTTTTAGTTTAATAGGTTTTCCCCCACTTAATTTTGTAATGAAAATTCCATCTAGATCACACGAGACTAGGACAGAGTGCACTTTAGAAATGATTGGGAAGAAGTGTTTTGAATCTCATGTGAGCACATGGTCAGCGCCTCTCTGTTATGGATTAAATGATTTGACTTTATTCTGTATAAATCTGAATGAAACAGTAGTTCAACTTTTAAAAATCCACTTATTATTGTTAACATTGATAGCTCTGGTGGAGAGGTTTTTTTTCTTCCCATGTATAAGTGCCTGAAGTATTGAATATATTTTACTGTAAAAATGCCTGATGTGCTTATAACAGAGTGGAGCTATTTGTCTGTTACAGCATTTCCTGGAATGATACATAACCATGTATCTAATTTCAGGAAGGGCTGTGAGAGAAGCAGCTACTGACTGAATAACAATATTGTACAGTCCTATTATGGGCACCATGGATATTTCTGCAGTAAGGAGAGTAATGTGCAAAATTATTTAAGGATAAAAATCAGCACTCAGATTTTCTCTGATAGTATTTACTTTCATAAATCAATTGGGAGCAAAAATCTAAATCTGAATTTGAGACCATTTGATCTACTTCTTCATTTGACTTCAGTGCTTCATGAGTCCTTGTTAGATGTGCTTCAAAAACATCTTGGTCAGTTTCTGAGCAGAGGGAAGTCCTGAACAAGCAATGAAATGAGCTTGTTTGGAAAACAGATCAATCAAAGTCCATATTACAGTATTTCCCTTGCCATCAGGCCGGTCCACTATAAAATCCATAGCTATTTCTTCCCAAGGCTGAGAAGGGTCAACTACCTGCTGCAACAGCCCTGGAGGCTTTCCAGGACATTTCTTCATAGCAGGGCAGGTAGCACAGCTTTTCACATAGCTCTCAATGTAAATGAGAATGTCATCGAAAAAAACTAAAACCCCTTTGTACAAACGATCATGGAGCACCTGGTTGATTAACTGCATAAATACAGCAGGGGCCCCTTATAGTCCAAAAGGTATCACTTTGAATTGGAAGCTTCCCAGGGGGCAATCGAAAGCAGTTTTCCATTTGTTCCCCTCCTTAATACGGACTCAGTAATTAGCCTCTCTTAAATCCAACTTTGTAAAAATTTTCCCTTTTGCCAGGTGGGTCAACATGTCCTTCATTAAGGGAAGGGGGTACATATTCTCTATGCTGATAGCGTTTTACCCTTCAAAATCCACGCATAACCTCAGCAACCCATCTTTCTTTTCTTTGAAGAATACAGGAGCTGCCACACATGATTTTGCTGGTTGGATAAAACCCTGAGCCATGTTCTTATCGATGTACTCTCTTAACTCCTTCATCTCTCTGGGCGCCAGTGAGTACATTTTTTGCTTTGGGAGCTTAGCTCTGGGTAAGATTTCAATGGCGCAGTCCTTGGCCCGGGGGGGGGGGAAGGACGTCGCATTCCTTCTCACTAAACGCCTCGGCTAAACCATGGTATTCAGCTAGGACAAGCTGGATTCCTGGCAGCTTTTCTACAACAGTCTTTAGCATCTCAAGGTGCTCCTCCTGAACTTCATTTATGGTATGGCCCTTTATATCACTGGTGGTGGCAGGTGGGAGGGGCCTGTCTCCAATCTTAAAGTCCTCACTCCATTCTCCCACCAGATGTTTGGGCGCCATTTATTGAGCCAGGCCAAAATCACAGCCTCAGTCATTTTTGGGACCACTACAAAACGGATGATTTCCCAGTGCTGACCCATTTCCAATCACACCAGTTCTGTTAGATGCGTGGCAGGTGAGCCTCCGATAAGGGATCTGTCAGCTTGGCTAGGGGCAACAGTCTTGCTCGAATCCCCAACTTGAGCACTGTGGCCAGATTAATTAGGCACCTGGTGCAACCTGAGTCTATTAAACGTTCAAGTCCATTTGGACCCTGGTTTTGGCTACTATTATCTTGGCGGGGATGGCAAAAGGTGGGATGGGCTGACTTACCATTGGATCCTCCTTGTCTTCCTCATGACTTTCATAGGGCACCGGCATCTGCTGTGGCTCAGGCCGGGCTTTTATGTCAAGCTCAGTAGAAGGGGAGGTCTCAATGACTGGGTCCTGACGTGCCCGGTTTGACTTCTCTTTTCCTCCTCTGGGGGCTTTTTGCAGCTTTGAGGTGGCAACCAGCATGCTTCTAGGTTGGGGGTTGGGAGCTGGGCACTCCACAGCACGGTGAGCCATTTGACTGCATTGATAGCACTTGATAGGAACCCTGGCTGGCGCTTGGGGGACATCGGTGGTCGTAGTGGCTTGGGAATGCTGACCAAAAAGACGTTTCTCTTGGATGCACCACAGCCTGGGTTTGGCTGTGCTTGGCTTTCTGGGGTGATCCAATTTGATTTCCAGCATCACTGCCATGCTGCACCATTCCTGCAATTGGTTGGGAATGCCCCGATAGATGCAGGCTTGGAGCAAGCCGTGGGCTAGCCCCTGCTTGAAATCATTGATCAACGATCACTCCGGCCACTGCCCCAGCCAACCAGCAACTCTTCTGAATTCTCAAACGTATTCCTTAGCAGGGCAGCGTCTCTACTTTAAATGATGAATTGGCCATCAGGGTCAGCAGGGTCTGAGATTCATCTTCAAAACAACCTCTCAGTTGCTCCATGAATAGGTTAGAATCCTGCAGTTCAGGAGCCCCTTCATCATGGAGGCTGGTCACCCACTCGGTGGTTTCCCCCTCTAGATTGGCCACCACAGCATTCACCATCATGGCATCATCCAGGTAGGCATAGGCATAGTGATCTAGATGAGCACACACTTGATTTAGGAAGAAGGATAGCTTCTCAGAATTCCCATCAAAGTTGGGCTTGGTGGGAGGTGGCTCCAGCCTCTGTGGGGCCAAATACATTGGCTGCTGGGCCACCTGTTGGTCCTGGGGATGTGGCCGAACCACTCTCCACACTTCCCTTGGTTGGGCTCCTGGACCAGCAGCCAGGGGCTAGGGAACGGGTGATGCGGCACGGGCTCCAGAGGGGGGAAAGACATGGGTAGCCATTGGCATTGCCCCCCATGGCACACACAACCTGGGCGACAGGAACCATCTCCTTTACCTCCAGCCTGCCAAACCTCTCCTTCAGTTGCTTAAGCAAGGGGCTGTGGACTGCAGAATGGAATTTCCAGTCTCCGGAGTCATCCCATCCGATCAACCCTTTTCCTTTCTTGTATGCCAGACATGTCAAACTCACGATGTCATGTGATGTCACGCGACGTATCAGGACTGTTTTGCCATTGCCGGCAATGGGGTGGGTGCAGCTTCCGCGTGATGCATCCGGCCCATGGGCTGGCAGTTTGATACCCCTGTTGTATGCCATGGATGTAGAACCCTGGGATGGCAGCAACAGGAGTTCCTCTTCAGGAGCTACAGGAGTGCTCCTGCACTGAGGGGCAACCTCAGCTTGATAGAGGTCTGCCAGGATTGTAGTTCCCCGCTGCAGTACCAGTTTCCCAGGCTGGATCAAGTGGGGCTCTGGCTGAACCCCTGCCAGTGATGGCTCCTTGGTGGCTGGAGTGGCTGCTTGCGCTCCAACAGCCAGAGTTCCATTGCGGCCAGCAGCAGCTCCATTCTCTTCCTCCATCCTCAAATCTTCACTGAGTCTTCACCACTCTCCCAAAAGATGGGTAGACAGTTGGGGCCAAGTTTTAGAAGACTTGGTTTAATGTTATGGTTCCGACAGACAGAGACAAATAAAGCAGAACTCCGAGGCTTAGAAATTCCTCAAATAATGTGTTTATTAGTTACAAAGTATCAGCACGATCAAAAGTAAAACCAAGTCTGAAATTCTCACTAAAAAATTCCCCGTTACAAAATATAATGTCCCACCCACAAAACTATGCCATCACTACGTTCCCCAATATATTCATTTGGTGAGCTTTCTTACACAACACACAGTCCCTGATCGCAGGAGCAGTAGATGACCTTGGTTCCCAAAGGACTAGTGCTTGACTAGTGAAGCAACTGGGCAAGTACCCCCTCCCTCCGTTCTATGTGGCAACATAGAATGAAAAGAAATTGGCTGCAGCCAAGTTCATTGTAGAGTTGACAAAAACATTCATAAATGATAATCTTCATTGATGCTTTGGTCAGCTTTTTGTCAATTTCTCTCAAGGTTATCCAATGAAATTGAATCCTGGAAGAATCAGGACAGACAAAAAGAAATACACTTTTTATATAATGAGTATTAAACTTTGGGATTTACTTTGGTATTTGGCTGTCAGCTTGGCTAGCTTCAAAAAATGGCTGGACCTATTCATGGAATTCATGGGGATCAATAGCTATTAGCCCTGATGGCAGCGTGACTGTCTCTGAAGATCATCTACAGGGATAATTGTAGGCTTCCTTGGCCATTGTGAGAACAAGCTACTGGACTAAATGGGCTAGGGGTCTGATATATCAGCGCACTGCTTATGTTCTTATGCCATCTGATTTCATTTCAATAGGATTTCACAACCACTTAATGGCTGAATTATGCAAAGAGAGGGGGAAACATGATTTAACTAATACACTTGAATTTCTTTTTTTCTTCTTTCTTTTCTGTTTGCAGGTGTTTTATTGTTCTACATAAAGACTTCAAGTGACTCTTACTGTGCAGCAGAATTAGCTGGTTGGTTTTGGGAAAGTTCCCATTACATAATAATTCTATTTTGTTTTTAAAAGAAATGTGTGGCAGCTGCTCTACAGGCCTCATCCTTTTTATTTCAGAATTATAAAGGAATGCTATTAATGAAATAGGTTAGATAGGATTTCGTTTGCCTAGAGCAGTCCTGGTGCATAGTGGCAGAGGTGTGTGAAGGAATGAAAGAGGGCAGTTACCCCAGGTGGCACCAATCTAGAATGATTTCCTTGAAACAAGTTACTAAATGATCATGATAATGAGGACAACAATGAAAAGATGGATGGCAAGCCTCAAAAGAATATAAGAAGATGCTTGAATAAGTCTGTGTTTCCACCAAGTCTTGAGGCAGCAATGATGAGATGGGAAGTTCCAACCCCAAAGCATTCTTCAGTCTAGGTGTCTGTCTTCTCAGTCAGTTCCAGTAGGATCTTGGTGACACTCTCTTTCATACTCCTGGGAGCTCCAAAAAGTGGTATTTGTCATTGTGATCGTTTCATCTGTAGTCTCCTCCAATCCTATTTCACAGTTCATATTTCCATCTTTTTCATCCGAAGGGGTTTCTTCTGAAGGCTACCCTATTTCTTCTTCTGAAGGCTACCCTATTCCTTCTTCTGAAGGCTCTCCTGTTTCTTCTTCCAAAGATTCTCCTGTTCCTTCTTCTGAAGACTCTCCTCTTCCTTCTGAATGCTCCCCAATTCCTTCTTCCTCACTGTTACTGCTCTCAATTATCTCCCTTTCTTCTTCTACTACAACAGCAAAAAAATCTTCACTCGTGACACACTCCTGAGTTGATTCGTCTTCTGCTGATCTTTCCACAAAGGTTCTTCTTTATCTTTTATCTTTTTCATTGATCTGTGATACTTCTGTTATCAGTTGCTATATCCCTATTAAGAGAGCTTCTTCTACATTTGCAAGTGTTATCATTCCTTCTCTCATCTCGTCTCCTATGTCTGATTCATCCTGTTCCTTCTCTTCTTAAGGAGCTATGACTTCCTCCTGTACTTCCACGTAAAGAAATGTTTCCCTTAGTTTTAGTCTTGTCAGATACTCCAGTTTGGACACTGGGTTCTTTTTTCATTTCCTACTTTTTCATATCTCCTCCAACAAACACTTCTTTTTGTGGGGCTGATTCAGAAGTATGTTTTATTTCTGCTATAATCTCTTCTGTCCTGGTGACTAACCCTTGCTCTCCAGAGATGGTTTCATTCAGAGATCCTATGACGACAGAAAGCACTTCTCCCTTTGCTTCTGAATCTTCTGTTTCTTCTTTCTGGAGTTCTGGTACAACTTTAACTTCTGCTTTCTCTTCAAATGCTACCTCAGTCTCTGGGTTTACAATTTTTGCCTTCTGTTCCAAGGCTATCTTGCCTGCTGCCTTCTTTTTAAGTGTCCTCTCAACTTCTGCATCTTCAGCTTCTAAGTCCTTTCCAGCTATCACTTCAGACTCTGCTTCTATAAGTTTCTCCTTTCCGCTTAAGTGTCATCTCGGCTTCTGCATCTTCAGCACCTAACTCCCCTTTAGGCACCACCTTAGCTTTGACCAGGTTATTCCTTCCTTTTAAGTGTCCCCTCAGCTTCTGCCTCTTTGACTTATAATTCCTCTTTAGGTATCACATCAGCCTCTTCCTCTATAATTACTGCCTTCTGTTTAATATTGCCTTTCCTTTAAATGTCAACTCAGCTTCTGCTTCTTCAACTTCTAATCCCCCTTTAGATACCACATCAGCCTCTGCCTCTCCAGTTTCTGGCTTCCATTTCAAGGCAACTTTGCCTTGAAGTGTCCCCTCAGCTCCTGACCCTTCGACTTCTCATTTCCTTTCAGATTCTGCCTCCATAATTTCTGCTTTTCCTTTAACTGTCACCTCAGCTTTTGATATTCTGAATTTCTTGATAACCGTCAATATAATTAATTCTGAATTCCTCTATATAACTGCCTGGGATAGGAAATAGTGTTTCTATTTTAATTCACAGCTTTTCCTCCTACTTCTGCTCTCATGCCTATTTTTGCTTTTAGACCTACTGCAAGAACATATTACATATGTGCCTCTATGAAATCTGAACTACTTGCCAAAATACCAACATAAAGACCAGTCCACAGATAGCCCTTGTTTAGAGAGCACAATTGGGACTGGCAACTTGTTGTTAAGCCAAGTGGTCACTAAGTAACATCATGATTTTATAATCTTAATTCATTTTCCTTTGCTTTACAGACCTGCAATGGTTGTAAATGCAAGAATTGTTCACAAGGTTACTTTTTCATCACTGTCATAACTGCGAACAGTCATTAAACATGGGAGATGCTAAATGAGGGCTACCTGTTTACCAAAAGAAATTTTTCACCACTGTACAGGCTTTCTTAGAAGAGTCTACAATACAGTTGTTTTAAGTTCAATCATATTCAATCAAAGCCCATTCATCTCTTCTTATTTCTCCACACTATTAAGAATCTCAGTTTTACAGTGTTCTTTCTTTGCAACAGATACTACCTTTCTACCTTTCTTCAGCATTTACAAATCTTACCATTTTTTCATTCATTCCCCATGTTTAGTAAATATTCTTGTCAAGGTTCTGATAGACAAGACCAAATAAATCAGAACTCCAACGCTTGAGATTTCCTCAAAGAACACACTTATTGGTTATATAGTATTGGCACAGTCAAAAGTAAAACCAAGTCTGAAATTCCCTTCAAAGAGAAACAATATTACCAAGTTAAACTTCCTACCCCTATGCTATGCAATCAGCTGCATTCCCTAATAGAAGAGTTGGCGGGCTTTCTAACTAAATGCACGTCCCCCATCTAACTGAAAGAAATGACCTTGGTTCCCATGGGACAGTAGAATGTTTAGACTAGTAGAAATCCTCCGTTCCCCCTCCCATTCTTGTGGCAACCTAGAATGAGCAAAACGGCTGCAGCCAGGTTCATTGTAGAGTTGACAGTTCTACTATGATACACAAATCAATGCATTTGTTCTAGTTCTTTGCTACGTATGTATAATTTGAAAGGTTTACTTACTTTTACCTTTTACATTTCATTTTTAATAATTAATTTTCAGTTTCAAAGTCATTTTTGCATTGTTCACTGCAAATCAATTGGGTTCTCAGCTAATACTGGTGCATAATCTACTTATAAATAATACATATATTCAATTCCCCAACCATTAGAACTCTCATTGCAACCACAAGCCTTTCTTACACATTTATCCATAAAAATCAAAAGAATATCATTTATCCTTGTGTTACTCCCTATTTAGTGTTGAATCATTGATTAAAAATTCAGTTCATTTTCAGAAATACTTTACTTCTATCATTTGCTATTCTTAGCACATTCAGCAATCTATATTCAGCTTCAGGTATGTACAAAATATTGTATAATTCAAACATATTCATTATATGCATAAAAACAGAATATGCTCCTCAATTTTTTATCATTGTCACTTCCTGTACCATTTCAATCAGAATTCTGCAAAACACCTTGCAATCTTCACTAATTCTTTTAGTCATAAAAAATCAATCATACTTTTAGATATATATCCTTTATTATATGTACTAATAATAAGACCAAACTTTGTGGATGAAGTACCATCAAGGCATTTAGCATTTGGGCAATTCCAGTCATTAGATACATTGCTAGAATAGTGGACTGGACTCAAGCAGAACTAAAAACCCTGAATAGGAAGACCAGAAAAATAATGACAATGAATCATGATCTTCATGATTCATGTGGTGATGTTGACAGACTCTACTTACCAAGGTAAGTATGGAATGTTGCAAGTACATTCAGTTGAAGAAGAAAAAAAGCATTGGAAAAATATGTGAAGAGCAGTGAAGAACATTTACTGAAGATAGTACGGGTGTACCAGGAAGATCTTATTGACTACTGGAGAGCTCAAACTGTCCTACAAGAAAGACCAAAAGAAGAATAGAAAAGAATCATGGTAAAGCAAAGTATTACATGACCAGTATGTTAAAAAAATAACAGGCAAAGTAGATAATTGGTGGAGCAGTGGGCAAATGCCTCCTTAAGTAACACCAGCTGCCTGCAATTAGTGCAGGTTCGCATCCCACCAGGCTCAAGGTTGACTCAGCCTTCCATCCTTCCGAGGTAGGTAAAATGAGGACCCAGATTGTTGGGGGCAATAAGCTGACTTTGTAATAATGCCGCTTGGGGGTGTGTGTGAAAGCCCTAATAAGCAGGCATATACATAGAATGAAGGCTACTGCTAAGCTTGTAAGCCGCCCTGAGTCTTCGGAGAAGAGCGGGATATAAATGGAATTAAAAATAAAAATAATAATAATAACAAGACCTAGTAATGGTTAGAAGCAAAAAAGCTGAAGAAAGAGCCAGAGGCTAATTGTTGCTGTACAAGACCTCAAACATCAACATCAGCCTATCCCAGATACCATGCAAGGACTCGATAAGTGGATAAAAATGGCAAATCCAGTCTAGATATCTGGCTGATTATGCAACAAATCATAATAACAATAATGCTACTTGACTTTCAATGCTGGGCAGCTCACAACAAAAAAATTATAATAAAACCAATAAAATATTAATGATAAACATAAAAGAGTAAATGTATATATTGATAGTTTGTTTTGTAAGCAAATAATACCAGTTGTTATTCTCATTAATTTGATGGTCTTCAAGAGTCTTAGTCACTTTTCTTGTGATCTTTCATTTCATTCCATCTATCCATTCTTGTCAATTAGTAGAATCATTGTTCCCTGGATTGCGTTAATTAAGAATGCTGCACAGTTTCTTCCAAAGACATATCTGGTTCTTACATTATGATTATTCATTGAAGTTTAACATAAAACTACCGTCAATCTACTTATTCCTATATCAATATGAGCTATAACAACTCAAATGGCACAAATCCATACTTATTGACAACCATTTTATTAGCCCTTGCATACTTACTCCTTCAGTTCCCTAGATGTATTCATTAATTTCTCCCTAAGATTAAACCATCTGTCAAGCAATAACAGTCGATTGTGTTGGAAAGTTGACACCATCTTCACTCATATCTGTAAGGTAAAATAAGATACCACCTTAATAATGATTACTTTGGCCTGAAATTGTTAAGAATTTCATGTGTTTTCCTGCAGTCAACCATAGTGAATTCAACTTGACAATTGTTAGGTAATGAAGTTTAAGCTATACAAAAAGGAGATGTTAATCAGCTCTTGGATTTCATTCTCAGAAGGAGAGGAACATTTCCAACAGCGTTCTGCTTTATCAAAGAATTAAGAAAATGATAATCAGAAAGTTGATTTTGTCATATTTAAATAAGCTACGGCAGCACATTGCTAATTTGGCTATTGAGGTGATGGAGGTGATGAAGTTTAGAAAAATGACATCCTTGTGCTGTATAAAGAACTTGCAAAAATACTTAATAGGGAAAAACAACCCTAAAACTCCACCAATGAACCAACATTGGTAGGCAACATGAAGACCCTTCCATTATGGCAGAAGAAGTTAACAATAACAATCAAGTCTATCTCTTGCCAGCATCACTGTAGTCTTCAACATTTTTATCAGCAGGATATCTACATGGATGTCATCCCAGCAATAAGGTGACTGACTGAAAAGCATACAATAGTATTCAAAATATACAGTGAGGGTTTTTAAACAACTCTATTTAATATTTATATATTGTTATTTCTTCACTAATGTTGTATAACATTAATCTATACATTAAAATGTAATGCATTGCAGGTTTAAACTTCTAAGAGATTTTAGTAAATTGAATCATGACTTACCATACTTTCTTAACCCCATTTTTATCCCCCTACATTCTTAAAATTAACTACAGAATTATCCAATTGTGAGATTTTTTCAAAAGTGAGACCCTCATGGCTAGGAAAGAAGTGACTGTATTTGTAGTTACCATTATATGAGCAATATGTGGGGAATGTCACTGAGTTTCTATGAATGCCTCTCAACCACTTCTAAAAGATCTGAGGTCAATTCATTTTTCTACTCATTCCAACTTTAGTGTCCATTTTTAGAATGCCAAAATGAGGGATTAGAAATGTATAAATATCTTAGATAAAATAAAAACCAGCCCAAGACTTTTCAAATAGTATGTGTGCCAATCCAAACAACATAAGCCAATGCTTTCAGTATTTGAAAAAAAATTCTTGCATAGATGAACTATATTCATACTTTAAACATAAGAAAATGTGGAATTGAGATGGGTGATTAAAATGCAGTATAACAGAATATGACACAAACAACATTAGGTCTTTTTTGGTAGGCAAGGTCAAGGGAAGACAAAACATTTGTGGGTGTATTTCAAAATTTGAAAACTACCATATTATTGCAGTTTGAATGCTCTGGAGACCCAGCTAAATTGTCTAAGAAATTAAGGCAAGTTACCTTCAAAATCCATACTATGTTCTAATTTTAAATACCACAATAAATATTTTTTTCCTTTCATCTTAATTTCTTGCAACAATTATGCTGCAGAAAGATATACATTTATGAATAAAGATGATAGGACAATGGAGAGGAAGAAAAGGGAAAGAAAGATATAGGTACAGGAGGAAAGAAAAAGAGCATTGACCTGCAATGTTTTCCAGTACAGCAAAGTACCTAATAGAATTATAGTCTCAACTTTTTACTTTACCAACTTAACATTAATTAAAGTTCTTTTTTTGTGTGTCTTGAGCACAAAGTCCAGAAACGGTTTCCAAGTAGAAACAAAGTTGGATATTTTTTTTCTAATTAAAACTGTTGGGCCAGAACTCATATTTGCTCTTGTTGCAATGTTTTAAATGCTATGCTTGACAAGGAATCGACATCTATCAGTCACTGTCAGCTGCTGTTTGAGAAACAGCACTGATAGACTAGCAGCTAGCAAAGCCTTCTGATCACCCTTGCAGCATGCTGTGATTCAATTAGTCATGGTCAGAAGATGCTATTATTATTCATGCATTACTGATTGTCTCATAAGTAAACAGGACTATGATGGAGTCTGTGGTCCTTCCAGTGCCCTTCTCCAGGACACAAAGAAAATTGCCAGGGTGGCTATGGGGTGGGACATTTTCTGATCTGATTTTTGAGCTCCCTCTGGAGCTGAGGCTTCCTGATTCTTATCATCTGATTCATAAGCAGCCCTGAGTAGAGCTATCCCCAATTAACTCAACATTGGCCCTTCCAGTTAGATAATCTTTCTCAAAGCTGCAACATGCCTAATTAGATTATGTGGTGCTTATCTGCGATAATGATCAATATCTGTTCTTATGATTTCTCAAGTTGTCTTACATGCTGCAAAAAGGTGGGTTGAAATTGTAAACGCTAAGAATGTATGTTTTACAGTTGGCTATCTATCCCAATCCCCAAAGACGGTATAACATGCAAAATAAGACACACCTTCTCAAACCTTGGAAGTCAGCTTCTTCCTCATGGCACTTGAATTTCAGGGGTTTTCTCATAACCCCACCCAGCATGTAACTAACAGAATAAAGAGTTGGAAGGGACCCTGGAAGCCTTCTAGTCCAACCCCCTGGACAAGCAGGACACCCTATACAATTTTGAACAAATGACTGTCCAATCTCTTCTTAAAAACCTCCGGTGAAAAACCACCCACAACTTCTGAAGGCAAGTCATTCCACTGGTTAATTGTTCTATCAGGAAATTTATCCTTAGTTCTAGGTTGCTTCTCTCCTTGATTAGTTTCCATCCATTGCTTCTTGTCTTGCCTTCCGGTGTTTTGGAAAATAGGCTGACCCCCTCCTTCTTTTGGCAGCCCTTCAAATATATCGGAATACTGCTATCATGTCACCCCTGGTCCTTCTTTTCACTAGACTAAACATACCCAATTCCTGCAACCATTCTTCATGTTTTAGCCTCCAACCCCCTAATCATCTTTGTTGCTTTTTTTCTGTACTCTTTCCAGAGTCTCAACATCTTTTTTATATTGTGGCGTCCCAAAGTGGATGCAATATTCCAAGTGTAGTTTTACCATGGCATTATAAAGCAGTATTAATACTTCATGTGATCTTGATTTTATCCCTGTTAACACAGGCAAGGATTGTATTGATTCTTTTGGCAGCAGCTGCACACAGCTGGCTCATATTTAAGTGGTTGTCTACTAGGACTCCCAAATCCCCCACTTGCTGCTATTAAGCCAGGTTCCACCAATTCTGTACCTGTACATTTGGTTTTTCTTGTCTAAATGTAAAACCTTACTTTTCTTATCATTTAATTTCATTTTGTTAGATAGGGCCCAGTGTTCAAGTCCGTCAAGATCCTTCTGGATTTTGAGCCTATCTTCTGGGTTGTTGGTTATTTCTATCAGCCTGATATCATCTGCAAATTTGATGAGTTCCCTTTCTATTCCCTCACCTAAATCATTTATGAAGATATTGAAAAGTACTGGGCCAAAGAAAGAATCTTGGGGTATTCCACTGCTTAGTTCACTCCATGTAGATGTAGTTCCATTAAGGACTACACATTGAGTGCAGTTTGTCAGCTATGAATCCATTTGGTGGTAATGTTATCTGTCTCACATGTTTCTAACTTAATAAGAAATAGGTTGTGGTCTACCTTGTCAAATGCCTCACTGAAAATGAAGTATACTACGTCCACAGCATTTTGCTGGTTCGCTAATTTAGTCACTTTGTGAAAGAATGAAATAAGATTTGTTTGGCATGATCTATTTTTGGCAAACACATGCTGGCTTCTGGTTATAACTTTGCTTGTTTCTAGGTGTTTGCAGATCTGTTGCTTGATTATCTTTTCCAGGATCTTCCCAGGTATTGATGTCAGGTTGATTGGTCTGTAGTTTCCTAGATCCACTTTTCCCCTTTTTTGAAGATGGGAAACATATCAGCTCTTCTCCATTGCTCCAGGATCTTTGAAAGATATGGTTTAATGGTTCTGAGATTATGTCTGCCAGCTGCTTCAGAACTCTGGGATATAATTCACTTGGTCCTGTTGAATTAAACTTGACTAGGGTGGACAGAGGTTCTCTTACCATTTTCTTGCCTATTTTAATTTATATTCCTAGTCTGTTTTTTATGCTTCTGTTTGGGTAGGTTGGACTATTTTTTTCTTTTGGGTGAAGACGGATGCAAAGAATGAATTAAGCAGCTCTGCTTTCTCCCTGCTGCATGTCACTTCCTTGCCATCTTCTCTTTTTAGTGGACTGATTGTTTCCCTGACTTTTTTTTGTAATATATTTTATTGATTTTTTTAGAAAACATAAATCACAATAATTGGTGAACAGTGTGTTGTCTGGGCTACATTTGTAAAACAATCATTAACAATTGATTTCTATAATCCACATAATGGTTTTAGTTGATTTACTCTTTTCCCAAAATATCCTCTTGTGCAAACATTGAGTTAATACAATTCTTATTGTTTTGATATATAACAATTATATATATATATTCCTGAAAATAATAGTCACATCAGTATAATATTTCTTTTTTATCCAATCATTCTGGTTGCCTTATCATAGCTCCTGTTACAGTCCATCTCCAGATGTTTGCATGAGTTCTTTCAAGGGGTGGCTATGAAATCAAATGCTCAGCTCCAGTGGGGCTGCTACATAGACAGCAGAGACATGTTGTTGTTTTCTTCTATGAATGACATGTTGCCATGGGTCTGTCTTTAAAAGTCTATGTACAAGTTCATTTCTTCTGGTAGTTGTTTGTCCTTATTATGTTCAGTTTGGATACAATCTTCTTCCTTTGGTTGGAGTTTCTCATTTTGTAGGTTTAGTCTCAGAGTGGCTACAGTTGCCTCTAGACATTTTACTTTTTCTTTAAGTAAAAAACAAGCAACTACTTATTTCATATGTAACCAGGCAGAGAGGTGTGTATGCTCCTATGTACATTTCACAGATACACCAAAGGTTCAGTGACATGAGAGAGTTGTAAGCCTCCTAGTAATATTGTTTTGGCAGGAGGTGCACCACCATTTCCATGTGTTCGCTTCTTGGGCAAGCACTTTGTTCAAACCTGACCCAGTAGGACACTGGATGGAGAGGAAGTGGCAAAGAGCTCATCTAGGTGTTGTTAACATTAAACAAGAGGAGGAATGCAAAGGACATTCCTTGAACTGTTTCTTCTTGCAGAATTCCTGCTTGGAATTTGCCTGCATGAGAGGCAGAGTTTAGATTGCTTCTCTACTAGCTAAGAGAGCTCATTTCTAGCAGTTTACCTGCATCACCCTTTCCCATTTGCTTTCTCAATGTAAGAGCGTTAATTAATTATTAATTTTTCCCCCCAAGTATTATTTTTTATTTTGCAATTGTGAAAACTCTCGTAATGTTTGATGTGGTACTAATTTTTTCATATTTACTATACAGAAATATTTACTGATAATAGTTTATTAGAATTTATTTTAGTGCATATTGCTGAGAGATTATTTTAATGTTAAGCAGTTTAGAAAATCCTTAAAATACAGAAAAATATGAATTTGTGTTGCTTGCATTTTTTTAAATGGATTTACGAAATTTATGCATACGTTAAGGTATGCTTTCAGAAACACAAACACTGTAACCCCTAATAGATGCTCATACAGGTAGGCTTTCAGTTATGATTGGCTGCTTAGTGACTGTTCAAAATTATTATTGACCCCTCCATCCAAAGTTACTTACAATCTGAATTCAAAGTTATGATAGATGCTCCCTGGGTCATGTGACTGCATTTTTTGTGCTTGGCAACTGGCTTGCATTTATGGCCATTTGCAGTATCCTGCAGTCATGTAATGTGATTTACAACGTTTTTGCCAGAAATCAGTGAACAATGGATTTGCTTAACAACTGTGGTGTTTAATGACCAAGGTGCTTTCTTTACAACTGGATGTTCATTTTATGACTGTGGTGTTTGCTTAACAATTGCTGCAAAAATGTTATATCATTGGAGAGGGTCAAGTGGAAATGCATTTAATGATTGCTATGACCTACAACTGTAACTGCAAGTTCAATTACAATTGTAAGTCGAGGTCTACCTGTACTACATTCCATATATAATTACTTTGTATACAACTTTATATCTGTATCTGTATCTGTATCTGTATCTGTATCTGTATCTGTATCTGTGTCTGTGTCTATCTAAACCATATATAAATATGTTTGTAAAAATTTTAAATGGGTGCATCGTAGCAGTGGTGGGATTCAGCCAGTTCGCACCACTTCGGCAGAACCGGTAGCTAATTTTTTGTTGCCCAGGCCCAGAATGGACTTCTGGAAGCAGCATCCTCATAGAGAACTGGTTGTTCAAATATTTGAATTCCAACAAAGCATAGTAGGAAATTCTTTCAATGTATCTTGGCTGTGCTGTTGTTCTTACAGATAATGTCATTTCATTTCCATTAATGTTAGAGAGGAATCATTTTGCATACAGTATATACTGAGGGTAGAGATTGATGAATCTTTTCTGATTTTTTTGGTAAATTTTCCACATATACTTGCATACAAATCATACATTCCCACATACAAATAAAGCAAGTCCTTTTACTAACACCCAGATTAATTTACACATATAGCTTATCTCACACATCAAACTAAACATATCCGTTCTTTTTTACACACCTCACACACACATTCTGTCCTTTACAGTTTGGCTTTTTGAAAGTCTTACATAAATGTCTTCATTGTCTGCAAGTTTTCCAACCATCTTCTAAACTGCAGTTAGATTTTAGGGGGAGGATCTATTAATTCCAATGGAAGAATTTCCCCAAGTCTATATGTAATAAAAGAGGTGTGAACAAAAGTAGGCAGAGGATGTTAGCATTTTCTTATTGGACAGTGACACTTTATAAAAATAAATTTGAAACCAATTTTGGGAGCTTCCTTAAATAACTTTTGGAAAAAAATCAAGTCTATTAAAAATGGTTAAATGTCTATATCTACTGTATATTATTTGGAGTATGACAAAGGAGAAGGGGAATAAATTAATATTTATCTATAATAGTTTTAGTAGTTTTCTTTCATTAAAAAAGTAGTGGAGATTATGGTTCTTAGCTCAGAGATTTAAATTCTTACTTACAGTTAAAATAATTTAATGTACTTAAATGTAATGTAAATATCCATTTATTGATATTATATTTCTGCACCAATTCTTTTTTCTGTTTGCTTGTTCACTTTTTGAAAAAATAGTAATAAATAATTTTAAAAAGACTAGCCCAATAGTTATCAATTGCAAGCAAAATGTCTTTATGTACAAGGGTGTGAACCATACTGCTTGATACTACTAACTATACTATATTTCCTAAGTAAAACTCACAATGAATTTGGAAGGTCTTCTATAGATGAAACACCTGAGATAGTCTGAAGAAGAAGCCAAAAGAATGTTGATAAATTGAGTGAAAATTCACAGAAGCTTCTCCACTGGTCCAGTTCATTTCACTAGTTCATGCTTTAACTTTCATTGAGTTAGCAATCAAATGAAAGTTAAAGAATGAACTAGTCCATCATTCCAGAATATCTCTTTTTTATTGCTTTTAAAATAACAAAAAAGAAAAGAAACAAAACACAAAGACAATTATGATACAAATACATATATCCTCAAAGGAAAAGCAACACATAAAAAGTGCTCTTCGAAAGTGAAAAAATGCAACAGAAAAAGAAACAATATTTAGTTATTAATTAAATTTATGTGCCACCCAATTATATTATACCATTATGTTAATAATTATAATTCTATATATATTTAATTATTTATCTATATATTTATAGCTACATTTATCTATATGTGTATTTATCCAATGTAAATATTAGTCATATATTAATTTTAACATATTTATATAACTATCATTACATTCCAATTCCAAAGAAAGGCAGTGCCAAAGAATGTTCAAACTATCGCACCATTGCACTCATTTCTCATGCTAGTAAAGTTATGCTTAAAATTCTACAAGCTAGACTCCAGCAGTATGTGGATCGAGAACTACCAGAAGTACAGGCAGGATTTCGAAGAGGCAGAGGAACTAGAGATCAAATTGCTAACATACGCTGGATCATGGAGAAAGCTAGAGAGTTCCAGAAAAACATCTACTTCTGCTTCATTGACTATGCTAAAGCCTTTGATTGTGTGGATCATAACAAACTCTGGCAAGTCCTTAAAGAGATGGGCATACCAGACCATCTTATTTGTCTCTTGAGAAACCTATATGCAGGCCAAGAAGCAACAGTGAGAACTGGACACGGAACCACTGATTGGTTCAAAATTGGGAAAGGAGTCCGGCAAGGCTGTATACTGTCGCCTTGCCTATTTAACTTATATGCAGAGCACATCATGAGAAAGGCAGGGCTAGATGAATCAAAAGTTGGAATTAAGATTGCCGGAAGAAACATCAACAACCTAAGATATGCAGATGATACCACTCTAATGGCAGAAAGTGAAGAGGAACTAAAGAGCCTCTTGTTGCGAGTGAAGAAGGAGAGTGCAAAACTTGGGTTGAAACTAAACATTAAGAAAACCAAGATCATGGCATCTGGCCCTCTCAATTCCTGGCAAATAGATGGGGAAGAAATGGAGGTAGTGACAGATTTTATTTTCCTGGGCTCCAAGATCACTGCAGATGGGGACTGTAGCCAAGAAATAAAAAGACGCTTGCTCCTGGGGAGGAAAGCCATGGCAAATCTAGACAGCACACTAAAAAGCAGAGACATCACCCTGTCAACAAAAGTGCGTATAGTCAAGGCTATGGTCTTCCCAGTTGCAATGTATGGCAGTGAAAGCTGGACCATAAGAAAGGCTGAGCGCCAAAGAATTGAAGCCTTTGAACTATGGTGCTGGAGAAGACTCCTGCGAGTCCCTTGGACTGCAAGGCGATCAAACCGGTCAGTCCTAGAGGAGATCAACCCTGACTGCTCTTTAGAAGGCCAGATCCTGAAGCTAAAACTCAAATACTTTGGCCATCTAATGAGAAGGAAGGACTCACTGGAGAAGAGCCTAATGCTGGGAAAGATTGAGGGCAATAGAAGAAGGGGACGACAGAGAATGAGGTGGCTGGATGGAGTCACTGAAGCAGTAGGCGTGAGCTTAAATGGACTCCAGAAGATGGTAGAGGACAGGAAGGCCTGGAGGAACATTGTCCATAGGGTTGCGATGGGTCGGACACGACTTCGCAACTAACAACAACAAAAATAACTATCATTCTTTTTAACCTACTATATTTTGTATAAATGAGTTCCATATGTCATTGTACCTGTCTATTCAGTCTTCACCTATAGTCAATCCACTCATAGGTGGTTACTGTGATCATGCTTTAATTCACGGAGTACAGTAAATGGGACCATATGTTTATCTTTTCAACGCTACAACATCAGTTTTTTGGCTATAGTAAGGGCAGAGAAAATATATTTCCATTGTCGACTTACTAAATTCCATGTACTAGGTATGTGAGTCAAAAGAATATTCTCCTCTGAAAATATTATCTTTTGTTACACAGACATATTTATAAAGTCCACTACTTTCTCCCAAAGCTTAGAAAGTGTAGAACATTGTAAAAAGAATCATTATCCTTATTACATCTCCAACAAACTGCTGTCTTAATCTTTTTCTATACATGTAATGTAATGGAGTACGATAAATATTATTTTTTGTTATAGTTTAATGTCCATTGACACTTTTGCTATAGAAGTTAAGACACTCTCCTATTGTCTAGTAAGGAACCTCTAATTCTTTATTCTACTGATTTCTTAGCATCTGCACATCAAACTGATTTATGGATAACAAATATCTATAAAAACTAATATATTTTTTTAGTTTTAAAGGATTTATCAAGTTTTTCTAGTATCTCAAGTATCTCAGAAGCTGAAAATGCTACTAGTCTGAAGAATGTTAACAAATGTAACTGTAAATATTGCCATTAGGTTGCATCTGATAGGTGATAATTATCATGAACATAGCATATATTAAACAATTATCTGCATCATCTATTAGTTAGTCCCAAGTTAATATCCCCCTTCCAACCATATCAATATATTTCCCCCTCTATTCCCCACAAATAGCACTTAACACTTAGACTGATATACCACTCCATAGTACTTTACAGCACTCTTTGAGTGGTATACAATGTCAATATATTGCCCCCAACAATCTGAGTTCTCATTTTACCAACCTCAGAAGGATGGAAGGCCAAGTCAACCTTGAGTCTGTCAGAATTGAACTCCTATCTGTGGACAGAGTTAGCCTGCAATACTGCATTCTAACCACTGCAACACCAAAATCAATTTAACAAGAGAAGGGGGGATCAAATCTTTTTATTAGGCATTCCATTCCATAATTTTCTACCTGCTTCCAGAGATATTAGATTTCTAGTATATTTAAATCCTAATATTGTTCAGCCAAAGGTACAATATATGTATATTCCAGAGTTGTCCAAATCAGAAAATTAACATCAAATATTGGCTTCCAATATTTAATACATCCGTGAACTCGAAATTGGGAGAAATCACCAGCTGATATGGTGATTAACTCATTCTTTATTAATGTAAAACATTTCAGAATTATTGAGTGTGCCAGGGAAAAATCACTGAATCATTGATTTGTTGAAACTCTTTCTTTTCCTCATCAATATATTTATTCTTGATTAATTTATTCTTGATTTATTAATTTAAGCCTGATGTTTAATTATGAATAAATACATACAAAAAAACCTTTTAAAAAAGCGTTCAGAGAAACAGCACAATTAACCTTATCACTGTAAGGCTTTATCACGCACTCTAACCTAAGGGTCCCCAAACTCTTCAGCTCATCAACCCCTTTCATGAAGTTTCCAATTCCATCAGCCCCAAGCTTTTATTATATGAAACTAATGTAATAAATCTACTTTAATAGTACTAAAAACAACAACAACAGTAATAATGTATAGTCCCACTGACTCTTGGGTTTGATTTTTATCACTTTTGGGAACCTTGCTCTAATCCAAGCCCTGGGGGAGCAGCCAGGTCTTGAGGGCTCATGCAAATGCGGTCATTATGGGGGCCATATGAATTGGGGGGGGGAATCCAGAGACAAATGAACAAGAGCAGTAGAGTACTTTCTTGATTACTTTTGACAAAGCCTAATACTTAATCTAGATATAGCTTATCTATTTCATGAGAAAAACCAGTATCTGCAAATTGTTCTCCCTACTCTAAAACAATTAACCATTAACTGCTAAATGGGATTTCAGATGAGGAGGAATAAAATGAATAATGAAAACTGATGAGGCAGTTCTCTTCTTTTTGCCTGCCTGGATCAGCTTTCAAGAGCCAGAGTTAATTGCATAAGCTCCAGGTATAGCTGTATTTCAGGTAGGCACACTGAAACTGGCAATAAAACTATTCATGATTTTAATGCCAGGGGTTTGAGTAGTTCCAAGAGTAAGAGTGGCTATAGCTCTGAATTATGACGAATATACATATACCCACATTTCTAATTCACTGGTTGCATAGAAATATTTCAATTTTCACTGGAATTATCCAGTACAAGGAAATATCTACTGCTCTGTCCAATTACTACATTTTCACTTGAATTACCCAATGTTTTAAGAAAAAAATGTCGCTGATTTCTTAATCTGTTGGAAATAACACCAACTTGAGAGTACATCCAGCCTTCCATTAATATGATATATTTAGGACATGAAATAGTTATCTATGACTTCATTGAAAGGATTGAAAGGATCCTTCATTGAAAGGATCTATTACTTTCAGTAGGATTAACGTATGACTAAAGTTTCGCTGAGTAGGGTCATATGGGCAATTGTTTGAAGCAATTCATTCATCTCTGACGAAGAGATCAAGCTGAAGGAATGATGATGATCATGAATATACTTTGTAAGGGAAAGAGAAGCAGATTTGGAAAACTCTGCCTAAGAGCACTGCCAAGAGGAAAACAGAGAACATAGTTACATATCATACAACACAGACAATGCAAACAAACTATTCATGCCTGCCACAAGGTTATTTATGACATATTCAGCAGTTGTCACGTCAACGGTACACAGAACTAAATCATGTTCTTAATTTTAACACCAAACCCTATTTTTAATACTAAACCCGTATTTTGGTTAGTAACATGAAACAGTTTCATGGCTTCTTTTGTTCTGACATTAATATGGCTATGATTTTGCTACTGTGTATTCAAAAGGAAAAATGCAGAAGCAGAGTACAGATGGACCATTACGGACTCCTGTTAGACAACTGGCAGAATGGTCAGGCTAGATCCAAGAAAAGTAGTTTTCTACCAACTGGATGATCTTGAAGCAGAAGGAATCTTCAGTTTATGAAACTATCAGTTATGAATTATCTCAGAGTATTTTATCGTGTAATAAATAATGATTTCACTATGATTCATTACAAAAGGTGGAACAATTGGGAAGTCCATTAGGTATAAAAAGTATGTTACATGGGTCACATGGAATTGTGTTTAAAATTATTGTTACAAATTTATCCACAAACAAAAAAAAATCCAAGCAAAAGAAGCAATAAGCAAACTGAAAAACTATTTTACCCTTTGAATCAACATAATCCTGGTCTCAGAAAGCTCCAAAATGGATCTTGGTGAGGACAGGACAGGAGGTATATTATGAGAGGTTGAGTATCCAAAGAATTCTTACACAAACACTTCTAACCGGGGGAATAATTTAGATTAAAGTGTGATTTTAGGTTGCTTTTGGTTGATCTAAAATGAATTCTGCCTCATCATGAACAATACTGAATAGTAACAAAAACAACCTGTTGCAAATTCCAGTGGGGTCAAAAATAATATGAAACTATTATGATCCACATGATCAATAATGCACAGACTACCAGCAGGTATACTTTTCCATACAAAAATTTGCATAAAGCAGGGTAGTTTTTGGGAAAATGCAAATAGAAAAATTGTACATTGAAGTTGAACTGAAGAAACATACACACACACAAGCATTGATTGTTGTATAAAAAGTAGTGTTTTAGGGAAAAATGCATACAAAACATTGTACAAAGAAAAACCACTTTATGCAAATTTGCAAATTAGAATAAATGCAAATTTTCCTGAAGTCTAAAAAGAAAACCAGACAGAACTAGAATGATAAAAGCTTGCAAACCTGTTGTGGACCTGCATTTAAACTGATGGATAAATTTCTTAAACTGAAGGATTTTCTATTGTTTACAAATGTCCAAATAGACAAGAAAAGTATTGAATGCTGCTACTTTCTACTTCCACTTTGCAAAAATCTATATATGATAGAAGTTTAGAAACAATATGAACATTCTGACATTAGTCTCATGGCACATAAATTAAATATTACCAATTATATCTTTGCCAGCATACACTGGGCTGATCAGCATTACAACAGAATTTCAGCTTAAAAAAAACTAGAAATCAAAGTGAAGAACAAAAAGAGGGGACAACAATGCAACAAGCAATCAATTATGTTGACTGAATTCTTTGCATAATGTGAATAAACAATAATTTCAGACTAAATAGTTAGCAGGAAAGCAGAGATAGATGCTATCTAATACCAAGACAGTTTTAAAATTATTTTTTTACCAAAGAAATCATTAACATGCTTAGAGAGGAATTCAAACATTTCCAAAGTTATCCCCATGCATTCAGTTAATTAATTATGTAGATTAATTTCTATATAAGTGCACATGGGACTGAATGCATCAGCTCTTCATTAAACAAGGGAGATTAAAATAAGAAAACTAAAGTATGAGACTTAATATATATAAGATGAATTTATTATCAGGTGCATTTTTCAAAAAAATATGAAACTGCAGAATCCAAACTAGTTAACAGGATATTGTAAGCGAAGCTGATCAGCGCAATATCCACAAACTGGATTTGTTGTATGCAGATGAAATCATTGTCATGTACTTTTCTATGTTGTATACAGTATGTATGTGAAGAAATAAAATAGGTGCTATATCATGGATTATTCATCCATAATCTTCAGCTACCAAATCATAATTTCATGGGGATTTTTTTGCTTGAACATATGTGTGCAATTCATCTGCCCTGCACCTACTTTGCAATTTGCTTTTCTTGTACTTTATATCATTTCATTTCTTAAGAATTTCTGGTCCACTCCACACAATCTGAGATGGGAAAACTCTAATCTAACCACAGAATAAGAACAAAATATCCAGCTATAGATATATCTTGCGGGGGGGGGGAAGGGGGGGAAGAGGAAGCAAGCAAGTAGAAAAGAAACTCACTCTTCACAAAAGTGCATCATTAAGTTTTTCTTCCTTGATTTGTTTCTATGTTCAGTGTGTAACATTAGGGAATGAAAGACCATAAATGTATGATATAAATCTGCATTGCTCCATTAACATTTGCATCTATATATATGGCTAAAATATGGACATCGGTGAAAGGAAAGAATAATTCATATCCAGAATTATTGCTGGTGATCCTAATTTTAAACTTCTACTTTCAGCTTGTCTACAAACTGGCAACATCTGCAGTGGCTTCCAGACTACACACAGACATGTCTGATGTGAATTATTTAACACAAAGTGCCATGACCTCCATTAACAAAGGGAGATGCTTTAAGACCTGTGGACAAGCACCCTGGGAAGCAGCTGGATGTGAGTCAGGCTTATTGAAGATGGGTGAGAATTTATTGTATGGTGAGACTGTCATTAAAGAAAATCCAAAGAAATGTGTTCCAATACAGCATTTGGTCAGTGAGGACAGTAAGAGGCAGAGTTGTAAATTTCCTTCAGCCAGCAATCTCATCACCATCATCACCATTATCTCCCTCTCTCTTTCTGACATGCACGGGGGGGGGGGGGAAATCTTAGTAATGAAAGTGTACTTTGAAAAAGTAAAATGATATTTCAGCATTTCCCTCATTTACAAGCAAGAAAAGAAGTGAATGGGGAGGGAGAGAAAAGAAAGATCCGCACTTCAAGACTTTAAATGTGAAACTTCCTAATCCCCTGAAGTCCACACTAGACTTCTAGCCTCCATGGAAACACCAAAGCATTCATCCAAGTGATTGGCCTCCAATGAATTTTAGATAAGAGAGAAGGGAAGGGAATTGATGTGATTTTAATGCAGAAGAAAGAGCTGGAAGGGAGGTCCACTTGGTTCATATTTGAATAAAGCAAACAGGGCAGACAAAAGGCTGACAGCAGTAAATGACATTGTCAGGACAAAAATTATCAGCCAGTTTACAATCTGTTTGCTTATGTTGAGCAAACACCATGTGGGTGGCATCCCTCTGGCTTCATGAATGGCAGAAATACTTGCGGGCTCCAGAGAAAGGCGGCTATCTCTCCTGCTACAGTCCTGCCACTATTAGATAGCCATTTGACAGCCCACACTGAAAGGGGAATTTGGGGGGCGGGGGCGCTGAGCTTTTATTTATTTATTTAACTTGGCTTCTCTCTCTCTCTCTCTCTCTGTGTGTGTGTGTGTGTGTGTGTGTGTGTGATTATTTTTTAAAATCTAGATAACCAACTTCAACTGGGAAGACAAGCTCACCTTTTTAAGGATTATTCAATAAGCTATTGGGACAATCTCCTTATAAATTTCTCTTACAGAAACTTCATTGGAATGGTAGACCAGTGCTTCTACAAAATTAAAAACTTGGACTTTTGATCATCTATACTGCTTTGCAAGGTTTGGAGTCAGAATATCATGAAATAACTCCCAGCCAGCTGCATTAAGCTCCTTGGAAGATTTACTAAGTTGTGTTTGCTTTAAAAGGGGAGTTGCATTGTTCCATGCATGTGTGCTTGATTAAAAAATTATTCACCAATATTATTTAAAAAAACAGCAACTGTTTAAAAAATACACCTCTGGACTTAGTAGGAAATATATCTGTAGAGAAGCAACTTTCTGCATGTTGAAAGTGGTAGTTTTTCTAAAGCATTTTAGGTATGGATGGACATTCTTGTAAGGCTTACCTGTACCCCACCAATGCGAATGAAGATATAGCGTATCAACAACTAGGGTTACTATCTGTGATATAGGAATAGTTGTTTGCATATTAGGGTTAGATGATCACTAGATGGCAGCAGAGTCTCAAAAAAACCCCATCTTTGATACCATCTAGTGGTCACATTATATTTTGCAGCTTGGATATGATCACCCTGTTGTATATAACTGGATTTGTGCTCTACTTTTTATGTTGCCCAGCTGGGCATTTCTTCAGCACTTCTTAAATTCCATTCATTATATGAATACATGTTCCTCTTTCATTTTCATTTTCCTATTGTCATGATTCCATTATGACCTACCAAGGGTTTATGTAAAGCAAGCTTCTGCTATTATACAAAATATTCTTAATGTAGATCACTGTCAGCTGCCACCTCAAATCTTACTTGTGCTTCAGTACTATTCAGTGACAGACTGCCAGGAACTAAGGGGAGAGAGAAGGCAAGGTGGAAAATAAAAGTAAGTGCTGTATCTCTTCAAGAGGCTGCTTCAAGGTCATCCAGCATACTAGGTAAAGGTTCCCCCGCACATGTGTGCTAGTCGTTTCCAACTCTAAGAGCCGGTGCTCATCTCCGTTTCAAAGCCGAAGAGCCAGCGCTTGTCCGAGGACGTCTCCGTGGTCATGTGGCCAGCATGACTAGATGCCAAAGGCGCACGGAACGCTGTTACTTTCCCACCGTAGTGGTCCCTATTTTTCTACTTGCATTTTTACGTGCTTTCGAACTGCTAGGTTGGCAGAAGCTGGGACAAGTAACAGGTGCTCACTCTGTTACGCGGCCCTCGGGATTCGACCCGCAAAACTGCCGACCATCTGATCGACAAGCTCAGCGTCCTAACCCACTGAGCTACCGCGTCCAGCATACTAGCCGCATACTATTCTGCACTTGAACTGGCCATTACTATAACCTCCTGCTTGAACCTGACTTGAACTGTTCTGAACCAGCCCTCTTCTCGCACCCCTAATCAAAAGAAGAGTCTGGAAAGCGTCCAAGGCTAAAAGGCTTCTGCCAAGATTTAATTACGCAGTTAACAAAAACACAAGAGCTTGTCTTCTCAAGCGGAAAAGGTTGCTTTCAGCAACCAGCCCCTCCCCAAACACTTCTTTTATAGAGAGCTCAGGGCGTGGTCTCCCTGTGCCTCCTCCCGAGGAGTCCCATAGTCTTTCTTTGTTTGTCCCTGCTCGTCTGCCTCCTGCGTCGGGCGTCCTTGAACAGGGCCAGCTGTGGGTCATCATCCTCCGCACTCTCAGGCTCACACAGCTGAGAAGAGGTCCCCGGCTGAGGGCTCTGCAAAGCCTCCAAATCATCATCATCAGCCGGTTCGTTTCCCTCCTCCCCCACATCTGAGTCCTCCGATACATCGGAGCCGGCTGTCGGACCCACAGGCTGGCCCTGAGTCACAACACTATCCCGCACCGCAGGGCCCTTCCCCCGGGTCTGCCGATCCGGATGCGGTCGGGATGGGAACTGTTCGTGAAAAGCAGTCACCAACGCAGGGGCATGAACGGCGGTCGCGTCTTCCCATGTGAAGTCCTCCGGCCCGTACCCTTTCCACTCGATCAGGTACTGGAAGCGACCTTTCAGCCAGCGGGAATCCCTGATGCTGGCGACCTCGTACTCGGGGGTGCTGTCTCCATCACGAGTTCCTGATGGTGGAGGTTCCGCCTGGCGAAGTGGACAGGCCGGTCGTTCGGGGACCAGCAAGGACCGATGGAAGACGGGGTGCACGCGCAGGGAACGTGGCAGAGTTAAACGATAGGCGACCGGGTTGATGACGGCCTCGACTGGGAACGGTCCAAGGTAACGGTGGTCCAGCTTCCTCGCCGGCCGAGTGGATGGCAGGTTCCTGGTGGACAGCCAGACCCGATCCCCCACCGATAGTGGAGGCGTATCCCTTCTCGACCGATCGGCGAACCTCTTGTAGTCGGCCTTGGCCTTCTCCAGCTGCCGTCGCACCAACCGATGGATCGCCTGTAACTCCGCCATGAATTCGTTCGCTGCCGGCTCCGGTGAGTCCACGGGAGAAAGGGGGAAAAACCGGGGGTGATAACCCACGTTGGCCAAGAACGGTGTCATCTGCGTGGAGGTGTGCTGCGAGTTGTTAAAGGCAAACTCGGCTATGGCCAAGTAGTCCACCCAATTGTCCTGCTGCAGGTTAACGTAGCAGCGCAGATACTGCTCTAAGATGCCGATGACCTTCTCGGTACCCCCGTCGGTCTGAGGATGATGCGCGGACGAGAGGCAAACCTTAATGTCCAACGCCCGCATCAACTCCTGCCAGAAGCGGGCTGTAAACTGGGCCCCCCTATCGGAGACGACTCTATCGGGAAGGCCGTGCAGCCGGAACACCTGTTGGATGAACATGCGACTAGTGGCGCGAGCTGACGGTAAGCCGCGACAGGGGATGAAGTGCGCCATCTTGGTCAACATGTCCACCACCACAAACACTGTCGTGAAGCCGGAGGATGGGGGTAGATCCGTCAGAAAGTCCATGGACACAGCCCCCCAGGGTCTCTTGGGCGTTGGCAAAGGCTGCAGTAAACCAGGCGGGGCCCCTGTCGCTGACTTGGCCTGCCTGCATGGGACGCAGGAGGTGACATAAGACTGGACATCGTGTCGGACTCGGGGCCACCAGAAGGTACGGGAGACCAGGTTCAGAGTCTTGAACAGGCCAAAATGCCCCGCAGCCGGGTTATCATGACATTGGCTGAGGACGAGTCCCCTGAGTGGCCCTCCTGGAACATAGAGCCGGTCACGATAATACAGGAGTCCATCCGTGACCGACCAAGGCGAATCTGGCCCCACCTCTTCCTTCCGCTGAGCCACCCACGCCTCCTGCTGCTGCGCCTCCCGGATCCGAGCCCGTATATCCACCGGCTCCCGCACCGCAGCAAAAGACTCGACGGGGATCACGGTCCTGGGCGGAAGCTTGTCTTCCACTCGGGTGTACTCGGGCTTCCTGGACAGAGCATCCGCTCTCTGGTTGTGCCCGCTTGGTATGTACCGCACCCGGAAGTCAAACCTCGCAAAGAAGAGGGACCACCGGATCTGGCGTTGGTTCAAATTCCGAGCGGTCTGCAGGCTTTCCAGATTCTTGTGGTCCGTCCGGACCTCGATCTGATGCCGCGCCCCCTCCAGATGATGCCTCCAAGCCTCGAACGCCGCCTTGATGGCCAGCAGCTCCTTCTCCCAGATGGTATAGTTGCGCTCCGAGGGGTTCAATTTCCGAGAGTGATACGCGCAAGGGAAAAGGGTACCGTTGGGCGTCGCTGCCTGGAGTAACACGGCCCCAATGGCAATGTCGGAGGCGTCCGCCTCCACGACAAACGGCCGTTGCGGGTCAGGATGCTTCAAGATGGGCTCCTTCATGAAGGCGTCCTTCAAAGCTTGGAACGCCTGTTGTTCGGGGGCGTTCCACTGGAACCGAGTCTTCTTCTGCAGGAGCCGGGTGAGGGGGGCTGTCAAGGCAGCAAAGCCAGGGATGAATGTCCGATAGTAGTTGGCAAATCCAAGAAGTCGCTGAATATCCTTCACGCGACGCGGGGGTTGCCAACTCTGCAACGACTCAACTTTACTCGGTTCCATGGCGATGCCCTCAGGAGAAATGCGGTGACCCAAGAAATCAATGGTCACCTGGTAGAACTGGCACTTCTCCAACTTGGCAAACAGCCGATGTTTCCGGAGGCGCTGCAGGACCTGACGGAGATGCTGATGATGCACTTCACGCGACGGGGAGTAAATCAGGATGTCGTCCAGGTAAATCACAACAAACTGGTCCAACAGATCCCGAAAGATGTCGTTCATAAAATGCTGAAACACAGCGGGGGCGTTGGTCAGGCCAAACGGCATCACCGTGTACTCGAAATGTCCATAGCGAGTACCAAACGCCGTCTTCCACTCATCACCCGGCCGAACCCTGACGAGGTTGTAAGCTCCACGCAGGTCCAGTTTCGTGAAGATCTTAGCCTCCCGGAGTCGGTCCAAGAGCTCGGGGATGAGGGGCAGCGGGTAGCGGTTACGCACCGTGATGGCATTGAGTTTCCGGTAGTCACAGCAAAGCCGTAACTCGCCCGACTTCTTTTTGACGAAGAGCACGGGCGCAGACACTGGCGAGGACGAGGGCCGGATGAATCCACGAGCCAAGTTCTTTGTCAGGAAGTCCCGCAATGCAGCCAACTCGGGCTCCGACATGGAGTACAAACGCCCCACTGGGAGAGGCGCATCAGGGACTAGGTCAATGGAGCAGTCGTAGGGCCTGTGCGGGGGTAATTGGTCCGCCTCTGACTCGCTGAACACGTCAGCAAAGTCGGACAGTACGGGAGGCAAGGAAACCCCTGGGGAACCCTCCACCTGGCCGGCACAGATATGGCGGGTGTGGTCCACGCACTGCAAACTTGGGAAGGTGACCAAGTTCTGAGACCAATAGATCTGTGGATCATGCGCCCGGAGCCACGCCAGTCCCAAGACCACGGGGAAGTGCAGATCCGAAGTGACGTAAAACTGAATGGCCTCCACATGGGTACTGATGGCCATACACACGGGTTGCGTGGCGGCCGTGATAGGCCCGGACAGGAGCACTCGACCATCGATGGTCTCCACAAGCATGGGCGGATCCACCGGACACTGGGGAACAGCCCATTTGGCCACAAAGGCCGAATCCATAAAGTTAGTGGTAGCCCCAGAGTCAATTAAGGCATGGACCGGAATCCCCTCTGGCTTGCCAGGAAGGATCAGTCGTGCCTCCAAAATCAAATGCCGTGGAGGTTCACAGGCACCGTCGGAACGGCGTCGCTCGGCGTGATCGTTGTGGGTCGCCCGATCTTTCACACCGTCTAGATCGGGCTCGGGCCGTTTCCCGATAGCCAAGCAGGGGACTTTCTCGGGGCAGGCTTGGTCACTGACGCCCGCTGACGCTTCTTCGGGCAAGAAGCAGCCAAATGTCCAGGGTCCCCACAGTAAAAACACAACCCCTCCGATCGTCGTCTGTCCATTTCCGTCACCGATAGACGGGACCTGGCGGCACCCAGCTCCATTGGCTCCTCCCTCTGGACTGGGGGCTCACGCACAACAGGGGCGGCAGGGGTCTGTGGGGTGGCATGGCGACTCTTACGCTGCTGCAGCCGGGCATCGATCCGCAGACAAAGATGGATCAGCCCATTCAGGTCTGAGGGAATGTCCACGCGGGCCAGCTCATCCAACATCTCCTCTGACAAGCCATCCTGAAAGGCATCCACGAGCGCAGCCTCATTCCAGGCGGAATCCTGGCTAAGCAGCCGGAAATCGCTGATATAGGCCTGTAGGGGGCGCTGACCCTGCCTCAAAGCTTTCAGACGTCGGGTGGCGGTCTGCGCCTTAATCGGGTCCTCGTACATGAGGCGCATATGGTCACAAAACCCCCCAAAGTTATCCAACAAAGGGCTAGGCTGTGCCAACAGAGGCGTGCCCCAACGAGCTGCATCTCCCGACAGAAGGCTCAACACGAATCCCACCTTATCTCGGTCAGTGGGGAAATCAGCTGCTCTCACGCTGATATAAAGCTGGCATTGTCCCAGGAAGGCAGGAAACAGTTCTGGTTTACCAGCAAATTTATCCGGCATAGCTATCTGACATTTCCTCCTGGGTGGGGGGGCAGCATGTACCTGAGCCTGCAGTTGTGCCACCTGAGTGGCCAGCAAGGTGAGTTGCTGGTTGAGCTGGGCATTCTCGGCAAGAAGCTGCTCCATCGTAGTATTAAGGGGTGGGTGGCTGAAAGCAAACTGTTCTGAACCAGCCCTCTTCTCGCACCCCTAATCAAAAGAAGAGTCTGGAAAGCGTCCAAGGCTAAAAGGCTTCTGCCAAGATTTAATTACGCAGTTAACAAAAACACAAGAGCTTGTCTTCTCAAGCGGAAAAGGTTGCTTTCAGCAACCAGCCCCTCCCCAAACACTTCTTTTATAGAGAGCTCAGGGCGTGGTCTCCCTGTGCCTCCTCCCGAGGAGTCCCATAGTCTTTCTTTGTTTGTCCCTGCTCGTCTGCCTCCTGCGTCGGGCGTCCTTGAACAGGGCCAGCTGTGGGTCATCATCCTCCGCACTCTCAGGCTCACACAGCTGAGAAGAGGTCCCCGGCTGAGGGCTCTGCAAAGCCTCCAAATCATCATCATCAGCCGGTTCGTTTCCCTCCTCCCCCACATCTGAGTCCTCCGATACATCGGAGCCGGCTGTCGGACCCACAGGCTGGCCCTGAGTCACAACATGAACCTCCTGCTTGAACCTGTTACACAGGGGTGGGCAATGGGAGGTAGCTAAGGGAGGGAAAAAAATGAACTAGGGGATTTTGACAAGCGATTCTCAGTTCCAGCTATGCATTACTGTGATACACTTGAATTCTAATAAAAATATACCTTTCCCAACAAATGAAGCCAAGGATTTTTTCTATTTAGACATTGAAGTGGCAGTAGGTCTGACAATCACTTTAGGCCAAATTATATATTACTTTAAAGATATGGTCATTTTTCTTATTTCTCTTGAATAAATGGTTCTAATCTAGACTGAGACTTTAACATAGAGTTAAGAGGGCTTTAATTGTTTGTCCTTTGTCCTCATCTGGATGAGGCCTCAATTCACCATTTACAATACCAATAAGTGATGTATTCATTTAAACAATTTATTTTGAGAGTATAAATTGTAGACAAAGGGATCTGATCCAGCTTATTGGGGTGAAGGACATAAAGAACCTGACCTATCCCCAATATGTTTGTATTCTAATCTGACTGAATCTTCTGAGCTTATTCTAGATTTTTAAAAAGAAGAAAAGAATACTATTGTGATTCAGGGACATATACTTACTCATCCAGGGAATGAAGACTTTCATTCTTCTAATCTCCTGATCTAGGTTTTACCCGCAGCAATAAAAACATTTATTCATTATGTTTGAAAGAGGTCAACATTTCATCGTTCTTTAATTTTTGCATGAATGAATGTTATTACCTCCTTACTGCAGGTAAGAAGCAGAAAAAGTAATAGGAGTTCAAGGATCATGAGATGTGAATAAGGGACTTAGAAATTCTCATTAATGTACAGAATAACAGCTGCATCAAACAAGGTCTGGTTCAGCATATTTGGTTTCTGAGCAGTTAAATTCTTGTCTTTGGAAATTTAGAATTAGTTTGTTGTTTCGCCCCAATATCTATCAATCCAAAAGTTACTTTCACTGTTCATGGAGCTTGATCTAATTTCCACAGCTAACCTCTTTGTGGATAGACCTTTCCTCCATTAATCTGTAGAGAATTTTTTAAATATAATTTTAGAATTCTATCCATGTTTATTTAAGTGTAAAGATAGTGAATGTTTTGGTGTGATTTGCTTGATTGTAACTGGACAGCAAAAATCTATATGACAGTAAAACTAGAATTTTCTATACCACTGCTACTATGGATTTTTGCAGCTCAGTTATGGTAGCTTTAACTAAATGTCCTGAAACATTATATCTTTATTTATTTATATGTGTGTTTCTAAAGGTAAAGGTAAAGGTTCCCCCGCACATGTGTGCTAGTTGTTTCCAACTCTAAGAGCCGGTGCTCATCTCCGTTTCAAAGCCGAAGAGCCAGCGCTTGTCCGAGGACGTCTCCGTGGTCATGTGGCCAGCATGACTAGATGCCAAAGGCGCACGGAACGCTGTTACTTTCCCACCGTAGTGGTCCCTATTTTTCTACTTGCATTTTTAAGTGCAGTTGGCAGAAGCTGGGACGAGTAACAGGCGCTCACTCTGCTACGCGACACTCGGGATTCGACCCGCCAAACTGTCGACCTTCTGACTGACAAGCTCAGTGTCCTAACCCACTGAGCCACCGCATCCCTTATGTGTGTTTCTAGGCCTGCAGATTTAGGCATCAAAAGGAGGCAATGGCCATCTTTCAGCACTTTTGGAAGAGCGTTCAAGTGATCCATATATTCTTATTTGGGAATAAGTCCTACTGAAGTCAGTGAAATTTGTTTCTCAGTGAAATTGCCAATGAGTATATAATAAGCTGCCAACATACAGTAGAATTTTATAATAGTGACTTTCATGGATTGATTATGCACTGTACAAAAAAATTCCTGATATGAATCCTATTATCACCTTTATATTGTGAGCTGAAAATCTAGTTTGTCTGAGAGGAGGGAGAAAAATAAATCTCTGTTCTGTTCCATTCCCCACCCCACCCCCCAATTAATTTACACCAGCTCTGAGCATGAAACAGTTTTCTTGACTGATAAAAAGTATGACCGAAAAAAGAAAGAGTACAGAGTTAATGATGCATGTATTCAGTCAGAATATCTCTAAGTCATACAGCGATATGTTCAGACAGGACAGTACAAAGCAAAGGGAAATAACTCTGAAATCTGTTCTATCTTGCATTTGTGAATCCAGCTAATGCCCATGTTTTCAATATCTGGATGCTTCTATTGGGAAGGAGTCAGCTTGCATGTGTGCCTTGGTAAGTGTGTACACACATATATACACATATGCATATAACTATTTCACATAAAACTGAAACAGGTTGAACAAGAGAACACTGTTTCCGATATGAAAAAGGAAATTATTTTTCACTTTTTCAAAAGAAGGGGGACAAATCTTCTCCCACATCACTATTCTAAGAATAGTTGCTTGTTTCCAGCCCTAAATTACAAAATACTTCCCTAAACTTAAGGGAAAGATCTGCATATGTACTAGAATATCCTGTTTGTTTGTTTGTTTGTTTTAAAAGCTGCAGTAAATACAGAAGCCTGTCTATGGAATCCCATTTTTCTTCCTGAAGCTTGATTGTATAGTAGACACGGTATCTTAAGCATAACAGACAGAAGGATATAGATCTTTTTGTTGTTGTGGATCAAATTGTGTTCATTTCATGCAGATTAGAAAGTGGCAAGAAAGGAAGGAAATTGTTTAGTAGCACCTCACTTGTTTGATCAGGATGAAAATAACAAAGACAGGTAAGTATAATCTGTTTGTTGCAGATAAAGGCAGGGTAATAAAAATACAAGAATACAGCAATTGCCTTTTAGGCAGCTAAGCATCAAAATCCATTCACTTCTATGGAAAGTTTATTGCAAACCGGATGACACACAGTATGTTGTGTTATTCTTTGCATTTTAATCTAAATTGCAGCTTCTTTTCCCTCTGATACGACAATCGGTCATAAAGAGTTGACCACCATTAAAACTGTTTGATTTGGAGCTCTGTAGTGTTTGACTAAGAGGGTAAATGCAAATTTGATGAAAGAATAAGGATAAATTTACATATCAGCTCCAGCTCACATGGAGAGAGTAAACATTCTGTTTATCTCGAGTGTCACTTTATGATTTCAGCAGAATATAAAACTGACCTTGGCCCAATCATTGCAAGAAGCTTGAATGAAATATATTGTTGTCTAAATACAATTTACTCAAGTAGAACTTGTCACTAAACCCTGGGTAACTCAACAAACAGGGTTAGACAGCAGGGGCACAGGACAGAACTGCTGAGATAAACTCCTAAATGAAATTCTTGAATGCAGTAACATGAAAAGAAGGAAATTAACTCTGTTACAATTTCTTTATTCAGAAGGCCAGTGTGAGATAGCAACATCTGAATTTGCTGTTATAGCTTTCAAATATCTTAATAATCACAAAAGACACTAAGCTGAGCTTTTACAATTCCCAATGATGTAAAGGAAAGACAGTAAAACCTGGGGATTAATGAGACACAAAAACACCTAAATTAATAGTTAACTCCAAATCAGAAATTATTATATTCTTTGCAGCATACTCATTTAATCAAATTAGAAAATTAATGTACAAATAATTTCTGATTTCTATAAGGGTATAGATAGTACATGCTTTGAAAATAATGTAAAAAATCCTTTGGACCCTGTATGTCCATGACTACAAGATCTATTTGCTATAAAATAGAATGAATAAACTTTCTTCAGGCTTAGGCATGACTCTGGGCGTGAGGGAGGGGCACAAAAATTTTGGTTAATTTTTTAGCTAAATTTTTTAGGGGGTTGGGGAGGGGGGTGGGGGGTAGTGGTTGTCTGGCGGTGGGGGGTAGCCAAACAACTTTGTTGCAGGCCAGGCCTGGGTCTGACGGCGTTCGGGGGGAGCGGGTTGTGGTTACATCTGGGGCTCTTGAGCGGGTCGTGGGACTACCAATTCCCACGACGGGGAAAGGCAGCAGGCGGATAGACAGGGGGCCATATCGTTACCGGGAGGGCCGTCTCCGCTGTCTTCAAGCGGTGAGGCGCTCCGACCCTCTGGTTCTTCCCCGAGGTCCCGGGAGCGGGGATGTGCAGCCTCCTGAGCTCCGGCTGGTGTACCTGAATGCCAGGTCCGTGGTTAATAAAGCTCCCCTCGTTAGGGATTTAGTTGAGGGTGAGCATGCGGACCTGGCTTGCATCACGGAGACTTGGTTGGGCCCAGAGGGTGGGGTCCCTTTGGTTGACCTCTGCCCACCAGGTTTCCGGGTGCTACACCGGCCACGAGCTCAAGGTAGGGGTGGGGGAGTGGCGGTTACCATTAGGGAGACCTTATGTCCGCGGGAGGCCACCGTTTCTCAGATAGTCGGGTGTGAGTCTCTCTTCATGAGATTTGGTCCTGGGGCGCAGTTGGGCTTGCTGCTGGTGTACATTTCGCCTAGTCTCACAGCGGCAGCCCTGCCCGAGCTGCTCGATATCCTCTCGGGTTTGGTGGTTGAGTTTCCCAAACTTATAGTTTTGGGAGACTTCAATCTACCATCCCTGGGAGGTTCATCTGAGCTAGCTCGGGAGTTCATGGCTTCCATGGCGGCCATGGACCTGACGCAAGTAATTTCAGAGCCAACTCATGAGGGAGGCCACACCCTTGACCTGATTTTTTTATCTAGACGGTGGTTGGATGATCTAGGTGGGGGCTCTCCATTTATTATGCCCCTGTCATGGACCGATCATCATCTCCTGCGGCTGGTCTTCCGCTTTGCCACCCCCCGCCGTGGGGGTACGGAGCCAATTAGATGGTACCGCCCCAGACGCTTAATGGATCCTGATAGATTCCAAGCGGCGCTGGGGTCCCCACCTGCCTCCACTGCTCACAGCTCGGCTGATGCCTTAGTGGAAGCCTGGGGAAGGGCAGCCACTGAGGCACTTGACCGGGTTGTACCCTTGCGGCCCCTGACCCGGCGCAGATCCCAGCGAGCTCCATGGTTTTCCGCGGAGCTCCGGGAGATGAAGCGCCGGAAACGGGGCCTAGAGAGCTGCTGGAGGTCTAGCCGATCCGAACCCGACCGGTTGCGGTTAAGAACCTATATTAGGTCTTATCTCGCAGCGATGAGGGTGGCGAGGTGTAATTACTTCTCCACCCTCATCGCGTCCGCAGATAATCGCCCGGCCGCCTTGTTTAGGGTGACTCGCTCACTTCTCAATCAGGAGGTGAGGGAGGATCCCTTGCAAGGTCGTGCCGAGGAATTTAGTCATCATCTGTCGGATAAAATCGCTCGGATTCGGACCGGTTTGGACTCCAGCTGGGCAGAGTCAGGCGATCAGGACACGGGCGGTCTTGTCAATGTTATCTGGGAAGAGTTTGATTCTGTGACCCCTGATGAAGTGGACAGGATTATGGGGAGGCTGAGCTCCTCCACATGTTTGTTGGACCCGTGCCCTTCCTGGCTGGTTTATGCAGCTAGGGAGAGGACACGAGGCTGGCTCCAGGCGGTTATATCTGCTTCTTTGAGTGAGGGTTATTTCCCCACCGTCTTGAAGGAGGCGGTGGTGAGACCTCTCCTCAAGAAGCCTGCCCTGGACCCTGCCGTTTTGAACAACTTTCGTCCAGTCTCCAACCTTCGCTTTCTTGCGAAGGTTGTTGAGAGTGTGGTGGCGCATCAGCTCCCTCTGGTCCTGGATGAAGCGGATTATCTGGACCCCTACCAATCGGGTTTCAGGCCCGGGTACAGCACGGAGACGGCATTGGTCGCTCTGGTGAATGATCTCTGGAGGGCGCGGGATAGGGGACATTCCTCTGTCCTAGTCCTATTAGACCTCTCAGCGGCTTTCGATACCATCGACCATGGTATCTTGCTGCGGCGTCTCAGGGGATTGGGAGTGGGAGGCACAGTTCTTCAGTGGTTCTCCTCCTATCTCCTGGGACGCTCGGAGTCGGTGTTGGCAGGGGGGCAGAGATCGGCCCCTAGGTCTCTCGTTTGTGGAGTTCCTCAGGGGTCGGTTCTCTCGCCTCTCCTGTTCAACATCTATATGAAACCGCTGGGTGAGATCATTCGTGGTTTTGGAGTTGGGTATCATCAGTATGCCGATGATACCCAACTTTTCTTTTCGACCCCAAACCACCCCAGTGATGCCCTCGCCGTGATGTCCCGTTGCCTGGAGGCGGTTCGGGTCTGGATGGGGAGGAACAGACTTCAGCTCAACCCTGACAAGACTGAGTGGCTGTGCATTCCGGCATCCCGGGACATTCCAAATGTTCCATCTCTTTCTATGGGGGGTGAGCTCTTACCCCCCGTGGATAGGGCTCGCAACTTGGGAGTCCTTCTAGATTCACGGCTTACTTTGGAAGAGCATATAGTGGCCGTGACTAGGGGGGCTTTCGCCCAGGTTCGCCTGGTGCGCCAGTTGCGGCCCTATCTGAACCGGGATGCCCTGTGTACAGTCACTCATGCGCTCGTGACCTCTCGCCTTGACTACTGTAATGCTCTCTACATGGGGCTTCCCTTGAAGACCACTCGGAGGCTCCAACTGGTACAGAATGCGGCCGCGAGAGTTGTCTTGGGAGTTTCCCGGTACTCCCATGTTACACCTTTGCTCCGCGAGCTGCATTGGTTACCAGTTGTCTTTCGGGTGAGGTTCAAGGTGTTGGTCACGATCTTTAAGGCCCTACATGGCATGGGTCCGGGTTACCTCAGGGACCACCTGCTGCCGGCATCGACTCCCCTCCGCCCTGTGCGTTCCCACAGAGAGGGCCTCCTCAGGGTGCCGCCAGTCAGGGAATGTCGACTGGTGGCCCCCAGGGGGAGGGCCTTCTCTGTGGGGGCTCCGGCTTTATGGAATCAATTGCCGGTGGAGCTCCGGATGGCACCAGACCTTCGAACTTTCCGTCGGGGCCTGAAGACCCATCTGTTCGAATTAGCTGGTCTGGCCTGATGGGGGATTATGGGCTTTTAATTGTTTTTAATCTGTACTTCTGTTTTAATTGGGCATGGATTTAATTCTTTTTAATTTTTGTATAGTGTTTCTTATGTATGCCCTGTGAACCGCCCTGAGTCCCACCAAGGAGAAGGGCGGTATATAAATCAAATAAACTATAAACTAAACTATAAACTATAAAAACACTGCTTTAAGGAATCCATGCATTAAAATGAATACAGTTGCAGAGTCTGAAAAAAGGTAGGCTGCTTTAATGAGTAACTGAGATGTGCAATGTAAATCAGAGGTCCAAAGCACTTCAGAATATTTTAAAAAATATGTGTAGCCTGAAATTGTTTGATTTAGTCAATAGATGTTGCCAGTTATAGTTTTTTCCTAAATGGAAGCTGGCATATTTTTTGATCAGGGATCCCATTAATCTGGGCGTCTGCATCCTCAGAGACTGTCACTACTATACTCCATTTTAAAAACAGTGAATTTCAGGAGCATCTGCTGATGGCTACCATTACCTTTACTTCCCAGAGAAAAATCAAGAACCATTTTACATTCTAAGTTTGCTAAATGGAGAAGAACAGGGAGGGGTAGTCAAGGAGCTGAGCATTCTTCCTACCTTTTTTCTTCAATTATCAATAGGTCAGGCAATTCTGGGCTGGGAGGGGGTTCTTCTCAGCATTGCTTGGTGACTGGAAAAAGAAGAAGAGAAAAAAAAATCTGTTTCTTGGTTTCACCAGCTGTGTGCAGAGGGCATTTTCTTTTATGAGAAATGTCTGGTACGCTGAGAACAATGAGAAGTGGGAAAGAGAAAAAAGCTGGATGGAACAAAGCAGGGTGACAGTTTTTAGAGAGTGCAGGATAGCATCACCATGGGGACTTGAGAGCACCTTACCTAAACCGCCTTGAATATGTCAATAGCATTATTTATTTTATTTTATTTTATTTTATTTTATTTTATTATTTTGCCACCCATTTTACCACAGGGTAATTTTGGGTGGTTTACAATCTTTTGGTATTTTGTACTTTTTAAAAATCAGTCATAAATGTAACAATGCTCCAGTGTTATCAAACTATACTCACTTTATTTTTTTTATTTTTTTTTACAGAGACTGAGAAAATATATGTTAACATGGTTTAGCTTTTCAAAATGTTTTATCTACCCTATTGTGTTTCTTTGTTGATTACGTCTGACACAGATAACCTTATTATAAAAATATTTTTTAAAAATGCTAGAGATGAAAGCAGCATCTCAAATGATCAAAAGCAAAGTATGGTAAAATTGTGGGAAAACGAAATGGAAACAAATTATTACTCACACAAATTCAACCATTTTTAGGACCAGCAATTTTAAAAGCAGGAAAATTAGGGTTATGTTTAAATGGCTGCTCTAGGACTGGATTAAATCCAGGCTGATCAAGTTGAAGCCTACAAGTTTGCATTACAGAAACTATCGCGGGTTACACATTCCTTTAGTTCAGGAAGACCCAAACTATAATAGATGCGCTAAGGTATCAGAAGAGCCTTTGTTGACTTTGCTGCAACACACTAAAGCTATTTCTTCTCTGCCACTTATTGCTTATGACAGTGGCGATAATGGTTTTGGCAAATAAACAGTAAAACTTCTCCCACCCCACCCCGCCTACATATTGTTTCCCCGATAAGAAGCGCAAAAGTAAATCCATTGTGCTTTTAAGAAAAGACAGCTTCTTTTTACGCAAATTAATTTCCAGAAAATGTAGCTTGTCCATTGTTATCAGCATCTGACCCACTGACCTCAATTACAAAAGAAGGGACCGAACAAATGGCCCGATAAAGCTGAGGCCATGGGCGCACAGAAGCAGGCTTCTCCAGGCGTTTGCCTTAGCAGGACGGCGACTCGTACACAAAATGGGCGCTGCCTGCCATTCCCAGAGCCGCTCGGCCCCGGCTGCGGCCCACACGCACGCGGGTCTCTTTTGAAAAAAGAGGGGACCTGTTGCGGGGAGCGGGGTCTATTGCTTTCCCTTGGCCGCTGCCTGATTCAGGGTGGAACCGCTTTCTTGAAAAGCTGCGTAGAAACCGCGTTGGGTCTGACCAAAAATTGATTGCAAGATAGATGGAAGTGTTTTGCAGTGCAGCAAGCTAGTTTGTGCTTTACGGTTGCAAAGTCCCAAGGCCGTTTTCTCAGCCACCTGGCCTCCCTCACAAGGGGGGGAAATCCAGCGGGGTTGGTAAGCGCATTGGCCAACCTCTTTTCCGCCATGCTCAAAGACCGAATTGCTAAAGCTAAATCAAACCCTCGTCTTCCCTCGCAGCGTTTGACTCAGAAACTCCGCTTATTCTCCGCCAACTGCCGCGGCTAGAGGTAAAATACAGGAAGAAACCCTCACTGTCAAATTAGGGAAAACGGAGCGTTTTTTCTTGCGTTAACAAAGGCAGAGGTTTAATTAGCTTAGCTATTAATTGGAGAGCTCGGATTTTCTCCCTAATAAGGAGTTTATAGGAAATGGATAGGGATATAATCTCCTCCCCAGATTCAGTTGTAGACTATGTTTCTCAAAAAAATAATTGCCAACATATAAAGAAGCATAATTGAAAACATGAGGATAATAGAGAAACCAAGAACAATAATCACTGCAGACCTTAGGATCTATTTTGTTGCAGTTCTATAAAATAGTTAATATTTGTTATTGTTTTAGCAGAGAATTGCCAATAATCATAATGAACCTTAATTCCTTGAAGGAAATGGATACCAAAATTTGACAACAGCCACTAAATCACTTGTACCTGAAACATCTTTAGTTGATTCCTGGGCCCTTTTGCTGCCAAATGGGATTCTCCATAATGTAAATATGCTCCCAACTTATTTGAACTTTTTCTGTCTCAGGCAAGTGATTTTTTTTTACATGCTTCTTGTAATAGCAGTTGATCCTTATATATATCTTCTGCTGTAAGCCTGATTGCACTTCTTGACCTTCAGAGCCATGATTCAAAATTATTACCCAAACAAAGCGACTTCAAGCTGAGCTTGATATCTGAGCTGTCTTGGCTAAAGCTACTTTATTAGTCCATGACAGGAAATCAACAGTCACACGTGTCCTGAACCCCAAAAGGCTGAGAAGAGACCAGCAGTGAGCAACATGATATTTCCATAATCCAGGACAGTGGACAGAATACTTATTTGGCCTGTATTGGATAAAATTCTCCTTAAACACTTGACAGTAGGTTGACACTTTGTGTATCCAATCCATATGGGTAATACAATTGCAGCTAGTTTTTGAGTTTATGGTACCAAAGAAAGCAGGGAAGAAGATGGAGGAGAAAGAGTAGTGGGGAGACAAGCAATAGTAATGACACAGAGCAAAGGGGACACAGAAAAAAAGAGGATAACTTCAGCCTATAGATCCTATTCTGAAGGTTGAGCACTTCTGCTGAGGCAGATAGGATCTTTGCAACAAGTTGTGCTAGAATGCTTTCTTATTGTGTTTCATTCCTTTCATTCTACTTTTTAACTAGAAGGATATGGAATCCTGTAGTCTTCTCCTACCTGCACTCCATTGTGATTAAACCAGAACATTCATCTTGTTATTTTTATTATTGGTGTTTGTGGCAGTTCTAGGACAGGAGAAAAATAAAAGGAATGATTTTTTTCATATCATACTTAGAGAATTTGCCAAACTACTGCCTGCTAAGAACTGATATCTTCATGTATGGTAGTCAGTAGCAAATTAATGGAAATCCAGACCACACTGTACTACATGTATCTACATGCAAGTTGTCCTCATTTAATGACCACTTGTTCAGCGACCATTTAAATGTACAATGATGCTGAACAAGTGGTACCTATATCCGTCCTGGAAGTTCCAGCATTGCAGTGCTTCTGCAGTTATGTGATCTCAGCTGGAGACCTCAGCTACTGACTTGGATTTCCAGTCATCAAAGCAAAGTCAGTGGGCAAACTTGCAAGAAATTGTAAATCACAATCATATGCTGTTCTCGTTTAATGATCCACACTGTCCTCACTCAAAAATGGCAACTGGGGACTGAGGAATTGCTTGCTAAGCAATGTAGTCACATGATGTTGCACTTTATAACAGCATTACTTACTTCCAACCCCCAATACTATTTTAAGTGAAGACTATCTGTAACAAAATTTATTATTAACAAAAAATTGATTAACAAAATATTTTGAATAGATTAACACATTTTCCCACAAATTACTATTTTCCTATGAATTTTATAATTACCTAAATGGGTACAACTTAGCCATATGTTTATTTGTAATAGTAATTTTATTAAAGACTACAATTTTCACAATAAAAATTAATATAAACTAAAGAAGACCAAAAAGTAAAAGGTACCGGAAGAAAGAAGAAAAAAGAGAAAATATAGAAAGAAATGAAAGAATAAAAATATTGTAAAAAAAGAAAAGAAATATATAAAGAAGTCACTTTTTCCTTCATCACAACAACTATAAACAATTTTAGTAACTTATCACTTTCTCTTAAAATATAACAAATTGTCACTTCTTCCCACATCCCATCTCTTATCTCCAAACAAATCCATAAAGCATCACCATTTCAGTCCTGATGTCAAAAAAAGTCCATTAAGGATTAGCAGAGAAAATAACAAGTTATTTTAAACTTGATCAAGTAAATCCACTTTATATCCCTTCCTTTTATTTGTAACAATCTTGATATCTTAGTCCCTTCAAATAATGTTGTAAAAGTTTATTTCTTGGTTTTAACTTTATTCCTTCTCGCAAATCTTCTAAAAACTTTAAGAAAACTCTTTTATAAATCCAATATAGCAAAATTATCCAGATCACCTCTTAGTTTGTTATTTGTATTTTGCCTTTAATTATAATCTTTAGTTCCACATAGTATTCTCTGGTGTCCAATTTTTAAAGTTTTATCTCACTATTAAAAAAAATAAAAAAAAACATTTTCCTTCAGGAAGGATTATTTATTCCAAAATCTTATTTCAAATTTACCAGGAGCATTAGTACATTTGAAACTTTCTAAAATGAAAGTTTTATTCACCCTTTTGCTGTTTGTTTCGTGTGTGTGTGTGTGTGTGTGTGTGTGTCATGTCCTCGTCTAAAGAGGAATTACTTCTTTTTCTACTACGGTCATCAGCTCCAATTTTCATGGAGCAGACTTCACTCCTCTATTCCTTCCCTGGAAGCCCAGCTATAATGATAAAGCCTCCCCAAAGATATGTTGATTATAATATAATCTTCCCAAACACTATTTTTTATTATTTTTTTCTAGCACAGTGTATGCTATTTTCTGCTGTCACACTCATTCTATCTAAGTGCACATTGGGAAATCAAAATATTTTTGATTTTAAAGGAAATGGTGATAGATTCCTGCACCTCTGTCAAACCTAACTGCAAAAATCTGAATTGTAGATATGAGACACCATTGAGATTCTGCCTGAGATCAATATTCCTTGCAAATTGAAAATCACCTTAATGGACAAAAACAATTGAACTTGGTATACAGGTTGTATGATGATTTTCATATGAGGAGAAATCACTATTTACATTATTCAAAAATAGTATTTTTTATGTAACACAAATGTAGATAACACATTTTCCACACAACATTCTATTACCCCATTCTGGCATATAGGTAAATAAGATGTTTTAGATGCTGGATTAAACAAATTCGTGGAAACAAAGATCTGACAATCATTACTATTAATAAATTCAGACTAAATAGAAACCTCAGTTCTAGAGGCATATCACTGCTAAAATGTCCTCATGCTAAAGTCTTCTGCACTTTTTGAACTTTAGCAAATACTTCAATTAGGATGGCCCTCCATTCTAAAGACATTTACAGGTAGTCCTTGACTTACAGCCACAATTGAGCCCAACATTTCTATTGCTAAGTGAAACATTTGTTAAGTGAATTTTGCCTCATCGTATGACCTTTCTCGCCACAGTTGTTAAGTGAATCACTGCAGTTGTTAAATTAGTAACACTGTTGTTAAGTGAATCTGGCTTCCCCATTGACTTTGCTTGTCAGATGGTTGCAAAAGGGGATCATGTGACCTTGGGATACTACAACCGTCATAAGTATGAGTCAGTTGCCAAATGTCTGAATTTTTATCATGTGACCATGGGAATGTTGCAATAGTCGAAAAGGTGAAAAACGGTCATAAGTGTGAAAAACGGTCATAAGTCACTTTTCCAGTGATGTAACTTTGAACGGTCACTAAATGAACTGTAGTAAGTCAAGGACTACCTGTACTTGTGAAGAAACTATATTGCTCTAAAGTAACTATTTTGGGGAAGTATTTGCTATCTAAAAGCATTCTGACCACAATCCAGACACTTAGTGGTGGTGATTAGTAGTTTGGGCAAAAAATACAGAGGAAATATAAAAGAGGCAATTACTATTGCTTCCCATAATATATGAATGAGAGATTCTAGCCCATAAGGCTCATTTTCAAAATGAGCCTCACCACCTCTTCTTTGGACTTCCAGTGGGTGGTGACATGGGAGATGTTTGTTACAATTCTAGTGACTTTCTGTGCAGATTTGTTGATTCAGATAAGTTCTATATGGTTTCAGTTGTTCACCTTATAATTCATAAGGATTCTCACAAAATTACATATTTCATAGACGTTGAAGGAGTATTGGGGCTTTCCAAGTTCTTCCCAATAAGGAAATAATCACTATTCCATGCAAAATATTACTTCTGATGGAAATGCTAACATCATCTCAGTACTCAATATTATGGGTGTTTTAGGTCTTGGGATAACAAAGGAAATTTATGTACTTTGTACCATGAATACTAATTGCCTCATAAGGAACACTAGTTGTCCTGAAAGGTGCAGAATGGTTGAATGGTGCCATCTAAAGGAAAGGAAGTGACACAATTCCTGACATCGTAGAAAGCTTTGCTTTCTGATTTATAGTTTTATTGCCTCTTCCACATACACTTAAGACTTTCTTTTTTCAGTTTTCTAATTGACTCACATTTTAAATCATACATTTCTAGAGATCAGAGTGATTATGATTCAAGGGATTCAAGTTCATTTCCCTGCCAAAGCATTAATTGGGCCATTTTGTATCAGTCAACCTTTATTACCCGGACCTATTGCTTGTCGATCAGAAGGTCGGCAGTTTGGTGGATCAAATCCCGAGTGCCGCGTAGCAGAGTGAGCGCCTGTTACTCGTCCCAGCTTCTGCCAACCTAGCAGTTCGAAAGCACGTAAAAATGCAAGTAGAAAAATAGGGACCACTACGGTGGGAAGGTAACAGCGTTCCGTGCTAGTCATGCCGGCCACATGACCACGGAGACGTCCTCGGACAAGCGCTGGCTCTTTGGCTTTGAAACGGAGATGAGCACCGGCCCCTAGAGTCGGAAACGACTAGCACGCATGTGCGGGGGAACCTTTACCTTTACCTTATTTTATATAGGTATGATAAGATAGAATGTAGAGGAAAGCTGAGAGAATCATAATCACCGTCTTGAGCTTTTTAAAAACACTGGATTGGAAATGAAATAATGAGGATGTTTGATGTGATAACTACCCATCTTTTTGAACATGGAAGAAAGAGAGAGAATGCCATTGGCACTGCTACTGCCAGGAACCACATTATTTGTTTGATGCTGGTGAGGAAGTTAATGTGTGGCAGGCTTTGCTGTACCAAATAGCTATACTGTATGTCATGGACAATGAAACATTATGGTAGGTTTGCCATCCATCTGCCTTTGGCATCTTGCTTTTGTTGACATCAGGGAGGATAGCAGTAGCCACCACTAAAATTTATGGTTATAGCATTCATCTGTGACTGTTGACAATCCTAGGTATTGTAGCTGTTTTATATGGCAGTATTCAGGTCCATGCCTGATGGAATGTTAGTATCTTCAAAGAACGTATTTAGATGATGGTCAACATTCACTGATAAATCTTTGGATATGCTCCAAATTCCTCATGAGTTTGCTAGTATTGCTATGTGAATTCCAATATTCATCAGCTTTCAAATGTCCAGTATAACATAAGCAGCTTACGGCCTATCTTTACATTCTTGGAGAACTCATAATCATAACTATAGTAGACAATATCTCTGACTGCTTCAGTTTGTCAACACAAACAAAAAGGGGTGCCAAGTGATAATGGCATCCAGAATGCAACTCAGTGAAAACAAAACAAAACTAACAGCTCAGAATTCTGTTGCTGGACTAATGGAAGCAATCTGAAATACTTCACTCTCACAGGATCCTTTGCCAGCGCTATCAGTTTAGCTGGCAAATTCCACAGCGGTGGGCCAGGACTCACTGAATATACCACTGCTAAGGAGGCCAATCTTGCACAATAGCTTTTTGCCCGCAATGGCAAGTCCATGGCGGCCCAGACCTCCCCCAACAGGGCCTCTGTAGGTCACAGCAGAATACCAGGTCATTGGGCCATGCATTATTCTGGCTCCCAAACAGACCAAGGGATTTCCCCCCCCCCCTTGCTTACCTTTGTTAGAGACTTCCTTCATTTGTCTCATTTCAGGCTGTGTGTCATTCATTTCAGTGTTAGATTTTTCCTCCCTTTCAACTCTCCACATTGCTCTCTTTTTAGTTGTTGGAAAAGCTTTTGTTTTAAAGCCAGGTCAGGTGACAACAGTTCATCAAAATCAGGAATGAGAATGTGAATGATGCAGAGATAGTAGATGGGATAGTAGAGATGCCATATGTGAATAAAATCTGGAAAATTTCTTAGTAGCAAGCATTGCCCTAACACTGAGAGCCTGCCCTCCGTTCCCTTAGCAAGAATGCTGCTCAGAGGTACAGTGGAAGTTGCTTGCCTATCACTGGAAATGATGCCATTTTGAGTTTTATCATATCAAAATGTTTTGGGTCAATACATATAGACACAGCCCAATACATATATATATATATATATATATATATATATATATATATATATATATATATATATATATATATATATATATGTATGTATGTATGTATGTATGTATGTATGTATGTATGTATGTATGTATGTATGTATGTATGTATGTATGTATGTATGTATGTATCTATGTATCTATGTATCTATGTATATGTATATGTATATGTATATGTAAAGGGACGTGGTGGCTCAGTGGGTTAGGATGCTGAGCTTGTCGATCAGAAGGTCGGCAGTTTGGCGGGTCAAATCCCGAGTGCCGCGTAACAGAGTGAGCACCTGCTACTCGTCCTAGCTTCTGCCAACCTAGCAGTTCGAAAGCACGTAAAAATGCAAGTAGAAAAATAGGGACCACTACAGTGGGAAGGTAACAGCGTTCCGTGCGCCTTTGGCGTCTAGTCATGCCGGCCACGTGACCACGGAGACGTCCTCAGACAAGTGCTGGCTCTTCGGCTTTGAAACGGAGATGAGCACCGGCCCCTAGAGTCGGAAACGACTAGCACACATGTGCGGGGGAACCTTTACCTTTACCTTATATATATGTATATATATATATATGTGTATATATATATATATATATATATATATATATATATATATATATATATATATATATATATATATATATATATATATATATATATATATATATATATATATATATATATATATATATATATATATGTATATATGTATATATGTATATGTATATGTGTGTATATGTATATGTATATGTATACGTATATATATGTATACGTATATGTATATATACGTATATATATATGTATACGTATATATATATATATATATATATATATATATATATATATATATATATATATATATATATATATATATATATATATATATATATATATATATATATATATATATATATATATATATATATATATATATATATATATATATATATATATATATATATATATATATATATATATATATATATATATATATATATATATATATATATATATATATATATATATATATATATATATATATATGGATCTTTGGTTATTTGGGTTTTTTCCCACGTAGAATTGAAGGTGCACATGCTTCTCCCAGAAGAAGGAAGCTGAAGCCACCAGCCTGATGATGACGGATGGGATTTCGTCGAAACGTTGCTTTTACACCTTCAATTCTACGTGGGGAAAAAACCCGAATAACCAAAGATCCACATACAAACACCCGCGAAAACCATATATATATATAAGGCTTTAAAGGAAAGGCTTTAAACCATAACAAAGAAACATATCCCCTAACACAGATAATTTGAACTGATGATAGACTGAATCACCTGTTGCATTTAACATTGTAATATATTTTGTATGTTCCGTGAGTTAAGTATTTTTAAATAGACTTTGGAACTTTGATAGCTGCTTGGCAAGCCTGGCAGGGCCTGCGTATAGAATGGCTTAAAAAAGAAATTAGTGGGTTTCATTCTGGGGTAATATTATGAGATGGATGGTCAATGCAAGACTGGGTCCCTGGGAAGGTTCAAATGTTCTTGAAGAGAGAGGGAAGGTACCAGGTGGCAATTGTTCCAGAAGTCTGCTCCAGTAAATTTTCTCCTTTATTGCCCCTTTCTAGAAAATCCCTGAGAAGGATCCTAGATTATTTTTAACAGACATTTGTACTTTTATTTACAGTTGCTTATGTTTGGTTCTGATAGACGAAGACTCAGAGTGGTTTTGCAAATGAACAAGTTTATTGAATACACATAAGTCAACTGTCAACTGTCAAATGTTGCAAGCTTTTATAGTGGAACTGTTTGAACTCTATCCAATCAGCAGGGTCTATTTTCCCGCTTCTTGTAAGTTGTAACCAATGATTGCACCGGAATCTCCCGCTCTAAACCCAGCTCTATTGCAATCTGCTATTTCCCTTGTTTGCAACTATATACAGACACAACACCCCTTACCCCCCAGTTGTTGTTATTATTGTACAAAATCCTTTAAATATTTTGGTGGCCTATGGACTCTTGAAGGGTATCTATTTCTCTGGCTGCTAGGGTCACCTCTTCCTGATTGTCTGCTTGGCTGATTGCCTCTGTTGGACCTGGACTCTTGGCTACCTGACTCAGACGCTTCCCTGTTGCTGTTTTGTGGATTTGTTTGCGTTTGAAAATCAGCTATCGCTGGCCTACTCCGCAGGGGTATTTCCCAGTCAATTGGACTAAATTGTTGCTGTTGGTTACCAGGGGATGAGTTATTTTGCGGTTCTGCTACCCCGCTATCTGGTGTATTGTTATCACAGACCCTGGATGTAAAGTTCCCCCCAAATATGCTTTGATCCCCATCTACTGGCACACATCCACTAGTTCTCTTCCTCAGCTGATCAATGTGTCTTTTGCTGACCCAATTTCCTTCCCCCTCAATAGTGTAAGATAGGGGCCCCAATATTTCAGTAACCACCCCTGGGATCCATTTGTCCCCTTGTGCATAGTTCCTGGCCCAGATTAACTCCCCCACTTTAAATGTTCTATTTGGAATGTCCAGTTCAGCACTTGGTAGAAGTCTGTCAGGGTGTAATCTGTCCAATTTGGTGGTTAGTCTCCTTCCCCACCTCATTTCAGCTGGACTTTTGCCGGTAGCTGTACATGGGGTCGTATGTTGGGTCAGCAAGAATTCAGCCAGTCTTTGATGCCAGTCGCCCCGAATGATTCTTTTTAAGGCGTCTTTCGTGGTCCTCACATTTCGTTCAGCCAAGCCGTTGGTGGATGGGTGGAAGGGTGCTGATGTCTTGTGTTTAATCGAGTTGGCCTTGAGGAAATCCTGGAATTCAACAGAGGTGAATTGGGGCCCATTATCAGACACAATTACATCCGGTAACCCATGAGTGGCAAAGAGGCCCCTTAATACCTGTATTGTTCTACTTGAAGTTACTGAACTGACTGGTACTACCTCTAGCCATCTAGAGAAACTGTCCACTACCACCAGGAATGTTAACCCTTGGAAAGGTCCAGCGAAGTCAATATGAATCCTAGACCAAGGATTCCTAGCTAGCTCCCACTTATGCGTGCGAGTGTGTTGTTGTTCTGGCCTAGAACGTTGGCACAAATGGCAATTGGCGACACATTCTTCAATGTCATTGTCCAGTCCAGGCCACCACAAGTGGCTCCTAGCCAACGCCTTCATACGAACTATACCTGGGTGCCCTTCATGTAACTCTAATAGAATAGCTGGTCTGTGGATTTCGGGAATGACCACACGGTTTCCCCACAGTAAGCATCCCAAATGAACTGACAGTTCACCTTTCCTTCTAAAATAGGGAATGTACTTGGCATCAGGGTTGGCATTAGGCCACCCGCTCAGGACCCAGGCCATTATTCTCTTTAAAGTTTGGTCGTTATTTGTTGCCACAGCTATATCTTTAGCAGTTAAAGGCCAGTCAGGAATGTCCTGTAGGGACATTATTTGCCCCACCGGGGCAGGGTCTTCCTCAGTGATGTTTAATGGCAGTCTGCTAAGGGCGTCAGCATGTCCCATGTCCTTGCCCGGTCTGTATTGGAGAGAGAATGAATATGCCGAGAGGAAAATGGACCACCTCAGCATTCTGGGTGACATGATCTGGGGAGTCTGTTTATCTGTGGTAAACAGTCCCAGTAGGGGCTTGTGGTCAGTCAGTATGGTAAAGTTCCTACCATAAAGGTAGTCGTGGAACTTTTTTACTCCTGCCACAATTGCTAATGCTTCTCTGTCTATCTGAGCATAATTCCGCTCAGCTTTGGTTAGCGTCCGGGAATAATAAGCGATTGGTCTTTGTATACCTTGGTTGTCTAAGTGGCTGATAACAGCCCCCACCCCATAAGGTGAAGCATCACACGCTAGATAAATTGGTTTATTTTCGATAAAATGAGTTACTGTTGATTGGCTGGAAAGAATGTCCTTTAAAGTTTGGAAACTAACTCTATGTTTATTCAGCCACTGCCAAGGAGTCTTTTTATCTAAGAGTCTATGGAGGGGTTCTGCAATGGCAGCCTTGTGTGGCACAAATGTATGGTAAAAGTTCACTAAACCAAGGAAGGCTTGTAATTCAGCCTTGTTCTTTGGTTCAGGAGCCCATTTAATTGCTTTAATTTTGTCAGGGGTAGGATGTATTCCATTTTTGTCTATCCTGAACCCCAAGAAATCAGTGGACTTAACCCCAATGCAACATTTTTCCTTTTTTAGTTTCAAACCAGCCCTCCTAAATCTTTCCAGTACCTGTTGAAGCCGTTCCACTAACATTTCCTCATTTTTTCCAGCTATCAAGACATCATCAAAGTAAGGGCATACACCAGGTATGCCCTTTAAGGTCCTCTCCATCACTTCTTGAAAGATGCCTGGAGCTGCTGCAATACCGAATTGCAGTCTGTGGACTCGGAACGCCCCCTTGTGGGTAACAATCGTCTGTGCTTCTGCAGCCTCTTCAGAAACAGTCAATTGTAAGTACGCATGCGCCAAGTCTAGCTTGGCAAACATGGCGCCGTCCTGGATCGTGGCGAGGACCTGCTTCACCGTCGGGACCGGATAAGCATGTTTTTTCATTCCAATGTTCAGGGTGGCCTTGTAGTCAGCGCAGATTCTCACATCCCCATTGGGTTTGAGGGGTGTGACAATCGGCGTTTCCCACAAGCCACCCTCAACAGGTTCCAGGACGCCCTGGCCTACAAGCCGGTCGAGCTCGGCCTCGATTTTTTCCTTCAGGGCGAAAGGTACCCTTCGGGCCTTAAGCCTGATAGGTTTTACTGAGGGGTCTAGATTAAATTTAATTGGGGGACCTTTGTATTTCCCAAGAGATCCATCGAATACGTCTGCAAAATCATTGCAGACCGATTCGAGGGTCTTATTTTTAATTACTGAGTTTATTCCCCCAATCCAAATGCCCAGGGCTGGGAACCAGTTAAGGCCAATTAAACTAGTCCTTTGTCCCTCAGTTACTATTAAATCTAAAACCCCCTGAAACCCCTTAAATTTAACGCTAGGGCTAATCTTCCCTTTTATTTTTATTGGGTTTTTTTGGAAATCAGTTAATTGAATGTTTGTTGAACTAAGTGGAAGTTTCCTTCCACTTATTTGTTCAACCCTTTCAAGGGTTTCACTGGAAATTATTGACACTGAAGCCCCTGAGTCAATTTCCATCCTGCAAGGAACCCCTTGCAGGTGGACTATGATTTTTAATTTTCCATCTGGAAAATTGCTATTTTTCCCTTTCCTACTGCGATTGACACGCGCCACCTCCCCCAGATTTGAAATTTCAACCCTGGGTCTAGGGGTCTCTTTGCCACTAAAGTAAGGGGTTACCTTACCTTCGGCCCACACATCGACTTCGTGAATGCGGTTGTCGCGAGCGCGGTTTCTACAGATGGCCTGGATGTGGCCGGTCTTCCCACACGCTCTGCATTTTGCGGTACGGAAACGGCAAGAGGCGCGGGGATGGTTGCCTCCGCAGCTGCCACACCGGTTGTCATTTTCGCGCGGTCTCGTTGTGGCGTCTCTCCAAGGTCGTTGGGCCCCTGTCGTTGGTCGTTGCGGTGTTGCGGCTTGGTGACGGCGGTTCGGTTCAGGCCCCTCACTTCGGGATGAGTTTGGCGCCATCTTCCCGAATCGTCTGGAGACTTCAGCAATATCTTCTTCCCACTGCTGGTCCGCCTCCCCGCAGTCCACATAGCCTTCTTGGTTGATCTCGGCCGACACGGCCATGCTACTGCGGGGGGGGGTCGCGATACCCGGTGGACTCGTATGTTAAAAGTTCGTCCAGCACTTCTTGTAAATCGCCGGTGGGTTTGGCGATTATTCTGTTTTGCAGCTGCTCGTCTCTCAAGCCCAGTACAACTCGGTCCCGAATTCTAATTTCTAAGTTGTCGTATTTACAACGTACTGCGGCTTCCCGGACGGCAGCAACGAATTTTTGTATGGATTCTCCCGGTCTCTGGTTTCTTTTCTCAAAAATGCGCCGCCAGAAGAGTTCGGATCTCCTGGGTGTAAAATGGACCTTTAGCTTGGCTAGGAGGTCAGCATATGGCACGCTTGAGACCGGCTGCGGTTGACACAGTCCGACAGCGATTCGGTAAACCGGTGTGCCACAAATGGTCAATAATGCTGCCGCCTTTTTTCGGTCGTCTGTGATTCCATTCACTAACAGGAACCCTTCGACTTGTCCAATGTATTCTTCCCAATCCTCTGGGAAGTTTGGGTCGAATTCTTTCAATGACCCTATTTGCGCCATTCGGAGAATTTTCTTATTCCGCCGCGGCCGCTCGGTTGACTGTGACACGCTTTCGAATTTGCCGCCTTTGCGCAGCAATTCCGCCGATTCTCTGGTCTTCTGTCTATCCCATCCTCGTCGCCAATGTTTGGTTCTGATAGACGAAGACTCAGAGTGGTTTTGCAAATGAACAAGTTTATTGAATACACATAAGTCAACTGTCAACTGTCAAATGTTGCAAGCTTTTATAGTGGAACTGTTTGAACTCTATCCAATCAGCAGGGTCTATTTTCCCGCTTCTTGTAAGTTGTAACCAATGATTGCACCGGAATCTCCCGCTCTAAACCCAGCTCTATTGCAATCTGCTATTTCCCTTGTTTGCAACTATATACAGACACAACAGCTTATGTTGCTCATTCTTGTTCTCTCGTAAGACTAGAGTAGGTGAATGAGGTACCTTTAGATGGAATAGAATTCTCATCCATCCCTTTACAAATATTTGTGGAGTACAGCAATTTATTATCTGGGGCCTCTGACCGCTTCAATAGGGCTGTTAGGAGCTGAGCAGCATCTGGAGGAGAACATGGATCCCCTCCTGTCTTAGACTATCCATCAAACACCTGAGATTTATTATACTGATCTTTTTATTGATATCCAGATTACCCAAATGAGCAAGGTCAGTCCTATCATTAAGAATGACAGAGGAGACAAGAAGGAATTTTGTGATGGTTCCCTTGAAAGATCACATGCTAAAGAAGGGAGAGGGGAGATTTTAGTGCCTCCATATTTTGGCCTTTACAGTTCCTGCTGGTTGATGTAGCCTTTAGCACTTCAGCTTCCTTTAGCCATGACGCAAGTTCACCATTATCTGCATTTCCTGCATTCAGCTCTTTGGATTGTATGTATGTATACTTCTGATTACTGGGATTTTTGATATAGAGACAGTTGAAATAATTCGATCTGCAATATTGATGCAACCTTCTAAATAAATATAAACACATACGGTACTGTGAATTTGAGCTTGCTGTTTTTTTTCCTAAAAACATTTCATATTCACATTAATTTGTTACTTGCAATTTGACTCAAGATATATACCGTACATTATTATAAGTTTACTAATGTTCATAATGCTATAGAAAATGATATAAAATGATAAGACTGTCCCCTGAAAAGTCTGCAGTTATCAACAGAATGGAAAATAGTAGGTGAAGAGAAAAGAAAAGCGGGAAAGACGTGGCAAGAATACTAAGGTTGCCCTGGAACAAATGCATCTATGGGGCTTAATTTCAACCTTTCAGACCAAAGGTCTTCAAACTTGGACCTTTTATGACTTGTGGACTTCAACTCCCAGAATTCCTCAGCCAGCGTGCCACAAGTCATAAAAGGGCCAAGTCTGAAGACCCCTGCTTCAGACTGTTGCAGACAATGGTTGTGAATTTTGGGGATTCAAGCCCAATGAATAATGGTGGGGCAGCTCAGACATGTACTTAACCTGCTTTTCTTGAAAAAAAGCACCACAATGGAACGAGCAGTTGTGTCACTCTGATTGAATCATGGCCCTTGTTTTTCAAGATTTATTTGTATTTTGGCACTAAAGTAAAATAAATGCATGCATTTTTTTTAAAAAACAAAGCAAGTAGTCATCTACTTCAGAAGCTGTTTGCAACACAGGCAAGTTCATTATATATATATACACATATATACATATATACATACATACATACATACATACACATACACACACACACACACACACGTCAGTTTAAGATCCTCTGCTTAAAGCAACTCTGCGAAGTCTATTTGCAAAGTAAATTTGTTCTGGATTTCTGATACCTTGAAAAGTTTTTTTCTATTATATTTATTTAAAATTACAACAGTTTACATTAGAAACAAGCTCAAACAATTAAGGTGAAAGATTAATAACTACATTCAGTTTAATTTTGCAAAATGCAAACATCTTTCATTGTTCCATAATCTGGGTATTAAATAAGGATATTATAATTGCAGTGTAGTTTTATGATATTCATAGGCCCAAAATATCAAACACGTTTGGACTTTTATGAAATAAATTTTATTTTCTTGGACTATAGCAAATTATGTTATACTCTGGGTCTCCTGGGGAGGAAATATTGGGGAAAACAGAGGAAAGGAGATTTGCACGTAGAAATAAGGATTCTAGTTCTTCACTACATTGTTGCTCTCATGTTCATGAAAAAGAAGGCATGATCCTCAATCTGCATCCATGAGGAATATATGACGTTTCTTTTCTCCATTTTTTAAGTTTTGCATAAAGATTGCAGTGTCTATGCATCCATACTAACACCAATGATAATTGCATATTATATTACTGATTATTATGCTGTTTTCTAAGTAGGTGTCATTTGAATTCAGTTATATTCTCAGCTCCCCCATTAAACCTGAATTCCCAAGATGCTTTGGAAAAAGCCATGATTGATTCCACCAATAAAGCATGTAAATGTCTTGAAAAAGCTGAAGAGAATATGGATGGAGAATACAAAGGAGAAAGGATAAGAGTTTATTATGAACTGACAATGGCACTATTACTATAAGCTATAATAATACAATAAGTGCTTTGGATGAACTTACTTTTTCTTATTTGAATAGAAGTCCTATATATAGCCAGATTTTTATTATGTATTAAATAATATACATTATTTATATTAATATATTAATAAGTAACATATTAAATATTTAATATTAAACTAATATTGCAGTATAAGATTTATTTATGTATATAGATTTTTATCCCAATTTTTATTCCTCCAATAAGTTCATTATGCCTTATATAATATTTTTCTTATTTCCTCATAAGCAAGATAAGCCTCTGAACTTTGAATCAACATTCCATTCATGACACTCTTATCTGCTTTATAAATTTAAGTGCATAAAACAGATCATTTCAGGTGTTTTTAGTTTTTATCATATTTGGGTTATGTTGTTCTATATACAGTGCACAAAGTCAAGGCTTATATTCAGTTATTATTTGGGTTTGTGACAATAGTCCTAATTATAAAATATTCAATTATCAATTAAGAGTGGTGAGATGATATGGTAGACAAAGTTTGCACGAAGGTGATTGTTCTAAAGATATATAAGGACCTGCCAGCACACTTTATGGTCAGCTTCTAAGTCTTTTCCATGTTGTTTTGGTCATTCCTGGTTCTTGAGTATTTTTTTGAAAATGCTTAGCTTCTATTAACTGTCATAGATTTTTTTTTATTAGATGAAATTTGCAGAAAATTAGAAGATAATTAAATCATGGAGACTCTACATCAGCTAACAATTGTCTTCAGGGGCTTTTAAATATACTCCTTTACAATATGGATTACTAAAGTAGCAAAACTATGTAGAACGAAATGAGACATAATAAAGTTAGACATGTTGAGGGAATGAAACATAATAAAGTCAAAATCAATGTTGGAGTTTTCAAGTTACATTATTTTTAATAGTAGTTTGCTGTGACCTCTTCTGTAGTGTTCTCACTAATCCCTTGTTAGCTCAGTATGACTAAGATCCTCCCATCTTTTCTCAGTCCCTTTAGTTGTACTGTCTAATATGTTAACATACCCTTTTCCTAGGATATAGTGCTAAAGTGGTTTGATGAGGCCAAGATGTGTTTGGAGGATACAATTTATAATTATAAAAAGTGGGAGATAGATATTAGTTACAATTATTTTACAGGATAAAAAATTAAAAGCTAATAAGGAATGATTTGTAGGAAGAATGGGTAAGGAGAACTAAAGAAAAGAGTAGTTTTAAATAAAATTTTGTTCTGTTTTATGAAAGGAAGGGAAGGGTTAGGAAGATAGGATGTGAGAAGAATAGAAAGATGGATTAAAAAATAATGAAGTGGGACTGATGATCCATTTTTTATTACCTAGTGTATTCCAATCGGTCAATATTCAGCAGAAATACCTCTGAATTTCACATGCACCTGCTCTTTATCACAGATTCAATATGGGAGTTCTTTGTAGAGTCCATTAGGCATCCTTGGGCTAGAGTGATTACAGTGTGAACCCAAATAAAATAAATTTCATAAGAATTACATCTATATAAAATATATGTAATGCATGTCATCATAATATTAGTCTTGAACTGCCTATCTTAAGGTAGATTTATGTTGGCTATCTGGAAAACAACATTTAGTTAATACTAATTACTACTTTATATCTACTATTTCTTATTGCTACTGTGTCTTAAAACATAGGTAGATATTGCTATATTAATGAGAACTGGTTGAGCAATTTGTACCTACCTGTAATCAAAGAAGCTTGAGATTCTAATTAAGAAACAAAGTCAATTCCACTTTCCACCCCCAGTTTGCTCACCCCTCTTTCAAGGTTCAATGCTCTGGAATATTCTTCTGCACATCCCCCTGATACAAACAAGGCTACTAAAAAAATACAAAGGAGAACAAATTTCATTTTAACAATGAAAAACTTGTTGTTGTTTTGAGTTTAAAGTTATGCAGGTGTTACCTATTGACATATAGACTGTATTACAATCTGCCTGCCTGCCTGCCTGCCTGCCTGCCTGCCTGCCTGCCTGCCTACCTGCCTGCCTACCTACCTACCTACCTACCTACCTACCTACCTATCTATCTATCTATCTATCTATCTATCTATCTATCTATCTATCTATCTATCTATCTATCTATCTATCTATCTATCTATCATCTGTCTATCTTTGATATTTTACCCTGCCAATGTGGCCCAAAAGAACTCTTAGGGTGATTGTCAGTAGAAATCCCTCATCTTTGAGTAACAAAAGATATAACTGATATTGTTCACTTTTGACACATAACAACAGCTGTGACATACAGCAGTCTTTATATTTCCTCTGCATATTCTGACCATTGGATCCTAGAACAATATGTATGGTCTAAAAGCACCCTTTGTTCCTTTTTGGTTCAAAGTATTCTGGCAGCTGTGTCTATCAAAGGAGCTTCCGTAGCTTTCACATCCTCCTGCTACATGTCCGAGGAGGGACACTGCAGCTGCCCAGGTAGTGTCACATTACATTATAGGCTTTCCAAAGGCCTTGAAAGCAGAGAAACAATAGGATCCTTTTACATAAAACATTTGTGATAGTCCTCTTAGCAACATTTGCATAGCTCCCTCCATAGGCAACTCTGATTTTTGCCAGCTGAAAAAGGGCTAAGAAACATGGTGAAACAAATATTAAAAGATATTGTGTGTAGAGCATTTCAACTGCTATAAAATATGAAGTTGTTAAAAGCTCAAAAAGACCAATTTGCTTGGCTATATCCTCAATTTTAATAGGCTAATCTGTTAGATTTACCTTTATGAATTCTAGTATTAACAGCATACTGAGTTGCAGCCATTTAATTGTTCACAGGGCTGAATCTAGACCATAGCTGGGAAGCTATTACTATTGTATGGAACTCCAGCACAAATGAAATTGCTATTATTATTATTATAACAATTCCAAAACCTCATCAGTATTTCTACTTCAGATCAGCATACAACGTGAAGAATTAGAATGGAAACAAACTAGTAACAAAGATTAAGCAGTATACAGATGTATTATTGTCTACCACTAACACAAACTCTGACCTGAATCAGCTCCTATTTATATCGTTACGTCTTTTTATCAGAATTGTTTCACTTTGGAGGCAAGAATGCTGAACCTTTGTGAACTTGGGTGATTATGTGACATTTGGCCATTTTTTTAAAAAAAATATTTTTAAAATTTCTCTTTGTGGGTGTCATCAGAGGCCCTCATGCTTGAATAGAATGGCAAGCTTTGCTGTAAGGAATAAGAAAATACGTGAACTGACCTTCCTATATAGACAAGACTAGAAAAAACCTTAGGTGTCATACCTGATTACTTTTCTACTTCTTTAAAAGATCCAGATGTTAATCTATCAAAGCACTTATAAAGAAACCCAAAGGTAAGCTAAAGGTTTTAGCAAATGGCAGCATTATCAAAAGACAACATTTTATTTTATTTTAGTCATTATGGTTGTATCATCCATTCATTTTCTTTGTCTTAAAAAAGGACCCATAAAGAAAACAATAGGGCGGAAGTAGTGAAGGGAAAGCTTGCACCTGGCCAGCTTTGAAGAAGACTGTTTCATCTATTTCCCCAGGTATTTTAAGACTCAGGCTTGCCACATATCTGGGCCTCTGATGAGAATGCAAAGTCAAGCTGTGGCTTTTGTGCTAATGTGCATTTGATTAAAACTTCAGCAATATAATTGCAGTGGTTTGTACAGCTTTAATCTCCATAGTCTTTAATCTCTGTTGTGAACTTGGGTTCGTTGCTTGAGAGAAGAGACGAGGCGAGTGAGTTCAGTCAGGAACATTCTTTATTGGCTTGTAGGAACAGAACTGGGGAACAGGGCTGTGAATGCAGCTATTTATACCCTGGCCTCTAGGTAGTGGCCAATAGGTTTAAGGCAACCTATTGCCGCCCTAGAGGCAGCCAATTGCGGCGCTGGAGACGGGTTGTCTGAGGAGCTGGGAGCCGTTAGCTATCTCCCTGCTTAAGCAACCATCCAGCATTCAAACTCACGTGATACACTCAGTAAAACAAAGCCCAATACATTACACCCCTCCCCCCTAGAATGTACACACATTATAGCAACAAAAGAAATAAGTACAGCAATTACAGAGTTTACAAAAATACAAAAGGAGTATGCACAAGTTCAGCATTGTTCCAATGTATTCACTAATACAGAGATATTCCTAAGCAGCAACAATTTCAATGACACAACATTACAGTGCAATTATTTTAGGACAAAATCCTGTAAGTAAGCCGGAGGTTTATGAATCCTTGTAGATCACCTGAGGGATTCCAGCAACTCCCGGTCTACCAGCATGCCCGCTGGGCTGGGTAGACCAGGATCATTGAGCCCACGAGAGTCTGGGTGACTCAAATTTCTCTGGCTGGCCATTCCAGGTCGGCCCAGCCCAGAGTCCATTGTTTGAGCAGACTTCACACAGAGGTTGTATTGTTCGGGTTGACTTTCCCCGTCAGGGGACCCATGTTGCACTCCTGGGCTTAGCCCCTCTATGAACACCTCCCTGTTGGTCTGACTGCGGGGTCCTCAGAGCATGTAAATTGTTCGGCCTGGCTGCTGGTTTGAGGTCCTTGAATTGGACCTGGGATGAGGTCCTCGCTTTGTGGCCGTTCTGGAAACCGCTTCCTCAGCTGATCAATATGGCGGCAAACGACTCGCCCGCCATCTAAGGTTACTTCGTATGAGAGAGGGCCCGAGACTTTAGTGATTTTGCCTGGCACCCACAAGTTCCCATGCCCATAGTTCCGGGCCCACACCCCATCACCCACTTACAACCCCCTCGGAGGTCTTGGGCGAGAGGTGTCTGCTGCCACCCGGTCTGGGTCAGCCTGTCCAGTTTCATGATTAGTCACCTTCCCCAGCAAAGTTCTGCTGGGCTTTTGCCAGTTGCCATGCAAGGCATGGTATGCTGGCAGAGCAAAAAATTGGCCAGTCTGTGGTGCCAATCCCCAGTCACTATGCGCTTCAGTGACTCCTTTGTAGTGCGCACCATTCGTTCAGCTTGCCCATTACTGGAAGGGTGAAATGGAGCCGATGTTGCATGCCTAACGAGGTTAGTCCTCAAGAAGGCTTGAAATTCCGCTGCTGTGAACTGGGCCCCGTTATCGGATACTATGACATCCGGCAGCCCATGTGTTGCAAAGAGTTTCCTAAGCACCTGGATGGTCCTAACAGTAGTCATATTCGCGATCGGAATAACTTCCAACCATTTAGAGTGGCTGTCTACCACTATAAAAAATAGCTGTCCCTGAAAGGGCCCAGCGAAGTTGATATGAATTCTCGACCAGGGAGTGTGAGTCTCCTCTCATCTATGGACAGGAGCGTGTGGCTTTTCAGGCCTGGACTGCTGACATGTGTAACACCCGTGTACTTGAGCTTCTATGGCTTTATCTAATCCTGGCCACCATAAGTAGCTTCGTGCCAATGTCTTCATCCGGACAATACCCAGATGACCCTCATGAAGTGATTGCAGCACCCTGTCCCTTAATGAAGTGGGAACAATGACCCCCATAGAATATAACCCTTGTGAGCTGAAAGCTCGTGTCTACATGTGAAGTAGCTCTGGAACTTGGGTCCAGGACTGTTTTCCAGCCACCCCGTGTGAATCCAGTATAGCACTCTGCTTAAAATCTTGTCTGCGGTGGTTTCTGCAGCTACATCCCCAGCAAGGAGGGGAAACTCAGGCAAATCCTGAATAGACAAAATGCGGGCTCTTGGGGCCGGATCTGGCTCGATTTGAGGCAATGGAAGCCTGCTGAGGCCATCTGCATGGCCCATATCTTTGCCGGGTTTGTGAATTAGCCTGAAACTGTAGGCCGATAAAAAGATGGACCATCTTAACATCCTAAGGGATAAGATGTGGGGTGTCTGTCAGTAGTGAATAACCCCAATAGCGGTTTATGGTCTGTGAAGACCGTAAAGTCCCTGCCATACAAGTAGTTGTGGAATTTTTTTACCCTAGCTACAATGGCCAATGCCTGTGCATAATTATGCTCTGCTGAGGATAATGTCCTTGAATAGTAAGCAATTGGAACTTGAGTCCCATTGCTCTCCAAATGGCTTAAAACAGCCCCCACCCCATATGGGGATGCGTCACATGCAAGGCATACCGGCATCGACTCTTTAAAGTGGGTGATCACTGAACTGGAGGACAGTAGGGCCTTTTTATCCAAGAGCCGGTGTAACGGCTCTGCCACTGTGGCCTTGTTAGGAAGGAACTCATGGTAAAAATTTAGGAGGCCTAGGAATGCCTGAAGCTCTCCTTTTGTCTTGGGGCTGGGTGCCACCTGAATGGCTTTCCACTTGGACTCGGCAGGGTGGATGCCATCTGCATTGATACGGAAACCCAATAACTCAGTTGAAGGAACTCCAATGCTACACTTGTTTTTCTTAAATTTAAGGCCCGCTTAGCGAAGCCGTTGAAGGACGGCTCTGAGCCTCCTTGCAAGCACCTCAGTGGACTCACCAGCGATGAGCACATCGTTGAAGTAGGGGCAGACCCCCAGAATGCCCTTGAGCGTACGTTCCATAATGCTTTGAAAAATGCCAGGGGCTATACTAACCCTGAATTGCAGGTGTTTTACTTTAAAAGCCCCTCTATGAGTTACAATAGTCTGTGCCATGGCTGTGGCCTCGTCCACAGGAAGCTGTTGGTAGGCCTGAGCCAAATCTAACTTTACAAAAACTGTACCTCCTTGCAGTGATGCCAGGATGTGGCTCACTACTGGTACCGGGTACGCATGCTGTTTGAGTGCATGATTAATTGTGCACTTGTAACCAGTGTAAATTCTGACCTCACCATTGGCTTTTAGTGGCATGACAATTGGGGTTTCCCATTCTCCCCCCCATCTACGGGCTGTAGTACCCCCTGTTCGACTAGCTTATCCAATTCAGCATCTATCTTGTGTTTAAGAGCAAATGGCACTCTACAAGGTTTAATCCTGACCAGCATTACAGTAGGATCTAGTTTAAATGTTATTGGCGGACCCTTGTAAGTCCCTAGACCTGAGTCAAACACATCTGCAAACTCCTTGCATACTGTCGATAGACTCGCGACTTGTGTCCGGTTGATACTTGGATGCCCAATGCATCAATCCAACCGAGCCCGATCAGGCTCGTTCGCTGACCCCCTACTACGACAATGTCCAGGTGCCGAGAAAACCCCTTAAATTTGACGGCCAATGTGGCCTCATCCTTGATTGCGACTCTGGCATTTTGGAAGTCGGTCAGAATAATAATGTCAGATGGCCTGAGCTTGGCCCATCTCTTGCTGCAATTGCAGACAAACTTGAATGTTTCAAGTGATATAATGGACACGGCTGAGCCCATGTCCAGCTCCATCTTGCAAGGGACCCCTTGCAGCTCGACCTGAAGTCGAAATTTCGGCTTAATGGGGCAGTGAGCTCACGTGCACCAAATGCTTCTGTGGCTGGAGCAAAACCCTATGCTAAACTGCCCTGGGGCCCCGGTACCTTTCCTGATTGGAATGTCCGACTGGCGGTTCGATTGCCGGTACTTTGGGCAACCTCTGCAGATGGACGTGATGTGGCCGGTCTTCCCACAGGTCCAGCACGTGGCTGCCCGGAATCTACAGTCCATGCATTGGTGGCGGCCACTGTTCTGAACCAGCCCTCTTCTAGCAAACCCCTATTCAAAAGAAGAGACTGGAAAGCGTCCAAGGCTAAAAGGCTTCTGCCAAGATTTAATTACGCAGATAACAAAAACACTAGAGCTTGTCTTCTCAAGCGGAAAAGTTGCTTTCAGCAACCAGCCCCTCCCCAAACACTCCTTTTATAGAGAGCTCAGGGCGTGGTCTCCCTGTGCCTCCTCCCGAGGAGTCCCACATTCTTTCTTTGTTTGTTCCTGCTCGACTGCCTCCTGCGTCGGGCGTCCTTGAACAGGGCCAGCTGTGGGTCATCATCTTCCGCACTATCGGGCTCACGCAGCTGAGAAGAGGGCCCCGGCTGGGAACTCTGCCAAGCCTCCACGCCATCATCAACCGGTTCGTCTCCCACACGGTCCTCCTCCCCCTCATCTGAGTCATCCGACACCTCTGAGCCGGCTGCCGAAACCACAGGCTGGCCCTGAGTCACAACACTATCCCGCACCGCAGGGCCCTTCCCCCGGGTCTGCCGATCCGGATGCGGTCGGGATGGGAACTGTTCGTGAAACGCAGTCACCAACGCAGGGGCATGAACGGCGGTCGCGTCTTCCCATGTGAAGTCCTCCGGCCCGTACCCTTTCCACTCGATCAGGTACTGGAAGCGACCTTTCAGCCAGCGGGAATCCCGGATGCTGGCGACCTCGTACTCGGGGGTGCTGCCTCCATCACGAGTTCCTGATGGGGGAGGTTCCGCTTGGCGAAGTGGACAGGCCGGTTGTTCGGGGACCAACAAGGACCGATGGAAGACGGGGTGCACGCGCAGGGAACGTGGCAGAGTTAAACGATAGGCGACCGGATTGATGACGGCCTCGACTGGGAACGGTCCAAGGTAACGGTGGTCCAGCTTCCTCGCCGGCCGAGTGGATGGTAGGTTCCTGGTGGACAGCCAGACCCGATCCCCCACCGATAGTGGAGGCGTATCCCTTCTCGACCGATCGGCGAACCTCTTGTAGTCGGCCTTGGCCTTCTCCAGTTGCCGTCGCACCAACCGATGGATCGCCTGTAACTCCGCCATAAATTCGTTCGCTGCCGGCTCCGATGAGTCCACGGGAGAAAGGGGGAAAAACCGGGGGTGATAACCCACGTTGGCCAAGAACGGTGTCATCTGCGTGGAGGTGTGCTGCGAGTTGTTAAAGGCAAACTCGGCTATGGCCAAATAGTCCACCCAATTGTCCTGCTGCAGGTTAACGTAGCAGCGCAGATACTGCTCTAAGATGCCGATGACCTTCTCGGTACCCCCGTCGGTCTGAGGATGATGCGCGGACGAGAGGCAAACCTTAATGTCCAACGCCCGCATCAACTCCTGCCAAAAGCGGGCTGTAAACTGGGCCCCCCTATCGGAGACGACTCTATCGGGAAGGCCATGCAGCCGGAACACCTGTTGGATGAACATGCGACTAGTGGCGCGAGCTGACGGTAAGCCGCGACAGGGGATGAAGTGCGCCATCTTGGTCAACATGTCCACCACCACAAACACTGTCGTGAAGCCGGAGGATGGGGGTAGATCCGTCAGAAAGTCCATGGACACAGCCCCCCAGGGTCTCTTGGGTGTTGGCAAGGGCTGCAGTAAACCAGGCGGGGCCCCTGTCGCTGACTTGGCCTGCCTGCAAGGAATGCAGGAGGTGACATAAGACTGGACATCGTGTCGGACTCGGGGCCACCAGAAGGTACGGGAGACCAGGTTCAGAGTCTTGAACAGGCCAAAATGCCCCGCAGCCGGGTTATCATGACACTGGCTGAGGACGAGTCCCCTGAGTGGCCCTCCTGGAACATAGAGCCGGTCACGATAATACAGGAGTCCATCCGCGACCGACCAAGGCGAATCTGGCCCCACCTCTTCCTTCCGCTGAGCCACCCACGCCTCCTGCTGCTGCGCCTCCCGGATCCGAGCCCGTATATCCACCGGCTCCCGCACCGCAGCAAAAGACTCGACGGGGATCACTGTCCTGGGCGGAAGCTTGTCTTCCGCTCGGGTGTATTCGGGCTTTCTGGACAGAGCATCCGCTCTCTGGTTGTGCCCGCTTGGTATGTACCGCACCCGGAAGTCAAACCTCGCAAAGAAGAGGGACCACCGGATCTGGCGTTGATTCAAATTCCGAGCGGTCTGCAGGCTTTCCAGATTCTTGTGGTCCGTCCGGACCTCGATCTGATGCCGCGCCCCCTCCAGATGATGCCTCCAAGCCTCGAACGCCGCCTTGATGGCCAGCAGCTCCTTCTCCCAGATGGTATAGTTGCGCTCCGAGGGGTTCAATTTCCGAGAGTGATACGCGCAAGGGAAAAGGGTACCGCTGGGCGTCGTTGCCTGGAGTAACACGGCCCCAATGGCAATGTCGGAGGCGTCCGCCTCCACGACAAACGGCCGTTGCGGGTCGGGATGTTTCAAGATGGGCTCCTTCATGAAGGCGTCCTTCAAAGCCTGGAACGCCTGTTGTTCGGGGGCGTTCCACTGGAACCGAGTCTTCTTCTGCAGGAGCCGGGTGAGGGGGGCTGTCAAGGCAGCAAAGCCAGGGATGAATGTCCGATAGTAGTTGGCAAATCCAAGGAGTCGCTGAACGTCCTTCACGCGACGCGGGGGTTGCCAACTCTGCAACGACTCGACTTTACTCGGCTCCATGGCGATGCCCTCAGGAGAAATGCGGTGACCCAGGAAATCGATGGTCACCTGGTAGAACTGGCACTTCTCCAACTTGGCAAACAGCCGATGTTTCCGGAGGCGCTGCAGGACCTGACGGAGATGCTGATGATGCGCTTCACGCGACGGGGAGTAAATCAGGATGTCGTCCAGGTAAATCACGACAAACCGGTCCAACAGATCCCGAAAGATATCGTTCATAAAATGCTGAAACACAGCGGGGGCGTTGGTCAGGCCAAACGGCATCACCGTGTACTCGAAATGTCCATAGCGAGTACCAAACGCCGTCTTCCACTCATCACCCGGCCGAACCCTGACGAGGTTGTAAGCTCCACGCAGGTCCAGTTTCGTGAAGATCTTAGCCTCCCGGAGTCGGTCCAAGAGCTCGGGGATGAGGGGCAGCGGGTAGCGGTTACGCACCGTGATGGCATTGAGTTTCCGGTAGTCACAGCAAAGCCGTAACTCGCCCGACTTCTTTTTGACGAAGAGCACGGGCGCAGACACTGGCGAGGACGAGGGCCGGATGAAACCACGAGCCAAATTCTTTGTCAGGAAGTCCCGCAATGCAGCCAACTCGGGCTCCGACATGGAGTACAAACGCCCCACTGGGAGAGGCGCATCAGGGACTAGATCAATGGAACAGTCATAGGGCCTGTGCGGGGGTAATTGGTCCGCCTCTGTTTGAGCAGACTTCACACAGAGGTTGTATTGTTCGGGTTGACTTTCCCCGTCAGGGGACCCATGTTGCACTCCTGGGCTTAGCCCCTCTATGAACACCTCCCTGTTGGTCTGACTGCGGGGTCCTCAGAGCATGTAAATTGTTCGGCCTGGCTGCTGGTTTGAGGTCCTTGAATTGGACCTGGGATGAGGTCCTCGCTTTGTGGCCGTTCTGGAAACCGCTTCCTCAGCTGATCAATATGGCGGCAAACGACTCGCCCGCCATCTAAGGTTACTTCGTATGAGCACGGGCGCAGACACTGGCGAGGACGAGGGCCGGATGAAACCACGAGCCAAATTCTTTGTCAGGAAGTCCCGCAATGCAGCCAACTCGGGCTCCGACATGGAGTACAAACGCCCCACTGGGAGAGGCGCATCAGGGACTAGATCAATGGAACAGTCATAGGGCCTGTGCGGGGGTAATTGGTCCGCCTCTGACTCGCTGAACACATCAGCAAAGTCGGACAGTTCGGGAGGCAAGGAAACCCCTGAGGAACCCTCCACCTGGCCGGCACAGATATGGCGGGTGTGGTCCACGCACTGCAAACTTGGGAAGGTGACCACGTTCTGAGACCAATAGATCTGTGGATCATGCGCCCGGAGCCACGCCAGTCCCAAGACCACGGGGAAGTGCAGATCCGAAGTGACGTAAAACTGAATGGCCTCCACATGGGTACTGATGGCCATACACACGGGTTGCGTGGCGGCCGTAATAGGCCCGGACAGGAGCACTCGACCATCGATGGTCTCCACAAGCATGGGCGGATCCACTGGACACTGGGGAACAGCCCATTTGGCCACAAAGGCCGAATCCATAAAGTTAGTGGTAGCCCCAGAGTCAATTAAGGCATGGACCGGAATCCCCTCTGGCTTGCCAGGAAGGATCAGTCGTGCCTCCAGAATCAAATGCCGTGGAGGTTCACAGGCACCGTCGGAACGGCGTCGCTCGGCGTGGTCGTTGTGGGTCGCCCGATCTTTCACACCGTCTAGATCGGGCTCGGGCCGTTTCCCGACAGCAAAGCAGGGGACTTTCTCGGGGCAGGCTTGGTCACTGACGCCCGCTGACGCTTCTTCGGGCAAGAAGCAGCCAAATGTCCAGGGTCCCCACAGTAAAAACACAACCCCTCCGATCGTCGTCTGTCCATTTCCGTCACCGATAGACGGGACCTGGCGGCACCCAGCTCCATTGGCTCCTCCCTCTGGACTGGGGGCACACGCTCAACAGGAGCGGCAGGGGTCTGTGGGGTGGCACGGCGACTCTTTCGCTGCTGCAGCCGGGCATCGATCCGCAGACAAAGATGGATCAGCCCATTCAGGTCTGAGGGAATGTCCACGCGGGCCAGCTCATCCAACATCTCCTCTGACAAGCCATCCTGAAAGGCATCCACGAGCGCAGCCTCATTCCAGGCGGAATCCTGGCTAAGCAGCCGGAAATCGCTGATATAGGCCTGTAGAGGGCGCTGACCCTGCCTCAAAGCTTTCAGACGTCGGGTGGCAGTCTGCGCCTTAATCGGGTCCTCGTACATGAGGCGCATATGGTCACAAAACCCCCCAAAGTTATCCAACAAAGGGCTAGGCTGTGCCAACAGAGGCGTGCCCCAACGAGCTGCATCTCCCGACAGAAGGCTCAACACGAATCCCACCTTATCTCGGTCAGTGGGGAAATCAGCTGCTCTCACGCTGATATAAAGCTGGCATTGTCCCAGGAAGGCAGGAAACAGTTCTGGTTTACCAGCAAATTTATCCGGCATAGCTATCTGACATTTCCTCCTGGGTGGGGGTGCAGCATGTACCTGAGCTTGCAGTTGTGCCACCTGAGCTGCCAGCAAAGTGAGTTGCTGGGTGAGCTGGGCATTCTCGGCAAGAAGCTGCTCCATCGTAGTAATAAGGGGTGGGTGGCTGAAAGCAAACTGTTCTGAACCAGCCCTCTTCTAGCAAACCCCTATTCAAAAGAAGAGACTGGAAAGCGTCCAAGGCTAAAAGGCTTCTGCCAAGATTTAATTACGCAGATAACAAAAACACTAGAGCTTGTCTTCTCAAGCGGAAAAGTTGCTTTCAGCAACCAGCCCCTCCCCAAACACTCCTTTTATAGAGAGCTCAGGGCGTGGTCTCCCTGTGCCTCCTCCCGAGGAGTCCCACATTCTTTCTTTGTTTGTTCCTGCTCGACTGCCTCCTGCGTCGGGCGTCCTTGAACAGGGCCAGCTGTGGGTCATCATCTTCCGCACTATCGGGCTTACGCAGCTGAGAAGAGGGCCCCGGCTGGGAACTCTGCCAAGCCTCCACGCCATCATCAACCGGTTCGTCTCCCACACGGTCCTCCTCCCCCTCATCTGAGTCATCCGACACCTCTGAGCCGGCTGCCGAAACCACAGGCTGGCCCTGAGTCACAACAGCCACCACACTCTGGGCACCTAAGGAAGGGACCTGCCTTTTAAGTCATCCCTTGTTGATTGTCGCTGCGACATTGTTGGTCATCGTGCCTTTGGAGCTTGTCAACTTCTGTGTTGTCATCAGAGTCTTCAGTGTGTTCGGCGTCCTTGTGGTGGACGGTCTCCTCGTGCTGTGCTGTTTTGGAGGGCCGCATGGCTTTTACGGCCCCGCCGGTGGCTTTGTCCGCCATGATCTCCTTCAACACGTCTGGAAATGACAGAGTCTCTTTGGTGAAGAGTTTTTGTTGCAACTCGTGATTTCAGAGGCCACAGACGAGCCAGTCCTGGAACCTCTCCTCTACATCAGAGAACTGGCACAAGCGTGCAGCCTGCCTCAGTGCCACAATGAATTTGGACGCTGTTTCACCCGGCTGTTGAACCCTGTGTTCGAATGCGTGGCGCCAAGCATTTACCGACAGCTTGGGCTGGAAGTGGTTGCTGAGCCATTTCTTCAAGTTACGGACTCCAATGGTGTCAGTGCAAACAAGTTCTCTGCAATGTCGAACGTGGCTGGGCCGCAAACACACAGGAGCGTAATTAAGAGGAACCCTGGTTAGGATGATGACAGTTCTTGCAGGGATGTTTGCACTTTATTTTTGCTGAAGAATGCTGCAGGAACAAGAGACTTGAGAATCTTTCCTTGTTCTCATAGATTTCTTAATTCTTGGGAAATATTGAGAATTTCCATTTCTCTTACATATTTTTTGGTTTTAGGTCATTTCATTAATGAAGACATTGATGGATTCATTGAACAGTGTTTTTCTTTTAAAAGCTTATCTTCCCTATATGCCCGCATTACAATTCATGTGAAACTTTATATTCTTTTCAGGGCTTTTTTCCCTTCTTCCTGGTATTAAAAATAAACTGGCAGAAGAATTAATATCTTAACGGATTTTCCAATTGTTGTTGGTTATTTGACTACTAATTTGATTGAAGAATGATTTCTGTGGCCTTGTTATTTAAATGAAAATTAAAATAGTCATTATGATAGGATTATTTTAGACACTTCCAGAATGTTGTTGCACTTACAATGACCCTAGTGTTACTTAACATGGAAATGACTGGCAAAACATCCATTAAAGTAGCATTAAGACATGGTCACGCTGAAGCAGAAGCCATCACACAGCCAAGGAGCCAGTGGATTGCTCAAATGGATGAAAACCATTTGCCCAAGAAAATCCATGCAACGATTTGGGGTTTTATTCTAAATAAATTTTGTTTCTATAGATTTTACACACACACACACACACACACACACACACTTTAAAAAACTTTATGGAAGTTTTTTAAACTTCTTACGGAAGTTTCAAACTTCTTACGGAAGCAAAAACGAAACCTTGTGACTGTGAAATGCTTGCACACACATGCACACCTGCATGTATAATTTTGGGAATCTTAGCTACCACATTTTCACACTACTCAAGTTTTAAAAAGAATGTAGGTGGTATTCAGTTTGAAAAAAAGCATCTTCAGGAAAAAAAATCAGACTCATTTATTGTCCCTGTCACAGTAGGTGATAGTGGCTGATTTTGAAAAAGTCAAACTGGGTCAGACTTGATTAGTACTGTACTTGAATTGGAGATTACTGGAGAAACCTCAGGACTGTAAACTAGACTAGGAAGAAGTAAATATCAAAATGTTTCCATACTGTTGCCAAGAATGCCCATGAGGTCACCAGGATTAAAATTTCATTCAAAGCAGTCTTTATCCTTTATGATAACAAGTTTTACAGATACAGTCTGCCGCTCTACTTAAACCCCTGTTATTACAGCATGACAAATAAATTCAGACTAATGTAATGGTTTGTTGCACAGCCAGCCACATGTTTAGACTGGATTTGCCACTTTTATCCACTTATCAAGTCCTTCCCAAGTACCTTTTGACAGGCAAATATGGATGTTTGATGGTGTTAATGGTATCATCACAGAATGCATTCGGAGTAAAGTTGCCTTTTGTAATTGTAAAAGGTAAAGGTAAAGGTTCCCCCGCACATGCGTGCTAGTCGTTTCCGACTCTAGGGGCCGGTGCTCATCTCCGTTTCAAAGCCGAAGAGCCAGCGCTTGTCCGAGGACATCTCCGTGGTCATGTGGCCGGCATGACTAGACGCCAAAGACGCACAGAACGCTGTTATCTTCCCACCGGAGTGGTCCCTATTTTTCTACTTGCATTTTTACGTGCTTTCGAACTGCTAGGTTGGCAGAAGCTGGGACAAGTAACAGGCGCTCACTCTGTTACACGGCACTCGGGATTTGACCCGCCAAACTGCCGACCTTCTGATCAACAAGCTCAGCATCCTAACCCACTGAGCCACCGCGTCCTTTGTAATTGAGTGATAGTAATTTTGTCAGTGCTAATGGTGTTCAAGTGGTGCTCCAATTGTTTTAGGATTGTACTCACAGTGCCTACTACTATTGGTACTCCCTTTGCTTTCTTTTGCCACAGTCATTCTATTTCTATTTGCAGGTCTTTGCATTTTGTTATCTTCCCCAATTCATTCTTCTCTATTATCCAGTATCTATACTTTTTTGTTTTCATTATTGACAGTTGTTAAATCTGGGGTGTTATATGGCAGGTGCTTGTATATTTGAAGGCTAAAACCCCTATTATTATTTATAAGAGAGAGAGAAAAGAAGTTATAGCTTACCTTTCAAGGCTGCTCTACTGGACAAATAAAGAAGAAAGTTTTTTTTCCCCAGGGAAGGGCTGTCCTATTTCTTGGTTGAAATATATACACGGGTTTTTTTCTTATACAACAGTAATAGGTCACAAGACAAGAAACTCTTCATTCTAACTAAAATCTATGCAGTAATGTTTACATATGCTTTCTTCACTTAGAACATTACTAGATATAAGGAGGAAGGTTAGAAGAAGATTCTTATAATAATGATTTTTTCTATGGAAATTCATGAAGTGTACAGAGAATCTCTATTACAGTACAACTTGGCTGGTTGAACAGAATGGCTTATCTCAAAGCAGAGTAGGATCTTTCAGCTTAATTGGTGAAGCAGATGTTCTGAATGTCAGTAGCACTGGTCTTATAACTCAGTAAGAATAGAAGATCATCTGCTCTGTATATTTATTGTCAACCTATGAAAAGTCAAACCCAATATTCATGCTGGCTTTGTATTATAGAGCCCAGATATATGCCACAGTTCCAGAAGGTTATCAGGCTAGACCCAGCCTTAGTCCATGAGATTTCCCAGAGAACCTAGCAAACAATATTTAGATCTGCACAGTTTTGAACTTTCTCCTGCTTCTGTGTCTATGGTTCTTTCCTGGTCACAGAAGGATATTTGTGTTTACTTTAATGCTTATCAGAATTTCAAATCAATTAGATTTTTGCTTACCAGAAGCCTGTATGAAGCTACTGATAGTTATACAGAATTACGTTTAATAATTGATAATGTAATTTGACAGACATTTGCATTATAAACATCTTTTACAGCACTAGCAGCGTGATTTACAATAGTTTCGTAATATCTTTGGCTATCGGTCTCACATCTTATCTTGAATTCTTTCACCAAAATTATATGTAGCTCACTTGAACTGAATCTATTTCTAACGCAAAAGATATTTATGTATATCTTTGATAATTAAATAGCAAGGATACATTTTATGGACACTAAAGTCCAACTAATGGCCTGATTAAAACTGCAAGGGTAGTAAGCAGGGATGCTCTTATAGACCCTAAACCATCTGACCCATCCCCATCCCCTGATCCTGCAGACATCCAAGGGTAAAGGGCTGCAGCAAGGAGCTGGTTGCATTTTTTAGAATATAGGGATGATGAATCTTGTAGTTAAGCAATTTGGGAAGAGATCAGTTTGACTGAACCCAAGCTGGCCAATGGCTCTCATTTCTAGCTGCTGCCTCTGTTGGTTCATTGCCTTCCTTTAAATTTTACTGCTGCTTCCATCTTAGTTGGCAACCTAATTGTGCTTTATATTTTGGCTCTTATCCTGAAACTTTATAGGTTGATCCAATTATACACATGGTCCTACATCACTGGATCACAGCAGACAGAAACAATTTCAGTACAGCCTGTTGACAGCTATTTAGTTTCGTATCATAGACAAAAATCCACTGATTTTTTTTTTGTTTAACTAGGATATTTCTATTTGCTTTTCAGACAAAACCTACAAGCCACTTGTAGAAGACTCTGCAGCAGTGCCATTTTAAAAACAATTAAAAACCAAACTAATAAAAAAATGTCTTCAGGTGAAATTAAAATGGCAATGACTAAAACAGTATCAGTAAACTAAAAAAATATATAACGCTGCATCAGCATATACATTAGAGTGGAAATGAATATGTGCACATCAAATGTGAAACTGTTTTCATAGTTTTATTCAGTACTGTTCCATGAGAATTTACTTCAATATGTTTGTAATATTGTTGAACTTTTCCACAGGAAAATCATTGCATGCTAGTTCTCTAATGTTAAATGTTATCACTTGATAGTAAAAAAAAAGATACGGAAATAGTTGGTGTCCGAACAGTTTTCAAACAGTAATAAGAATTCAGAGACATCTGGAGAGCATTGTACTTCCAATTCAGAGAAAAAACTTTCAGCAAACCTGTTTCAATTGTACCTTTGATGTGCATTTCTTCTGTTTCTTGTAGCTCACATCCTAATGCCTACAATCTAATCCATTAGAATGGAGAATTGGCCCATACTTTTGGTTAATGAACAATGGGGAAACCATTGTTTGGGAGTTCTGGTGATCAGTCAAAAAGAATGTAGCTTGTCAATGTGTTTCTCGGTGTTGTGGTAAAAAATTTGGAGCATAGTGACCTATTTCCTACAGCTAGAAAGAACTTTACAGTTAGTACAACCTCCTAACTTTTTTTTTACATTTTTGTATAATGCTTTTACTTGTGTGAGGAACTGAAGAATAACAGACTTTTCAGGGTCCTCAGTCCAGCAGTTCTGCTGTGTAAAATGGACCTAGACAAATCACAAATTATGTCAAAGACATTTATCTAAGAGCTCTAGGACTTCACTTGGAACTCTTCTAATTCTATTCTCATAACACCACCTTGTGAAGTAGGTTGGGCAGAGAGAGAGAAAGAGTCAGAGCATCCAAATACTTGATAAGCTCTGTGATCTGTGAGCCAAACTGGACTTGAATCCAACTTCCCTCAACTAAGTCTAGCACTTTACCTGTTAAATTACACTGCTTTAGAAAGAAAAGAAATGTACTCGGAGAAAGACAATTGTATTTGTGGAAGAAAGATAGCTATGGTAGAAGAGTATGATATCTACGTATGCTCAAGATGCATGTAGTAAACTAGTGTAGAGAGATTCTTCATATGCACAATTAGTTTCATGTATTTTTCCCATTGCATTTTAGAAGCTGGATAATGAGAAATTCAGGATACAAATATAGTATAACTTTACACCACCACACATATTTACATATAAGAATTCATTACCACAAGTGATGGTAAACTTTAAAAGGAGATTAGACAAAGATTGAGAGAATGGTTTCTCAGGGAGAGTATGGTGGTGACTGGGCATCTTGCACCAGACTGTAAGTGTCTATTATGAGGTTGGGTTATAGGGAAAATTCTGCTCAAGTACCACCTACCTTGCTGCATGGCAGAATGTCTTTCTGAGCTCATGAGCCTCATCACAGGCTGTTTTTGGATTCTTCTTGGTTTTGAATGCTATGGGATTTCAGTCTTCATGCTCTAAGATAGATTCCAAAAGAACTCAGGAATTTATGCCCTCTGTGGCAACCATGCATTTTCCCTACTTCTTGCTCAACCCACACATGCAATCATACATTAAATCTGGTCTTCACCTAAGAGCAGTTGGTAAGTGATCTGAAAATAGAGGTGGTAAATCCTTTAGATCTCTTCCTGTTTCACTTGAAGCTAGTCAGTGACCATGCTCCTGAAGAATAGTCTGTTATGATGGTCCCAACACTTCTGAATGGATGCCATGGATGTCTGGGCAGTCTCCCTGAAATTTGATGGGCAGTTCCACTGAGTGTCCCAAGGCTCCTAGATAGCTCCTAGATAGATTCATTCTAATTCAGGGATTCTGGAAAATTGAATAGGGTGCAGAGCAGTACAACCTCCACTATGTATGATCTGTACCCATGTCTCCCCTGGCTCCTCTACAGTAGGAAGTGGGACTAGCTATACCATGGAGATGACAAACAACTTTTTGGGTAAAGGTGTGATGCTGCCTTGACTGAAGGCACTAGTGATTTTTCCTCTTCTGAAGAGGCCCTTCTCTAGATCAATCCACATTTGATGGTTATTATCCCTTCTTTAACCTCCTCTTCAGGGAAGAGGTTTATGAGCAGTGAGGCTTAGCTACAGCTACAGGAAGTGATTTGATTCTTTTCCACTCAGTTTCAAACATGGAAAAAACCCATACTGCTCATGCTGTTTGATGACTTGTATCAGGATCTGGATGGAAATAGTGAACTTCCTTGTCCCTTTGGGTACCTCAACAGCATTCAGTACTATCAACCATGTGTCCTTTGGATGAATTGTAAACATTTGGTTTCAGAGGCATTCTACAGTGGATCTGCTTATTCCTGAATCAGCAGTTCCAGTAGGGGCATGATAGGAAAGGGAGGAGAAGTCAAGTCATTGGTTACTCGAGCATGGGTGTCACAGAGTTCTCCTTTCCCACCCTCTTTTCACCAATTAAATGTCTGTAGCTCTGTCCCTATCCCAGAATGATTGGGTGAGGGGTGCTATGCATTCTTTTGGATTCAAAAGCAATGACCACGCCAAAATGAGAAACTTAGAAGGCAGTAAAAGAAAGTGACATAAGTACATAATGTCAGAGAATATGCAAGAATAATGAAAAGCCAAGGCAGCAATCAGAGAAGGCGATAAGAAAGTTATAAATGAATTAAGGCCCTGGAAACATTTGGAACATTGAAACTTTTACTATAAGATTTTGGTATTAGCTATATAAAATAAACAGCTTTTGTCTATTTGTAATTATTTTGTTTACTAGCAAGTTATAGATTCTTGCTTAATGCAAAAATAGTAGAATTAGAAACATTGGTTTTAAAAAAATATGTATTACAAGACAGTGAAGGTATTTAAAGAGGAAATATAAATGGCAGGCCAAGAGAATGACCCAGATAAAAACTTCTGGTTTGCATTCTCGGCGCTGGCGGATGTGCACGGAGAGCTGTTCTCCCCGTTGCCCGGTTTTCCTCTGTTGGGAGACTCTGAAAAGGGTCAAAAGTTGCCCTGGAGGGGCGACAACTGTGAGGAGGCCCTCCGATTGATTGCGGAGGGGCGGCAGCCCCTATGTTTGATCTGGAGCAGTTCCTCTGGACTGACGAAGAAAAGATCGGCCGTCAACATGGCTGATCATCAAGGCATACCAGCCAAAAGCCAAAAGCACTAAGCAGCACTATGAAAGCAATGAGGAGGAACTGGGTGAGACCATACCTTTCTCTTTTCCCCAACTACCTTCCTGTGGGAGCTTTTTGAAAATTTCTTCCCCACTCCTTTGGAACAGCGGCGTCTGCCTACTTGGTGATTTAGGATATTTGAGGTCCCCAAAAGTTTTTATGCCTACGGGAACCTACTACCCTATTCATTTGTTAAGCTAGAAGATTTTATATGCTACTAAGGATATCATGTGGCGAAGTCTGGTATAGCAAGGAAATTTACTTTTACTGTGAGACCTGGCTACAGTCTAGCTGTCCTTGACATTATTTAAAAGATAAGAATTTGAAACATCTGGCAAAGAAAACAACTCCCAGGAATAGTGGAGGTGGACATTTACATTTATTAAAAATATCCTCCACTAAAGATCTATCTCAAACACCTTAAAAATGGAGGAATATTATCCACAACTTAACTATAAACTCATACTTGAAACAATCCTTGCATTTACTGAGCTCATGAAATCTAGACTCAAAGACAAAGGTGCCAGCCTCAATTTTCAAAATGAAGTCCTGATTTCAACCAATGAATTTACAATCCAAAAAGCAACAGAAGAGGAAGAAATTAATACTAAGACAGAGGTTTCTAAAGAACAAGTGCAATCTATTGAGAACTTCGATAGCCAAACCTTGATCTCAACTACAGAACTTGCAATTCAAAAAACAGCACAAACTGAAGAAAACACCACCAAGATGGAGGGTTCTAATGACTTACAACTACAACATATTGAAAACCTAGACAACCATACAACAACTACAATGCTGGACATGACCTCTCATCCAAGCCAGATGAAACCGGAAGAAGAAGAAGACCAGACTGAAGAAGACCAGACTGAACTGATGACAAACATACTGATTCAAAAATGGAGATTTGAACTATTAGAGCAACAATGTAATGACTACAAAGGGGCCAGTTCCTTTGAAAAATTGACAACTGGATGGTCTCCCTTGATTCAAATAATATGTGTAGGAATGAAGGGAGATACAGTTGAGGATTTAAAGGCACTGCTATGGAAGCCTGTTTGGCACAAAAAGAAAGCCAGAGTTAGACTTAAAAAGATGGTTTCGTTTTTTTCTTTCTTTTATCTATAATGGAAGAGCCTAAAATTTTACTTAATGGGTCAAGGGGAGACTTTAAAAGATATTATTTGATTTAATATTTAGGATTTAGAGTTATAAGGGAAATTAAAATTATCTATTAGAATATAGTTCTGAATTATAATATGGAAGTTGGATTGAGCTAATAAAGGATATTTTGTTAGTAAGTGATGAGGTACTAGGATGATAAACAGAATATATTTGTGAAATAAAATAAGAATGTATTTAATTATGCAATATGTGTATCTTAGATATGACAATTATTATGTAATGAAACAGGGGAAACTTGGGGTACCCAAAACTTAAATACTATGGATCTTAAAGGCAAAATTGGAGCACTGTAATTGAAAATGGGTAAAATCTTAAAAACAGGACATGATAATTATAACTAAAAATATATTGATAAATACCTTAACTGATTGTGTTATAACTAGTAATTTATTAACTTGATTGTGATATAGTATCTATGGGAAACAGAGAGGGAATTTTTAGATGATTTAACCTGAGATAGGCACAAATGATTTTGTTACTGGACTATTGTTTACCCAATCACCACGTTGCTTTCTAAACACTTTGATATTTTGATGTAAAATTGGAAAATTAATAAAACTTGTTTTTTTAAAAAAGACTCCTTACTGGATGTACAAAGAATCTGGCTGAAGTTCTAAAAGTTAAAGGGAAAATACAAGTGATACACAAAGAAAAACATGTAGTTCTCAACTTACAACTGGTCACTTAGTGACCATTCCAAATTACTACAGAATCCCCCAAATCTACTTACAATCCACTTTCAAAGTTATAGCTGGTACAGCACCCCTCCATTCATTCACCTTTACAATTGACTGCAGGGATGCTGCAACGACCAGCCACCCACTCTGCCCTGCCCTGTCCCTGCCACCCTTCAGCCTCTCATCCGCCCAGAGGAGATCAGGCCTTCTGTAGTGTGCACAAATTACCTGGAACTTGCAACCCTCCAGTTTCCTTCCCACTTAACCACTCAGGGATTTTGAGGACTCAAAATGCTATGCGAATTCCTGTTTGTAGGGATTCCATCTGTAATGAATCCTTTAAAGCTTGATATGGCAGGTAAATATGAAACCACTTACTATTTAAAGCAGCTCTTGTATCTTAAACATGTTTTAAGAATTCCCTAGTTATTGGAAAAGATTTCATCCACAATTGGAGAAAACAGCATACAATAATATGTGAGTATAGCAGCAGTACCAGTATACAGTACCTAATATTTCCCTTCCTCCTCTCTTCTATCTGTGCAAAAACATTCAAATCAGAGCATGGGGCAAAGTCAGAGCAATTTGTCCTTTCTCTTTTCCAAGTATGAATGACAAAGTCATCTGCATCTAAACCTTTTAAGAATTATCTACCCCGCTCTAAGATAATTCTGTTGTCCTAGTGAGCCTCAAAGCAATTATTGTGGATTAGAAACAGATCAAGGGATTATATCAGACATGGTCTGCTGTTTTTTTATTTTCTGCAATCTTTACAGCGGTAATAAAGCGACAAGTATGCAAAGCTAGCAATATTTATGAAAGTTTCTAAGAGTGAACCAAATGCATTTTTTTCATAGTTTATCTTATCTCAGGTACAATATTATTGGAAAATAGTTGGGAATTGTTTTTATATTCTAAAATCAAAAGGGAAACACAATTTGAATATTATGTTTAAAATAATCATAATTTAAATATTTTGGTGATGAGCTTTTACATGAGAATTTATTGATTCAAAACTGACACTTGTGTCACCATTTTTAAAGACCAACAAGGTCATAAAATTACTTTCTGGTTCTTGACAGCATCCAGGATGCAAGCTTTCAATGCCTTGGTTATGCTAAGATCGTATCAAGAGTGTTCCTGTCTTAAGAGGTCTCTACGCCATCTTTCTCCAGAATTTGATTCAGAATTCTACCTGCTCCCATTATTACCCTGAGCTACTTTTTCTGGATTAATTTGCTCACTGTTTACTTTCATGATATGTTCTTATCAGCAATAATACTTGTATAACTTACTTGTATGACACTATGTTTTTGCAGTACTCTCCAGATTGCCCAAGGGACGCGGTGGCTCAGTGGGTTAGGACGCTGAGCTTGTCGATCAGAAGGTCGGCAGTTTGGCGGGTCGAATCCCGAGTGCCGCGTAACAGAGTGAGCGCCTGTTACTCGTCCCAGCTTCTGCCAACCTAGCAGTTCGAAAGCACGTAAAAATGCAAGTAGAAAAATAGGGACCACTACGGTGGGAAGGTAACAGCGTTCCGTGCGCCTTTGGCGTCTAGTCATGCCGGCCACATGACCACGGAGATGTCCTCGGACAAGCGCTGGCTCTTTGGCTTTGAAACGGAGATGAGCACCAGCCCCTAGAGTCGGAAACGACTAGCACTCGTGTGCGGGGGAACCTTTACCTTTATCTTACCAGATTGCTCAGTTAAGGTGTTTTCGGAGCTTAACTTTCAGAAGTTGTTTGTGTACTACAGATAATTTCTGCTTCTTTAGTAGTTTTTGCTGTCTCTATTATTTATGGAATAAAGAACTACCACACATCCATTCATGCAGATGCAAGCCAGCAAATGATTAATATGCATATAAACCAGATCTTCATAACCAGCCACTAAATTTTTAAATACCCTACTAAAAGAAATGCTCTATGTTGGACACCAGTTAGACAGAATTCACTGTGTGAGTGTGGTAGGGTCTTGTGCTGTTAACTGGAATTCCTTTGAGGTTCCTGTGCCTAAAGATGTGAATATTCTCTATAGTATGAGTTGTGTAACCTACAAGATGAACCCATGACTCTCCTAGCTCCTATGGACAGCTAGGCAGGGTATGAACAAGACAGAACATTGTGCTTTGGTGATTCTGCGCCTACCTCAATAGGCAGTTCCTGTTTGCAACTGGGGAGGAAAAACAGCATCTGAAGCTGCAGTTGCTGCAGTGTAGGGTTTAGTGTTCTTTCATATGAAGCTCCAGATAGAGGCCACCATCAGTTTTGGATGAGATGTCACCAGTATGTTGACGATACTTTTATGTCGCCTTTCTAGATAGGATGCTGTGGAATGCTTAAGCCAAACCTGAAACCTAAGGATGTTTGGATGAAGTGAAATAAGGTAAGATTAAATCCCTCTAAGACCAAGCTAGTCTATGTCAGCAACACTCTAAGAAATGATTATCTTAGTAATTACTTTGGATAAAGTAATGCTCCCTTTGAAGTAATTGGTTTGTAATCCTGGGGTCCTTCTGGACTCATAGTTACTGTGTAAATAGCAAGAAGAGGATGGAACAACCCTACCTGGATGATGAAGCCTTAGGGGTTCCCAATTCTTCAGCTTATCAACCCTTTCATAAAGTTTCAGATTATTCATTGACTCTCAAACATTATATGAAAATAACTTAATAAATACTATTATCACTAATGAGGGTAGTACTGTCATTAATGATAACAATAACAACAATAATGGATAATCCCATCAACATTTGAGGGGGTCAGTGTTGACCATTTTGGGAGATCCTGTTTAGAGACAACAATTCATGCTCCAATCATCATATAATTGGATTATTGTAACATGGTCTATGCAGGTCAGCCTTTGGAGATAACCTAGAAACTGTAATTGATCCAGACTATGGTAGCTAGACTATTGATGGGTCAGCCTCATTATTGCAGATAATATCACTTCTGAAATTTTCATGCTGGTTGACTGTAGGCTTCCAGACCCAGTTCAAAGTGCTGATGATTACCTATAAAGTTGTATATGAATAGCACTGAGATACATCAAACACTTGCTAGGAGTTAATCTGCATGTTAAATAAGATTATTTTAAGAGGGCCCCTATGCCATCCGCAAAATGAAAGGGGGCATGGGCATGGACTTTTCCATGGTGTCCCCTATGGAACTATGAACTCCAGCCATTCTTAAACTGGGTAATTACACTCAAAGCGGTAATTTGGGAATAATGGAGAAATTGCTTGTTTGTGAGTTGATTCAGGACTGCTGATGCCAATACACTTGGCAGAGCCTATATTTTTTGTGGGGGTAATGACATTATTTGAAATTGGAAAAGGGGTAATAGGGACAAGCAGTTTTTTAAAAAATTGCTTGGGTACCTCAAAGATCTTGCAGCCCCTTTCAATGCTCTGGAAGAGAGAAACAACCCTCTTCAACCACAATTTTAATGTCTATTATGGAGTGGACATTAAGCATCCATTTTATGTGCTGTTTTTATGAGTTTTAACTATTATATGTTACCCAGAGCCTCCAGATTATAAATAAATGAAAAAGCAGGGAGGGAAGACTTTTGAGATAACATGGAGTTAAGATTTTATTTGTGGTGATAATTCTGTATTATTTCAATGTACATTCTGTCTTCTGCCAGTAGAGCATTCTTTGAGACAAGCACCCATTTTTACACTTAAGATTTACATAACAGAGGTTCTATGTCCACAAGGGGTTGTTGGGGTATGCCACTGCTATTTATTAGTTAGGCTTTATATTCTACCCTAGCTCCAGGTGCTCAAGGCAGCATTCAAAAGGATCGTCCTTCATTTTATTCCTCACAACAACACCCTATGATGTAAGACTGGGCTGAGAGAAAGCAACAGGCCTCAAGTCACTCACTAGTGTCCATTTTAGTTCAATAGCTTAATCATTACTTTTATTAATTGTCCTCTATTCAGTCATAATTGCCAGAGCATACATATTGTGGGCAGTGACTGCAAAACAGTTCCTATACAATCATTTTTCTATTTATGAAGCCACCTTTAACTGAATCAAGTTATAAAGATATCTTTCTAACTATTTGCCTTTAAGACAAATCATTTTTATAATAATGTATACAGTTCATCCCTAAACTGATATTCATATAATTTAAGCTTATTTGTATTTTTGCTATCCTGGAGAATCCTGGAACATGTTGTATGATCTTCCTCTTTCACCCTCCAAGTGAATAAGACTTCCAATGAGCTTCAGTACTGGAGTTCCTACTGGATTTTTACATTGTCTTATGGAGCCACCAAGTGGACAAAATGAGTCAGAGGAAGAATATTCTTGAAACAAACAATCTCCTTCTCCTTCTCCAGGAGATCTACATATTTAATGACTTCATTAAATTCAACTGACCCAAGAGTTCATTTTTAAAAGTCATTATGGAACAATTATAGTCTTCCAGATTGAAAATAAATGCTAAGGCAGTAAATGGCTTCAAATATGGTTTCCAAAAATAACTTGGAGACAAAGAGCACTTCCTCATTTCAAGAGAGCCAGTGTAGTGGGATGGGTAAGGCACCAGGCTAGAAACTGGGAGACTGGGAGTTCTAGTCCCATCTTAGGTACAAAGCCAGTTGGGTGACTTGGCCAGTCAATCTCTCTCTGTCAGCCCTAAGAAGGAGGCAATGGCAAACCACTTCTGAAAGCCTTGCCAAGAAAGCAACATGGACTTATCTAGGCAGACTCCAGGAATCAACACTGACTTGAAAGCACAATAAACAATCATATTGAGATACAAATTGCATAGAATACCTGATCTGCATAGGAGAATATAAATACCATAGAAGTTCACTGTCTTTTCAAGAGACATGCTTACATTATCATTAACTTTTAAATCTCTTGACAATGCCCAAGATGGCTTTTGATGATAACATGTATGTATTAAATTCCCTGTTTGTTTATCTTCTTTACCAGTATTCTTTGGTGTCCAAAGACTTTTTTTGATCAACTTGATTGCTATTTACCGCATTATTTTACATGATTTTTCTTGGATCGTTTATGTATTACAGTCATTTGGTTTGGAAACTATTGGGGATTGATGACTCTATTGTTGCTGGAGAAGTTTATTTAAAATCCGAATTTGGCTTATTTTGTTACAACTTTCATTTTTATATTATTCTGTATGAAGTTCTTACTACAGTGAAGTGTTGAGAGACCATTGTTGATTCCGCAGTTAATAATTGTGATTGATTGACTGATAACTAAATCCTGTACACAATGACTGGAAGGGGGCTGTTGTGGTGGTGGAAGGATACATATTAACCCTCTGCCCATACTCTTCAGCCACACTTCTCTCCTGTTTTGGTTATGGGTTATGTAGTACTTTCTGCTGCTACCATCCATCTTCCTGGAGAAAAAAACTGCTTTGGCCTGGCTCCTCTCCCTTAACACAGGCTTGTGAAGGTAATGGAGTTCTTACCATCTCAGCATCTTACCCATTGGTAAACTGAGCATAATAACAATAATAATAGTAACAGTTATGACCAAAGAAAATTAAACTCTGTGGTATCTTCAAAATATCAGAATTCACAAAGGAGACTAACAAGCAGAGGCATAGAATCAAGATCATGAGAAATACTATTACCGCTTTATAAAGCCCTAGTAAGACCACACCTAGAATACTGCAGCCAATTTTGGTCACCATACCACAAAAAAGATGTTGAGAATTTGGAAAAAATTGAAAGAAGAGCAACCAAGATGATCAGGGGCCTGGAGACTAAAGCATACAAAGAATGGCTATGGGATTTGGGTCTAGCTAGTCTAAGAAAAAGAAGAAATAGGGGAGACATGATAGCAGTGTTCCAGCATCTGAGGGGCTGCCACAAGGCAGAGGAGGCCAGGTTGTTCACCAAAGCACCAGATGGAAGGATGAGAAACAACGGTTGGAAACTGACCAAAGAGAGAAGCAACCTGGAATTAAGAAAAAAACTTCCTAACAGTGAGGACAATCAATCAGTGGAACAGCTTGCCTTCAGAAATCGTGGGCGCTCCATCACTGGAGATTTTTAAGAAAAGACTGGACATCCACCTGTCTGAGATATAGGTTCTCCTGCTTGAACAGGGGGCTGGACTAGAAGACCTCCAAGGTCCCTTCCAGCTCTGTTCTGTTCTGTTCTGTTCTGTTCTGTTCTGTTCTAAGCCTTCAAAGTTATTTTGGTTATTGAGGAGAGAGACTGAAAGACTCAGTGTGTGTGTGGGTGGGTGCGTGTGTGTGTGTGTGTGTGTGTGTGTGTGCACGTGTGTGTAAAATTGTAACGCCTGTCCTAGAACTTTTACTTTATATCAGAGAAGAAGGATTTCTTTGGTTTCTTTCTTTAGCTCCCTTATCCTGCCAAATCTTTGACTCCCACAGACTGCAACTGTTTAAATTTTAGGAGCATATTTCCTTAGCACCCTCCCTCACCTTTTGTCCCAGAGAGGGCTGGCTGTTTCTTCGCACAGTGCCCGATAGTGCACCAAGTGTGCCTAAAGTTTATTTATTTATTTATTTATTTATTGAATTTATATACCACCCTATTCCCGAAGGACTCAGGGCGGTTCACAGGGCAAGTTAAAAACAATACAAAAAGAGAGAATAAAATACAATTAAATTAATACAAGCCCACAAAATTAAGATAACATTAAAATTGAAATTTAAAATTAATTTAATTTAGTTTAATTTAATATAATATAATTTAAAATCCCTCAGTCCAGGCCAGACAATTCAAACAACCAAGTTTTTAAGTTCCACCTCTGCTGCTTGAGCATTTCTTAGTTCTCTACTTCTCCCAAGAACTAGCTCACCAAACCCATGTATCTCTTTCCAGTCTTCATTCCAACTGGCCTTCATGGCTAAGGTGGGACCTTCAACTCACACTCTCCCACTTTCTAGCCTGAAACCTTAACTACTATGCCAAACTGGCTCGTACTATTAATTATAAAGATATATTACATACCAGTATTAGTATTAGTAAATAAAATAAATAATTGGTTATCAACTCTTATAAAACAGAATGGGTTCTATAATTTTATAGAACATCTATTTGTAGACATTGAAGCAAGTCAAAATAATAGATACACAGAAAAACATACACACACTAATGCACAAACACATTCAACTCAAAGAAAGTAGGTGTGGCACTCCAAACGATATGTAGCTCTGCAGTTCCTTCTTCCTTTGAGGACTGTTGGCAGAGCAGGAAGGAAACAAATAGTAATATGTAAAATTCTGTTATTGGATATGGTGGCACCATTGAAGGAGTTTAAAAGAAAAGAAATCCAGACATTATCAAGTATGACAGCCATCCAACTGCCAAATTACATAGAAAAACTATCGTTGGCACATCCAATTTATAAAAGTCAACTCAACCTTAGCCTGAAACTAAGCTAAAAAATTGAAAGCTTGGATTAGAAAATACCTGGACATAATGTTGTGCTTCCCAATATTAAATTAAGAATGCCATTTCTAGAGAGACATTCATACCCCCCTATGTGACTAGCATACTACTATCCATGTTTGTTAATCACTGCACATCTTGTTTTTGAGTGAAAATATTATTTCCCTTTCTGGGGTAAATAAATTTACCACAGATTTGTTTGCATTTTTTGTAAACAGAAACCACAATCACTCCTTCCATCGTCCACATTGCAAAGTACACTTTCCCCTCTGTGCGCACTCTCATCTGATTTCAAGATTTATATAAGCTCTCCATAAGCAGCTGATAAACTGGTCTTCTGTTTGTTTCTTTTATCATATAATATTTTACAAATCTTGCAGTAATACAAATTACATAATCCATATGCAATAAATACGTATTACATACATAGCCTGATTTTTCTTGGGTTTTGATAGGGGGATACTGTTAACCACATTAAAAAGCTCCTCTAAGATAGAAGAAGGGGACGACAGAGAATGAGGTGGCTGGATGGAGTCACTGAAGCAGTATGCGTGAACTTAAATGGACTCCAGAAGATGGTAGAGGACAGGAAGGCCTGGAGGAATGTTGTCCATAGGGTCGCGATGGGTCGGACACGACTTCGCAGCTAACAACAACAAGATATTTTGTTCACCTGTATGGCTGGGATCCAGAAATACGCCTGAAGAAAAAATGTTGGAAGTGGCATTTTTCTATAAATTGTTGCTCAAGAGCTACTGGAATTCCACACATAATTGGGTCTTGGCAGCAGATGCAAAGCTCTTGAAATATTATGCAGCAGAGCCACACCATCTGGTTTCAGTTCTCTTTTCTGCGGAAAGAAAGCTTTGTAGAGAGCACTTTTAGGTGCAAATGTTAGTGTTTAATTGTAAATGTTCATAAAATGATGAGGATACTTTTGACATGCTTGTTCTTTATGAATCCAAGGAAGCACTTGATTAGCATTATCTAAGGATGAAACCACAGAAGAAGTGTCAGGGTTTTTATTACATGCTGTATATCATATCTAGCATGTAACTGGAAAGAATATAAGTATAAACTGGTGGTAGAAAGGATGAAATGCAACATGTATTAAGATAGGCTAATGTATCTTTTTCATTTGTGCAAGACATACAATATACTATTCGTGCTAGCTACTTACTGACTGGCCATAAGCAATTTTTTTTAAAAAAAACAACAATTAAAATTAAATCCAGATTATTTCTAGATGAGTCTTTTATTACATTGTATTTTAATTGAATAAGGGAGGAATCCAGAAAAGGAGATCTTCTACTCATATTCAACTTGTGTTTTCCATCTTTTATTCACAAAAAGGATGACAACATACCTGCTGAATCAATCTTATCCAGCATCTTGTGACATTCAATAGTTAATCAGTTGTAGTCAGGAGGTGCACAAACATGGAAAGGAAAATTATAGTTCTTCTTCCTTGTTATTCTAAAAACTGGAATCCAAGGGTATGCCAATCATATTTCTGGAGTTAGCAGTCTCCAGGCCTAGCAGCTTCTGATAATCCAGATTGATCATCCATGAATTTGTCCAATTCCCCTTTCTGACTATCAAAATTAGTGGTGCTCACCACATTAGATGGCATAACATTTCAGTTTAATTATGTATGCTATATAGAAGGGCTTTCTTTGAGTGGTCCAGAATCTCTGTCATTTAATTCTAATGACCCCCAAATTTAACACTGTGACAGAAGAAAAAAAATTATCTCTATCCACATTTTCCATACCATGTATAATTTATATATCCTTGCCATATTTTCCTTTACCTGTCTTTGCTCCAGGCCCCAAAGATTTCTACAGCTAAACTGTGATTACTGTGAGTTTGAATAATGTGATATTCAATTTATTGAGAATTCTAAATCCACAGAGACTTCTTTCCTTCCTTTCCTAAATTGATAACAAATTGCACTGAATGCAAACCAAAATTCAGTTGATGAGATTGAACAACATGAACACGGTCATAGCAACTCTAAAATAGGATGAGATGTCAAAATTCTTGAAACTCTGATACACAATATTAGGAAACACACAGGAGAAATCAAGAGAAAAGACAATTTTGCATAAGCTTTCTGTAGTTTGCAAACATTTACAAGGACAGAAGTGTTGCAGTGATAGAAAGAGAACATTTTTTTAACTATATGAATTGAGGGCTACAATCTGAAATGCTTAACTGAGCAGCCATTCAGAGAAAAGCTTTGCATTTGTTTATGTGAGTGAAAAAAATAAGAGATTGAAGTAAAATTTAATGCAATTTGGCATGATTCATTTTAAAATCCAGTAAGATTACCTTTAGGAATGCCTAAACTCCATTTTTATGACCCTGTAGTCCCTTAATTGTTCCTTCAAACTCCAAAATGTGTCTCTAGTGCCACTCAGATGAAGAGGCTTGTGGGTGCATGACCATAACTATTGGCTCAGACTATTCTTTTTCTCCTTGATCTTGCCCCACTAACCATGAAGGGTGATTTTTGCGGACAACTAAAATCTCATCCTTGGGCTTCTCTCCAGGTCTTCTACTCACCATGGGATGTGATCAGGCCAAAACATTTATTAAATAGAGTATAGCAGACATAGAATGCCAACTGGACCTAGTCCCCAACCTTTATTGCCAGTGAACCCAACAGGCATTCTGCCTCCCCTATGGCATGCTTAATTAATCTTGAGGTACCTAACCACTGGGTGGCCTTTACTCAGGCACAATGTCATTCCCTTGCCTCACCTGTCCTTGAAGCCCAGTTAGAGGAAGATCCCCTATCCCCTACACAGCCATGAGCTGTGACTTTGGTCATGTAGAAACAACATAACATGTACAGCAAGAGACATCCTACTAATCTTATTTCACTACTATTACATAAATGCCCAGGATTCACAGAACAATTCTACACCTCCAGTGGTAATGATAGCAATAACCTCACACGTGGTATGGTGTCATCATGCAAATGCCACCATTACATATATGCAAAGGAATGAATGGCAGCATTGTGTGATGATGTCATACATGTATCATCATTCCCTTCTCCCCTTGCCTTATTCCATGGACCCCTGTGCATATCTCACAAAAGTAATAATGTCTGCTAACTACTTACCACTTCAGGGATGCCTGCATAGTAGACCAATCAAAAATGTATTTGTGGATAGAGATAAAAAGCATCAACATCAACACTTGAATATTTTTCCACAGCAGGTCTTTATTTTCCCACTGGGGGCAAAAAAAAAGTTTTTCCTGTGTGGCCTAAGCAAGATAATGAAAGACAGTCTAATTTCATTTTAAAAAAAGCAATTTTCCTAAATGATGTTCCACTAATGGTGCTTGATCACATCTAAGCCCCACAGCAAATGAGTCTTAATCCAGTTGGTCTGTGCTGTGTTACCTGAGGGAAATAATGCCAATCCTTTTTTCTGCTTGCAAACTGTTCATAGAGACTTCTTCAATATATATTAATCCCGTCATTTATCTTTGTCAATGGAGTACAAAAAATAATTTGTGCAAGAGTAAACAGATGAGCAGACATGAAGGGACCTCTGTTTTATTAAACAGTGAAAAGCAGGTGCTCCCATAGCCAACCTTGTTTTTATTGCAAAATCTGAGCAATTTTCTTTCCCCATCTGTGCTGAAGGATACAGTCATTCTGATAGCGAAGGGGAAATACCATTGCACAGTACCAGCCGCTCAGACATGGATGGACAGGACAGGGGTTTTGTTTATTTTTGCATATCTTTCTTTAATAAGATTTTGTATGCACGTAGAAATGTATTTGAACATGCATAATATTTTTGCATTATATAACATAATAGCTCATCATTATTCCAAGTTGTTCAAATTGTTACTGAGCCAGAATTAATGATGTTTGCCCATCCTTAAGTTCAACATGCTGTTAGCTGCCCTGAGTTCATATGTAAGATAGGTGGACATATAAAATATCTAAGTAAATAAGTATTCACACATACTACTTTTTGACTCCTTTTCAACGTGTGACACTGTATTACTACTATGCTTTATATTTCAATATATGTAGGATTCAGTTCAATTGTGTCTAGAAGATCCCCTTACAATGATATGAAAGGGCAGATTTTAGTCTAATTGAGAAGAGAGAAAATACTAATCTTATCAGCCTACCCAGAAAAGCAAAGAGGGAATCAAGGATTAAACAATCAAGTATGATAGAAAAAATAACAGAGTTGGAAGGGATCTTGGAGGTCTTCTAGTCCAAACGCCTGCTCGAGCAGGAGACCCTATACCAGGGGTAGGCAACCTCGGCTCTTTTATGACTCATGGACTTCAACTCCCAGAATTCCTGACTCAGGAATTCTGGGAGTTGAAGTCCATGAGTCATAAAAGAGCCGAGGTTGCCTACCCCTGCCCTATACCATTCCAGACAAATGGTTATCCAATCTCTTCTTGAAAACTTTCAGTGATGGAGTACCCTTAACCTCTGGAAGCAAGCCATTCCACAGATTAATTGTTCTAACTGTCAAGAAAGTTCTAGGTTGGTTCTCTCTTTAATAATCTTCTATCCATTTTTTCTTGTTCTGCCCTCAGGTCCTTTGAAGAATAAGTCAACCCCCTTTTCTCTATGATAGCCCCTCAGGGATTGGAAGACTGCTATCATATCACCCCTAGTCCTTCTCTTTGCTTGATTAGACATACCTAGTTCCCACAAAGGCTTCTCAAAAAGTTTAGCCTCCAGACCCCTAAGCATTTTGTTGTTCTTATCTGTGCTCTTTCTAGAGACACAACATCTTTTTTTGTATCATGGTGACCAGAACTGTACATAGTATTCCAAATGTGGTCTTACCAGTGCAGTGTAAAGTGGTACTATCACTTCACGTGATAATATTCCTATGTTGATGCACTAAGACTGCATTGGCTTTTTTGGCAGCTGTACCACACTGGTGTCTCATACATGAGTGGCTTCCCAGTAGGAAACCTAGATTCACAGTTATTGCCGTTGAGCCAGGTACCACCTATTCTATAGCTGTGCATTTGGTTTTTCTTGCCTTAGAACTTACTTTTCTCACCATTTAATTGCATTTTGTTGGATAAGCCAAGTGTTCAAGTTTGTCAAGATCCTTTTGTATCTTGAGTCTATCTTCTAATGTGTTGGTTAGTCCCCTGAGTCTGGTTTCCTCTGCAAATTTGATGAGTTTCCCTTCTATCCCCCCATCTAAATCATTTATGAAGATGTTGAAGAGTCCTATGACAGAACCTTGAGGTACTCCATGGCATGCTTCCTTCCATGTAGATGTAGTTCCGTTGAGGACTACATGTTGAGGAGCTCAGCCAGTTACAAATCCATCTGGTAATAATGCTGTCTATATCACGTTTTCTATTATACCAAGAAGTAGGCTATGGTTTACTTTGTGAAATGCTTTATTGAAGTCTAAGTAAACTATATCCACAGAAATTCTCTGATCAACCAATTTAGACACTTTGTCAAAGAATGCAATTACGTAGGTTTATCTGACATGATCTGTTTTTAACAGACCCATGTTGGCTTTTATAGGAATAGCTTTTCTCATTTCTAGGTGTTTGCAGATCCATTGCCTGATTATTTTTTCCAGGATTTTCCAGGTATTAATGTCAGACTGATTGGTTTGTAATTTCCTGGATCCATTTTTTTTGTCTCTTTTTGAAGATTGGAACCACATCAGCTCTTTCCAGTTGTCTGGTCATCCTCAGGTGCTCCAGTAGCTTTGAAAGATTTGGTTAAGGCAATAATGAGAGGGGTAGCGACGGCATATATGATAACTAAGAGCAAGGGGAAAAAACAGCAACGGGAAAGGCTAGAAGGAGAATATAAAAGTTTAGAAACTATACTCCAACAAGACCCACAAAAAAAGAATATCAAACAATCAATGGATTTGATTAGACATAAGCTTAATATTTTAGACAAAGAGAAACTAGCACAACAAATGAGAAGCACAAAACAAAACTTTTTTGAAAATGCAAATAAACCGGGCCGATGGCTCGCATACAAATTAAAAAAACAAAAGGAGAAAAGCTGGATTAGCAAATTATGTGATGACGAAGGGAGAGTACACCACCAGGAAGAGGAGAAAAAAACTATAGCCCAGGAATTTTATGAGCGATTATATAAAGAAGATAGCCAAACAATTGTGGAGAAAGTGGAGGAATGTTTCCAAAAAGCTAAATTACCTAAGGTTACAGAGGACATTAGAAATATGTTGAATGATGAAATTAGGCTGTCTGAGGTGATAAAGGCTATTAATGATCAAAAAAACAATAAAACACCGGGCCCTGACGGTCTCCCGATAGAAATTTATAAGGAACAACAAAATATCTTAGCACAACCCCTACTGGAGGTATTTAATGCAGTATTAGAAGGCGCAAGAACGCCCAAATCTTGGTCTGAGGCAAATATAGTTCTCATCCCGAAAGACAACACGGATCTCACATTAATTCAAAATTATAGACCTATATCGCTTCTCAATTCGGACTATAAGATATTTACATCAATTATAGCGGAACGACTTAAACGATTCTTGAACGATTTTATACATGTAGATCAGAACGGTTTCCTGGCTAAGAGGCAAACCAAACATAACATCAGAGTAATATTGGATACGTTGGAGTATTACGAATTACATAGCGGACAACAGATGGCGTTATTATTTTTAGATGCCCAGAAGGCCTTTGATAATGTTAAATGGTCATTTTTACATCAACAACTCAGTTTCATGGATATGGGTGAAAAATTTATAAATATAATTAGGGCAATCTATGCCAACCAGGAAGCAAAAGTAATTATTAATGGGGAAATATCTAGGAAATTTCAAATTCAAAAGGGAACATGGCAAGGTTGCCCTTTATCCCCATTGTTGTTCATATTGACATTAGAAGTTTTAACGAGAACAATTAGAAACGACCCACAGATAAAAGGACTAGCTATTAAAAAGGAAACCTTTAAACTTCAAGCATTTGCGGATGATCTGGTCTTTATTATGGAGGACCCATATCACACGGGGCCAAAATTATTGGAAGAATTAACTAAATATGGTGAAGCTGCTGGATTGAGAATAAATAGAAATAAGACCAAGATGATAGTTAAAAACATGACTAATAAACAAAAAGAAAAATTGGCTGGAATCATGGACATAGAAATAGTCAAAAAAATAAAATATCTAGGAATTAATATCACGGCCAGATGCACCACACTTAAAAAAGATAATTATGATAAAATAGTCAATCAAATAAAAGGTGATCTGGAAAGATGGGGAAATCTGAAACTTTCTTTACTGGGGAGAATTGCTGTCATCAAGATGAATGTCCTGCCCAAAATCTTGTTCTTGTTCCAGAATATCCCAATACAACTCGACTCCAAATTTTTTCAAAATTTGAACAAATTATCACTAAATTTTGTTTGGCAAGGGAAAAAACCAAGAATCAAAATGAAATATTTGCAAGATACGAAGGAAAACGGGGGTTTTGGATTGCCAGACTGGGAATTATATTACCATGCCGCGGCTCTAAATTGGATAAGAGAATGGATAATTTTGAAAAATAGAAGATTATTGACCTTAGAGGGCCACGATTTACAATTTGGCTGGCACGCTTTTTTATGGACGGAGAAACAAGGACTATTTTCACACTTCCAAAAACATCGGATTAGGCAAGCATTATTTAATATTTGGAACAAAATTAGAACTCAAAATTATATTAAAGTACCAGTCTGGCTATCCACTCTCGAAGTGATTGTTTACCCAAACCTATTCGATTTGGGTAACATAATCTCATATAAAGATATTATGAATGAGGAGGGCGAATTGAAGTCCAGAAATGAATTAGATTCACAAGGTATAAAACTGGATTGGTGGGCCTACTTACAAATTCAATCAAGATTCGGGAAAGATAAAAAAGAATGAGGGATAAACACTCAAGAAACGGCTTTGGATAAAATATTAGTGGGCCCAGATAATAAACAGATAAAAAAACTATACAATCTGCTTTTGGGTTACAAGCTGTTCGAAGAACAAGTGAAGGACCATATGTTGATCTGGGCTAAAAATGTGGGACATGGCATTGATCTTGATACATGGCAAACGCTTTGGGATAGAAATAAAAGAATAACATTGGCTTCATCTTATAAAGAAAATCTATTCAAAATGTTCTATCTACCTCCAGCACGTTTAGCCAAGATGTACAAGACAGTATCTCCCAAATGTTGGAAGTGCTCTGAAGAACTAGGTACATATTTTCATACGTGGTGGTCCTGTAGCAAATCACAAAGATTTTGGAAAATGATTTGGACATGGCTGAAAGAAATATTACGACAAGAAATTGAGTTTAGTCCAGAATTTTTCTTATTGGGCATAACAAAAGAGAAATACCCTAAAGACGAGTTGTATCTGATGATTCACATTATTACAGCAGCAAGAATGTCATTTGCTCAAAACTGGAAAAAGAATGAAATCCCAGTAGAAAATGAGGTAATTAGGAAAATTTGGGAATGCGCAGAAATGGATAAATTAACTCTAGAACTTAAAAATAAAGATCAATCTGATTATTACAGAATTTGGAATAAATTTTATTCTTGGCGGGAACAGAAGGAAGGTCTCGATTAGGTCTTACAGATTGGTTTACTGTTTTAAGTATTGTACTATATTTAATTTGATTTGTATCTTAAGTGTATTTAAGTGTACTTTATATATATATATATATATATATATATATATATATATATATATATATATATATATATATATATATATATATATATATATATATATATATATATATATATATATATATATATATATATATATATATATATGTATGTATATTGTAGACAAGGAGGTTTGTCAGTCCGTCTGTACCGTGTCCAATGTTTTTAAATAATAAATTCAATAAAAATTTTTTTTTTTTAAAAAAAAGAAAGATTTGGTTAAGACTATGTCTGCTAACTCCCTCAGACCCTGGAATCCAATCCACCTGGTCCTGGTGATTTAAACTTATATAAGGGTGGATAGGTGTTCTCTTACAGCTTTTTTTGCCTAGAATGAATTACACTTTCTCCCTGCTACCTCTCACCTCCTTGCCATCTTCTCCCATTAGTTGACCAATCGTTTCCTTTACATTTTTCTTGATTTTTGCATTTTGAAAGAAACGTTATTATTTTTTAGCATTTGTTACAAACCTTAGTTCATTCTTCCTGATTTTGTCCTTGCAGATTTGAGCTATTTGTTGTTACTCTGTTTTAGTTGTGTGTCCCTCTTTCCATTTTTTAAAAATACATATATATTGTATTATACTGATTATTGATGATGTCTCAAATCTTTTTTAGAGGAGGAAGATTTGGATAATATCAATAAAACAAATAAGAGTAATCTGGATGACATAATTGCAGGACAATTAGATACTGGAATATTTAATATACAGTAGTTCTGAAAAATACCCATAACTCTAAATTACCTCACAATGATTACAATCTATTCTTCAGTCGCTTTTATAAGCTGTTTGGAAGATTTAGGAACTCTATGGAACATTTTCTTCAATCATCAGGTTGTGTACTCCAATTATAAATACACAGTATCTTGATAGACTCAAACAGCAAGTGAAATTTGGCTATATGATGACCTAGTAAAGTTTTGGGCTGCATACAAATAGATACTTTTTTGGCACAAATGGATATAACAAAGCAGTTGCATAAATGAATTATTTCCCAACTTGTTCAAAGAAAAAAATATTTTAATCTTTCTGGGAAAAATGATTTGGATCATCTCTCTCAGTTCACTGAAATATATCATTTTTAAAAAAGATTTTTAAATCATGAATTCATAGCTTAAGTCATGCATAAATGTTATATCTCTGTTTGAAACTTTCAAATCTGAAAGATTAATAAAAGGCTTCTTAGATTCTGGTGCATTTTTCAGCCTGCAGGAGATCCACACACCTGATTTTGCTGGCTGGAAATCTCAAATCTTCTGGGTCAGCTCTTGGTGTGTTAATCCAATCCATTATGCTAGAAGAGATGACTTTGTAGAATTTAATCTGCGTTAATAGGAATCCACCTTGCTGCTTTCAAAGTACCTGAAAACAGCAACTCCCAATCTGATCATTTTGTGATTGAACTATTTCAATGGGCTCTACATAAGAGATTGATTATAATTTAAATTGTTAACAGTCAAATTGTTTATATACCATTTAATTGTTAACAATTTAAATTATAATCAATTCGACTATGTAGAGCCCATTGAAATAGTTTAATCACAAAATGATCAGAGTGGGAGTTACTGTTATATACCATTCCAGAGTTGATGTGGTTGCTCTTAAATAGAAGTTGTTAAATAAATAACTTGTTAAACAATGCTAAAATATTTAAGGTAAATATGTGAAATATAGGGATGGGGAGTCTTTTTTTTCTTGATCTTTCTTTTATCAAAATCTTTGGAAAAAACCCTTTAGATTGTTAAAATATGGCCATAGCCGTTTTGCTTTATTACAGATCATTTGTATCCTGTATTAGATCTATGCCTCAATCTAGTTATCTGTTGCATTTTAATAATTTGGGTTATAATTTGGATTGTAAGGAAGCTAGTTTGGAGTAGTCCAAGTAAATGAAATAAACTTAGTAAAAGCGAGATGTATGGCATGCTAAAGACAGACTTGTTTGGAAAAAGAAGAAAATAAAAACAATCCCACTAGATGGCAGCATCAGGTGGATTGATGGTGATGTTCTGCAAATACATTTGAAAATTAGCACTGTGACATTATGGAAGACCTACATTTTCATGCAAATACAACATAGATGGAGGATTCCTTGGGAGGCTGTAATAAGGAATCACCTTTATAGCATTATAGAAATTATTGCTGTGGTTGCCTACAGCAATGATTGCTTATGAAAAATACATACATCTCACTGAACAAAAAGGGCTGAAGGAAAAATGACACCCCATAGCCACCTGGCACCAGAGGCCAACCGTTAAAGGTCCTGCCATTAGGTCTCTCTTTAACACACACACACACACACAGACACACACACACACACACACACACACACACACACACACACACACACACACACAGAGAGACAGAGACAGAGACACAGAGATCAGCTGAAAGATGCACCAGAATTTAAAGCATACCAAGACCATACTTCAAAAGCAAGTCAGACCAGGACCCAATTTTGTGGCTGTCTGCAAGATGATAAAAGGTCAAAATGAATCAATATGCAGACTCTGGAAGTATCAACAGCACTTAAACTTATATACTGCTTCACACTGCTTTACAGTCTTTTCTAAGCAGTTTACAGAGTCAGAATATTGCCCCCAACAATCTGGGTTCTCATTTTACCAATCTTGGAAGGATGGAAGGCTGAGTCAACCTTGAGCCAGAGTCAAATTCCTGGAGTGAGCAGTGAGTTAGCCTGTAGTACTACATTCTAACCACACCACCATGGCTCTTAATTGTGCTGGAGCAGGAAAGGAGGACTGTAGGTAGGTGCTTTAAATCAGGGGTCCCCAACCCCTGGTCCGTGGACCGGTACCAGGCTGCGGCATGCCAGCAACTGGTCCGCACAAACAAACAACTGGTCCACATAAACAAGTGGGATGCAGACAGCACACAAAACCACGCCTTCTCCGGTCCATGAAAAAACCTTTCTCCATGGAACCGGTCCCTGTTGTTTAAAAGGATGGAGACCTCTGCTTTAAATGATGGGTCCCTTTCAAGTGCCTGAGTAAGAAGTGTCTTTTTCCAGTTTGGCCACTCTCCAGCCATGCTGCTTTATCACTCCTCTTCCTTTGACCAGCTAGCTGTTTAAGCAAACCAGGTCCAGTCCAGTCTCCAAGCAGTTTTTAACATGGAGATACAAGTATTGGTTTTCTAAGACTGTTTCTAATTACTGCATTAGAAAAAGTCCGATGGGAAAACTATGCATCATGTTGAATAAAAAGAGTGCACCTTCCCTCCTTGCATTTATAACTTATCTTTTCTCCAAGAGCTCAAGGTGAGGGAATCTTCCTGCTTTTCATTTAATTTCTGGTCAGACTACCTTCCCATCATTTATCATGATTGGCATTGGCCTATAACAGGTATGGTTTCTTCCACTTGATACTGTCATGTTATCATCAGAATCATCCTCATCATGCTGACACTTTTCTTGCTTTGTCAAACTTTTCTAGCCACAATAATTATTTACTGACTTTTTTTCCCTGCTGACATCCTTCCAAATTGCTACATTTTGGTAATGATGTTTCCCATTACATTCTGGAAACAAACTGGACCTTCATGGCTGAGGGAGGAGGTGTAGTCTTCTCCTGCACCATAATTACTGTCTAGTGGATTGAAATATAGAATATAAATATGTGATAATTAAATCCTATCCCCAGTTGGCTTTTTTAACTGTTCAAATCCCACAAACAGTGTAGATTCCATAAATTTTACAGGACAGTTGGAATATCTGTTTACCTTTGTATGTTCTGCTTATTTGAGTAACGCAACCTGTCAAGACACCTGTATCCATGCAATCTTTGCCAATTCTCTCTTGGCTCAGGAGGCAGCTGTTGGAAAGAAGAAGAAGAGGAGGCAGCTAGATGTATAAAATGAAACAAGAATTCTAGGGAATGGAACAAAGGGAAATTGTCTCGTGGGCTTGTGTAGTGTTTTGTGACAGGTACAATATGCAGAATTTCCATAGAGTAACTCTCTGCTCACCACTTGTCTAAATAGTAATAAATCACCACTAAATTCCGGGTTCGGTTTGGAAGGACTGTACTTCAAAGCCAGAGCCTTCAGAGTCACAAACAGAAGTATTTGCTAACTATGGAGGGGTGCATGCAGGGGATACGTTGACTTAATTTAAAATTGTAACTTTGGGTTATTTGTGTAAAATAACAGATTTTTAATAAACCAAATTTTTCTGTTTGAGATTGCATGGAATTTCTTACATGCAATGAGCATGCACTGAAGTTATTTATTAAGGGCCACATTTTTACACATAAAAATGTGATATTGGTTAATAAGAATATTCCATTCATATATTTATTTATCTCTGAAATCCTGAATAATTAACTCATATTTTTTTGTTTCATTTTTATTGTACGCTACCCGGAGTCCCTCTGTGAGGGAGATGCATATTTCCAAAATCTGATAAATAAATTAAAACTCACGTAGGAATCAAAACTGAACTTTCTTTACACACCAAATAATGAGTGATGCATTATTTTAAAATCCTAACCTATAAATAAATATAATTCCCCTGAAAAAGACAGTTTGAGAAAATATATCATTTGATATTTATTATTCCGTTTAAATTAGATCCAAATGAGCTACACTACACAGTGACAAGTTTGCTTTTTTCCTCTACTACACTTATTTAAACATGGCTTTCTTCAATATGCAATGAAAGGAAAAATATTACTAAAATGGGGGTATTAAAAATAAAAAATGGCCAATGTACTGTCTTCAGCTGGAATTGCCATTTCCTGAAAGTTGACCTGACTATCAGATGTCTGACACTTTTAGAAATCAAGGTGAAGAAGAATAAACATCTAAACTACCAAGGATTTTTTTTCTTTCTTTCTTGTTTTTTTTAAAAGAAACAGCTCAAAAAGCCAAAAACCGATCAATCAGCTGCTAACCAAACGACAAGGTTTGGAAAACTCATCATCAAGAATGTTGCCAATAATCATGGGTGGCCACAAATAAGAAGAAACTCCAAACAAATGATTTTACATGATGTGACTTGGATCTGTTTTACTACAAGACCAGAACGGCATAACTGCCACAATCCTGTTGAAAGATCAAATTATGGTGATGTAATCAGGCACTGTTTCATGGTAATCCTATAAAAAAATGGACGAACAGATTCTGTTTTCTGTTGAATTTATAACAGGCACAGATTTGGAAAACAAAAGCCATTGATTCAGTTTAGGAAACACTGGTGGGCTCTAAGTAACTTCAGATGATGTATTTGTGGGAGCTGAGAACCTGAATTCGCTTAGGCCAGATGTCAGTTATGTCAGCCACCAATACCTGCCCAAGGCTGAGAAGTGAAGAGGTGGGAGAAAATTTGCAATGCATGTAAAAGAGAATTTCCACTGTCATGATGAGAAAGGAACCGTCAGTGGGTCACTTCTTCTCAGGAGGCAGCCACAATTCTTATCTAGCTCAGCTGCATCATGAGGCAAGGAAGAATGTACAGTTTTGTCAAGCCACTCACTCTAATATCTGGAAAGTTCTACCAAGGTTGTGCCAATGAACCTGACAGCATTACCTCAGTTCTTTCCACATAACATTGCTTGACTGAATATAATATACAGCCTCCCACCTATCCTCCCAAACCCAACACTTTAAATAGATACAGTATGTGTGCATAATAGTAAATGTCAAAAATGTGTCATATGTAACAGGTCAGGATGACACTAAGAAAAAATTCTGATATTTATACATGTTAAGGTCATCCAAACACCACTGATATCTGTCTCCTGCCAGTGATGACATTTACAACATTCTGTGACTGACATTTCCCTAATTGTTGCTCATACTTGCATTCAAACTGTAGCAATCCTATACAGGTTGTCCTCAATTTACGACCACTACTGACCCCAAAATTCCCCATGCTAAGCAAGACAGTTGTCAAATGAGTTTTGCCCCATTTTTTAAAAAAGATTTTTCTTGATTTTTTCCCCATACATTCAATAGTATTTATTCAACAAACGTGCTGTCTTCTTTTTCTTTCAGCCTCAGAGTCAGTCTATCCATTTCTGCACATTCTAATATTTTTTTAATTGTTTCTTCAACTGATGGTATTTCTTCATTTTTCCAATACTGCGCAAATATAATTCTTGCCGCTGTTGTGGCATGCAAAGTCAAATATATGCTTTGTTTATCAGTCTTTTCTGGCATTATACCTAATAAAAAAGTCCAGGTTTAAAATCTACATATTCTCACAACATTTTTTCTAGCCAAGCATGTATCTTTTCCCAATAACTCTTTGCTTTGGCACATGTCCACCAAACATGGTAATAAGTGCCTGACTTATGTTTGCATTTCCAACATCTATCTGACATGTTTTTAAACATTTTTGCTAGTCTTGCTGGTGGCAAGTGCCATCTACAGAATAAAACATTTTATATAAATTTTCTTTATAAGAGGTTGACATTGTCAGTTTGTAATTTCTTTCCCACAAATTTTGTCATTTTTCTACTTCCATATCGTATCCAAAAAATTTTGTCCATCTTATCATTGTTTCTTTAACTTGTTTGCCTTCCATTTTCAAAGTTAATAGAAAATTATAGTTTCTCATCAGAAGTTAATAATATCTTATCAAACAAAGTTTGCTCCTTGTAAAATCCATATAGTTTATTATCATATCTAACTTGCATCTGTAAATGTTCCCACCATGATAAATAGATACCCTGATTTTCCATTTCTTGTTTAGATTTTAAATTCCCTTCAGAGTTTATTTGGTACATATATTGCTACCAACAATGTTTGTTTTTGATGTAGAAATATACTGCTCAAAAAAATAAAGGGAACACTTAAACAACACAATGTACTGTATTTAATAGTAGGATGTCTTATCTTGTGTTCCCTTTATTTTTTTGAGCAGTATATTTCTATCATCACAATTCTTCCTTCTTCATCTGAATAAATCATTTTAGAGTCTATTGTCTCTTTAATATATACGGCTACACCTTTTTTTTCTGCTGCACTGATGAATGGTAAAGTTTCCCAATTTTGGGATATTCCAACAATTTGTAATATTGTCTTTTAATATGTGTCTCTTGCAAACAAATAATATCTATTTTTAATTTCTGTAGTTTTCTAAAAAATATTTCTTTTTGATGGGGAATTCAGTCCATTTATATCCACTGAAAAAATTCTGTTTTCTTTCTCCATTTCAATGACTTATATTTTGGTCTTGTCAATCTTGTAGTCCTCTGTTCTCTGGCTATTCCCTCACTCTTGATCAAGTTTTTCTTTCTGTTCTTCTGCTTATTTAGTTGCTCCCTCAGTTGCTCCTTCTGTTTGTTTCTGATATTTTCTCTCCTCTTGTTGATATTGTACTCCTTCATTTAAAAATGCTTGATTTCTTTCATCAAAGAAAGAAATTGTGTCTTTATATCCAACATTTGTTCATTTAATTTATCAAAATTACTTTTTGTCTCTTCATGGTTTCTCTGTATTGATTCTTGAATTAATTTTAATGTGGTTTGCATCTCAGTTTGAGCAGTGCTTATTTTCTCATGATGCACCATTGTTTCAATAGATCCCTGGCTTGTTGGGCTAGATGTTCCAACAGAAGGTGCAGAGTAAGTTTTTTTCATAAGTCTAGTGAGATTTGATGTTCTCATTTTTTCGAGGCAACTATCTTAGGCTAAAATCCAACCATAAAATCGAGCCAACTACTTTAGGCTAAATCCAAATCCTTCAGTCATATCACAAATGTCTCCCAATAATTCCTGTTTTGGTTATATACAAAGTCAACAGATATAATTGTAGAAAGTCTCTTCTCATGCAAAGTCATATAAAGGCACTTTGTTTACACCAGGTGTTTCAAGGTCAAACACTTTTCAAATTCTTTTATTATTCGGTATTATTGTAGTATCTCCTTTCACCACTAGATGTCCTCATACACTGTATATCTATATACGGCATTAAAAAAAATTGCAAAGTTTTTTTTTAAAGTTCTTTGTAAGTTATTTACCCTAGAAATTAAATCTAAAAATTTTTCCCCACATCCTGGAGGTTAAGCAGTCTTTCTTTAAGTCAATCTAAGTTCCATTTTTAGGTATTCTTTTATATTTCTTAGATTCCTTCCCCCTCTTGTAATTGATCGCCACTTTTAACTCTCTTCTCCCCTAGTCCTTCTAGGGTCTTTACTTCGTAGATTTTTCCCAATCGGGATCAGTATTTCTGAGTCCATAAGGGAAAGGAATAAAAAACAGGCTTCCCCAGTTTCAGCACACTGTTGACAATCAGCTGTTTGGTAGAGCACCACAGCTCCTCGCTTTTTTTTCCAGCTGACGATGACTTGGGCTGCCTGTGCTTACCAGGCAGCCTTTCTTCCATTCTTTAAAAAAGTTTCTTCAGTCCATCTGGACCGACAGCCATCTGGTCCAGACTCCCAAAGCTTCCCTTCTTCTTCGTTGCCCCTCTAGGGCAACTTTCTGACTCCTTGGGGTTGCCAGACTGAACGAAATCAGGCTAAGAAGCCAGAGCCCCAGTTTCTTACGGCCGTCTCGTCATGGTGTCAGACTGGAAGTCAAGTTTTGCCCCATTTTATGATCTTTCTTACCACAGATGTTAAGTGAATCAGTGCAGTAGTTAAGTTGTTAAGTTAGTAACACAGTTGTTAAGTGAATCTGGTTTCCCCATTGACTTTGCTTGTCAGAATGTCGCAAAACACATGACTTGGGACACTGCAACCATCATAAATACATGTCAATTGCCAAGCATCCAAATTTTGATCATGTGACCATGGGGATGCCGAAATGGTTGTAAGTGTGAAAAATGGTCATAAGTCACTTTTTTCAGTGCCATTGCAACTTCAAATGGCCCCTAAAATAATGGTTATAAGTCAAGGACTACCCATATCACCCCCTTTTTTCTTGTAGAAAACCAACCAGGTACAACAAATTGAACTTAATTTGGGTCAACAAGCATAGAATTTCATTGTTTGTATATCTATATATTTTTTCTCTATATAGTAATTCTTTCTCTTGTCCACAGTAAATATATGAGCCTTGGTGGAGCAGTGGGCTAATGCCTCCTTAAGTAACACCAACTGCCTGCAATTGGTGCAGGTTCGCATCCCACCAGGCTCAAGGTTGACTCAGCCTTCCATCCTTCCGAGGTAGGTAAAATGAGGACCCAGATTGTTGGGGGCAATAAGCTGACTTTGTAATAATGCCGCTTGGGGTGTGTGTGAAAGCCCTAATAAGCAGGCATTGTTCTGAACCAGCCCTCTTCTCGCACCCCTAATCAAAAGAAGAGTCTGGAAAGCGTCCAAGGCTAAAAGGCTTCTGCCAAGATTTAATTACGCAGTTAACAAAAACACAAGAGCTTGTCTTCTCAAGCGGGAAAAGTTGCTTTCAGCAACCAGCCCCTCCCCAAACACTTCTTTTATAGAGAGCTCAGGGCGTGGTCTCCCTGTGCCTCCTCCCGAGGAGTCCCATAGTCTTTCTTTGTTTGTCCCTGCTCGTCTGCCTCCTGCGTCGGGCGTCCTTGAACAGGGCCAGCTGTGGGTCGTCATCCTCCGCACTCTCGGGCTCACACAGCTGAGAAGAGGTCCCCGGCTGAGGGCTCTGCAAAGCCTCCAAATCATCATCATCAGCCGGTTCGTTTCCCTCCTCCCCCACATCTGAGTCCTCCGATACATCGGAGCCGGCTGTCGGACCCACAGGCTGGCCCTGAGTCACAACAGGCATATACATAGAATGAAGGCTACTGCTAAGCTTGTAAGCCGCCCTGAGTCTTCGGAGAAGGGCGGGATATAAATGGAATTAAAATAAAAAATAAATATGAATTATATTTGTACATTGATAATGTACATTGATAATACTCTGGAGATTAGACATATCATCTCATAGTCAAGAAAGAGAAGTGAGACCATTGGTGTTGTGTTGGTCCCAGAATCAGAGGCGACACAGATTCAGGAGCTAAGTTGTTTATTGAGGAACATGGCCAAACCGGGGAACAAAGGATTTCAGCCCTCACTTATACCTGGTCAGGTAACTGCCTGGCCAATGGGTTAAATCCAAGCGTCCTGCCGGCTGGTCAGCCAATCCCTTTAAATCCTGCTCTCCCGCTGAACGCTGTCCCCTTGTTCTGGCTTCCCGCCAAACGCTGTTCCTGCTCGGAGCTGTCCAGCTCCCCACCTCCTTAATTCACTGACCCACACATGTAAGCAAAACCTGCATACACTACAATTGGTAGCCTTTTATTTTTCTTTTATTGTCATGTTATAAATCTTGAAACAATGTATTATTTCAATGCTTTCCAAAACCGTTTTGGTCTGGGCTGCAAGGTGATTGGAACACCTTTTCCAGCAGATGTATATTTCTATGGGCTTCTGGTATGCGTGCGTCTAGTGTCCTTCTGGAAGAATACTAGACCTGTTTTAAAGCATATATTTAAATCTTAAAAAAAACATGTTAGATTTGTGTTGGATAAAAGGATCGGTGTGCCAATTGATTTCAGTGGGAAAGAGAGATACCTATTTGCTGCTGGTTCTATCCCAAATGATACATTGAGGGATGCATCCTCTAAAAGGGATTTTGCACAACTGTACTTTCTATTTGTATTGTTACTTTGGGAAGAGAATGACCTTATTTTGTCTACCCTGGTATCAGTTTGCTTGTTCTGTTACCTATTACTAGCTACTGCTTGCTCTATCCACCTACTGCTAACACAGCCATTCTCTTGTAGCACTTATGGTTTCACCAAGAGGGGAACTGTCAGCTTCCCCTTTTAGCTAATCCCAAATGCAGAGAGGGGCACCAAGGGAAATTGTAATGGGTGTGAAAATAACTTTGAGGAAGAGCTGCAGCCAAAGCAAAGGCAGATAAGAAGAATTTCGGCTCAGAGGAGGAATGGAATTTCAGAAAGTACTCTATCTCAGACCCGACTCTCCCTAGTTCTCTTTAGACTTCACACTTGCAAGATTCTCTTCGTGTAACCTTATAATACAAGTTGCTTTGGTGTTCTGATTTTGGGAATCAAATCTGGTCTGCCTTGAAGGGCTAACAGAAATAGGAAGGAGATTGCTCCACAATTGTGTATTTTACTGGTGAGCAGCCAGTCAGGTTATTTCCCAAATGTGGGTCTAATACTCTAATACTCTTCAGGAGTGCTAAACCTGTGTCCAAAAATACCACTTGAAAGGTGATTGAAGGCTCCCTTCCCAGGCACTTTCCTACATTCACCCAAACTTGCTTTTTGGGCATGCTTGCCACGGTGGGACATATATAGAAAATGGGTGGGCTATCGTAATGCCAGGACATTGTTGACATCCCTCCTACTTTCCCCTTTGCCCCCTCTCCCTACAGAACAATATCAAATGCTGGGCTTTAACCACTGAAGATCTATTTTAAGCAGGAATGCCCCCGAAATTTGAATACTTCACTATCACAATACCCCAAACACTGTGCAACATTATGACAAAGCATTTTTTTTCCTGAAATTACTTCACTGATTTAAATTACTGGTAACTTTCTTCTGGCATATTTTGTACTGTACTCCTCTAAAATCACACCATGACCCTTGAAATATTTTCATATTGTGTCCAGCTTGCATTCAGATTGGTAAAAATCAATCTACAGTCTTTGAAAATCAGTCTTACTATAGGCTGTTGTCTGTATCCCCCCAAATATACATGTAAACCATGTAGCCACAAAAATGTTTATGGAGGGGTATCCTCCTAGATATCTAATTTACTGCTTCAAAATATTGAAAAAAACAGCACATATTTTTCAGGGGTGTTGTCTGGATACCTATTGCTGTTGGCTGAAATTAAATTGTGCTAGCGGAGCAGATACTTCTGTGGTCTTCCCTCTGGAAAAAGTTATCTTTGGGTTTTTCTGGTAGATTTTATCATTGTATGTGTGAAGCCAAAGAGAATTGTTGGAGTTGGATGGCGTAGAAATTTGATTAATAAATATATGAACAAATAAACATAGTACATATAATAATAAAATGTTTGAGGAGCTTTTCAGTTTGGTATTCATTTTTTTAAAAATAAAACTTACAAACTATATTTCCTAATAGATTTCTTTTTTCCCTTTAGAATTATCCTTCTGAATGGAAAAATATAAATATTTGAAGTGTTTACATACGTAGATGATTTATGCATGTATGTATGTCTACTTTCAAATTATTCACTTTTGTTTTCATTCTTTTTTCATTCTTTTCATTCTTTCCTTCTTATTTTTCAATATTTTGCATGTTTATGTTACTTGTTTGAATAAAAAAAGATGAAAGAATAATTTGTATGACATGGTCTGCATTCATTTCAAAAGATGCTCTGGTTTAGGGATCTTGATACATACTCAGAATTAATTTATTCCCTTATTTTCAAGAGAAGCCAAAAGTAACCATGTGTAGCAGAGCCTAAATCCAGACGGGTGGCTTAGCCTTAGTTGATCATATTCTGTCAACCTGAAACACTTAAACCAGTGACAACATGGAACAACTGAAGAAAACTCTTGCCTTGCTAAAGAAAGAATTATGGTGTGATCGTGATAGCTGTTTACTCTGTTTACGTCCATGCAAGTGCTGTCCAAGGATTACACAAGAGCTTCTTCAGCAGCACAGCTCAAACGAGTCAATTTTCTTCCTGTCTTTGCTTTTTAAGGTCCAACTTTCACAACTATAGGCAGATACTGGGAACACAACAGAGCAGACTAACCTACATTTGGTTGTCAGGTTGATGTCTTGGCCTTTCCACATTTTGTTCATGTTCATCATTGCTATGCGACCCAGTGGAATCCAAGGTTTTATTTCTGGGCTGCATTCACCCCTTTGAGCGATTCTGAACACATTTGCTTCTGGAAAGGGATCACATACATAGAGTAATAAGACAAGTAATAAGTAATAAGGCATTTTTTGAAAATTAGCAATATGACTTACCAAATACTCTCTAACTAATCTTGCAATTATTTCCTTGATTCTAAATTATGATAAGAAGAGTTCATCCATCACTCATTTCAAGAGACTGGATTATCTAATACTGCTAAGCTTGTAAGCCGCCCTGAGTCTTCGGAGAAGGGCGGGATATACTGTAAATGGAATTAAAATAAAAATAAAAAAAATAAAATAATAACTATTATGTTGTTTAGCCACAGTAACAGAAGTTGAGATAGCTATCTATATCTCAAATTCTGGAATTAACACCAGACTCATGTTTAAATCTGTTTAGCTGGGCAGGAAAGCAGGTTAAACACTTTGCCTGTCTAAAAAAAACAGCCCGATATTGCAATTTCCTCTGAGGCATGAGTCATGCATTTCCTGGGGGCCACTCTTAAGAGAGCCTGAAGGATGCTGACTGACACTGGCATTAATGCTGAGGAGAAATTGAGGTGGAAGTAAACACTGTTATAAAGATTTTATGTCCTGAGAAGTCACCTCTTCCTTCCAGCAACCTTGGCATTCTTTACACTATGAAGAAATAATTTGCAAAAGGGAAAACATTGGGAGGGGGAAAAAATAACATACCCCTATTTTTGGAATAATTTGGCACCATTTCCCCTCCGAAAGGATCTCTCTTTGCTCTGTATTACTTTTTATATATGTATATATATATATATATATATATATATATATATATATATATATATATATATATATATATATATATATATATATATATATATATATATATATATATATATATATATATATATATATATATGTATGTATGTATGTATGTATGTATGTATGTATGTATGTATGTATGTGTATGTATGTATATGTATATGTATATATATATATATATATATATATATATATATATATATATATATATATATATGTTTGTATATGCAGATTAGTTGAACATTGCATGAAAAATGCACAAAAGAATGAAGAAATTTATTAAATAGCTTGACATCCATCAGAATCAAATTCTGCAGCAAATATTGGACTTAGGGTATTGAAAATTAGATTCGGATTTTCTGGTGATTGCATGTGGCCTGCTTCTGCGGTGACAGTGCTTAATGCTAAGTAACTATACTAGTTCTTATTTCTGGAAAATATTTTATTTCCATTTTCATGAGAAACCAGTTTACCTTCCATATGTGTGAGAATTTACCTTCTCAAGTGATAAAGGAACTTGGGATGGGTACCCAAGAGCTGTGGTGGCACAGTGGTTAGAATGCAGTATTACAATATTGCAGGATAATTCTGTTGACTGTCAGGAGTTTGATCCTGACTGGCTCAAGGTTGACTCAGCCTTCCATCTTTCCAAGGTTGGTAAAATGATGATCCAGATTGTTGGGGGCAATATGCTGACTCTGTAAACTACTTAGAGAGGGCTGTAAAGCACTTTGAAGTGATAATGGAGCCTTGGTGGAGCAGTGGGCTAATGCCTCCTTAAGTAACACCAGCTGCCTGCAATTAGTGCAGGTTCGCATCCCACCAGGCTCAAGGTTGACTCAGCCTTCCATCCTTCCGAGGTAGGTAAAATGAGGACCCAGATTGTTGGGGGCAATTAAGCTGACTTTGTAATAATGCCGCTTGGGGTGTGTGTGAAAGCCCTAATAAGCAGGCATATACATAGAATGAAGGCTACTGCTAAGCTTGTAAGCCGCCCTGAGTCTTCGGAGAAGGGTGGGATATAAATGGAATTAAAATAATAAAAAAATGTAACTCTAAGTGCTATTGCTATTGCTACCAGCTGTGGCTAAAAGATACCAAACTGTAAAAAAAGTGCAAATACACCTTAATTTCACTGCCCCCTTGTAGCAATTAGAGAGCCCTGCTACTTTGTCCCTTATCTAGCCAGAAACTTGAAGAAAAACATGAATTGTAGTTCCAAACACTAGAAAAGCAGAGAATGAAGCATATAGAGCTGAGTAAAGCATGAGGATGGAAACAGTATGGAGGAAAGAAAATAATGTGGAATTTAAAGAGGGATCATGGAGGCTAGCAAAATACAAAGGTAGGAAAAGAAGATCAATGAAGTCTGGGGCTTGGGCAGGAGCACATGAAAGAAGGAAGGAAGGACAGTGGTAAGGAAGATGACAAGATATGTGGAAAAGTCTATCATTACCATGATATTGTATTATCATGGATGCATTACTGACACTAACAAAGGACTGAATTGGATTCAAAATCAAAGCCAGTCTTGTAAGTTGCAGCAAAACAGAGGACAGGAGAAGATGAAGAATTGCTGATTCTGCCTCTGAAGCTCTCATTAGACCGAAGATAGCCTAACCAAATATCCAAGGACAAATGAGCCTTGGATTTCTATGGGATAAATAAATGATATGGAAAAGAAAAGGAATTATTTTGGGTAAATAATTAGCAAAATTAAAGAAGAATGGATTGTAAGAATGAAGATTGAGTGGAAGGATAAATTCTGGCAGTGCATAAGTAACAACAACAAATCTTGTCTCATTAAAGTCACTCAAATATTCTTACACAACGAAAGAATAGACAACAGAGAACAAAGTACAGACCTGCATTGCATAAGACTCTACAAGAGTCTCCTGTGAAGCACTGTACACAAATGGCAAATATAGTTTTCTCTGTTTTAAAGGATGTACTCATTCCCTTACCTACAAAATATGCCTTCCATGTATGGCAAAGTGGAAGCAAGAGAGCATTTTTCAAGATTTATTGTCTGACTTAGTTCAGACTTATGAAGTATAAAATTAGTCACTGAACCTTGGAAGGAACTAGTATGAACTTGGCCTTCTGGGAGAACTACTTTACCCTACTTTACTTTTGAGAGCCACAAGCTCTCCTCGAAGCAATTCAATTTGATTTGTTTTAAAATTTGGCTCAGTGCTAATATCTGTTATAGCATGGAAATATCCTACCTACATATGTCTTAATAAGGACATTTTTTTTAAAAAAAATAGGGGAATGGGATTACTCTCAAATAGCAGAAATTTCAAATCCCAGTTTGAAGTTACTACCGGTACATTGCTCACAGCAATGACTCATTTGGAGAAAAGGTTACTTAGGTTGCTACTCACCTAAAATTTAAAAAGGAATTATCAGCATACATTCAGCATAGCATCCTTACTTCCACAGATTTACCATCACTAACTTGTTGCAATGTTTGATATTCCTTGCTGGTTATAAACCAATCTGAGATTTATGAAGATAGAATAAATTGCAATTTCAATATCAACTGTCAATTGAATCTTTCTGACAGCTGACCACTTGTCAATTGCCATGCTTAACACCATGCTTTGCTCAATATGTAGCTCCAAATTCAGTTCTTGTGAACTGAAACTCACTTCAGTTTCCAATATGTAAGCTGGACACAGAGATAGCAGGATGGCTAGAATAGGTAAAATGTTCTGGAAATCCCAAACCCCAATGGTTCAGCTCTTTAACAAATCCCGGAATTTGTGGGACTTCCTGAAGCAATATCACTTTGACCAACCTAAAATTTTATTCCTAAAAATTTCAGTAATTGCTGTGCTGACGAGGGAATTCTAGAACTTCTCACATCTGTCCATATATCTGGAAACTGCCTAAGTTAGACATTCATTCACCCATCTTTTCTTTAAGGACCAGGCCCACGACAAATAAGCTAATTGACAACAGAGCAGGAACAGGAGGCCACCTGTGGAGGAAATGGCCTAGTCTTCTTTCAATTTTTATGTTTTTTAAAAAAATAATAATGAAAAATTGATAAAGCCCAACGTAGCAGGGTATCCTCATGCTCTCTGACCTATTTTGCATATGCCTTTCCCTGTTCTGCAATTAAACATTCATTTCAGCCAACAAGCTATGGTACAATTCATCTGAGCATGAGTCACAGTATCTGTCACATTCTTCTTATTTAAAGGCTGTATAATCACAATCATATGAAAAAAAAATGGATGTTGTGCTTTTTAAAAGAAAACTGTACTTCATAACAGCGGCAAGACTAACCACAACTTCATAACAAATTCCTGATGGTGGGATTAGAGCAGCTGAAGACTTGGCGATGTCATGAATCAAACAGTAGGGGTCAGCAACAGGCAAAAACTTTTTGTAAGGAATTGATAACACACCATCAGCTCAGCACTGAATTTAATTTAATTGTTAATTTATGGAGTTACAAAATAAATATAAAAAGAGCTGGCACTGAATTTAAGCAATAGACACAGGAACATTTTTGCTTGCAGCATTGACTTTCAAATGTCATTGATTCACACAAATCATCCAGGTCCAAACTTTTCCCTTCTCTTAAATTAAGAAAAGAATGAAAAGAGCAAAATTAAATTATCAATAAAGACACAATTTATTTTTTTAAATAGCTCCATTTAGGTCTGTTGCTTTGCAGGTAAATTCCATATAAAAAGTTTCATTCTTAGTAAATATCAACATTTCTCCTTTTCAGCCAATATCTTCATTTGAAATAATTTTATTAGCAGTTTCAAATTACTTAGCTTTATTGTTTGATTTAAAATATTACTTACATTGTTTTATTTATTTATTTATATACTTTTTATTTTGTTGGCTTCACTTCTATCAAAAATGCAGCATAAAAATAAAAAGAATGAAAGCAAAATTTATCTGGAACAACTTTGCTGGACAATACAGTATATAAAGAATTGGAGTGAAAGTAATTCCATCTACATGTACTAAGGTGGCTTGTATGAGGACACATGACAACAAACTTCCATTTATCCAGAGGCTTTTTTCTATTGTTCCAAAATTTAACTGGAGAAAAAAAATATGCCAAAGACATGGATAGAATCTCATTTATAACACTATGTGCTGAGCTCATTGAACAGAATTTCATTTACTGAAACAATTTCTGACCTAAGTTGCCATGTGGCAACACTCTTCCTTCTTTTTAGCCAAAACATCATGTGCTTCCAAACTAACGTTTTTTCAAGACTTAATATGACATGCATAAATGAAATCAGAACACTTTAAAACTGTCTGCTTTACATCTATGCTGATACTCCCAATGCTTCCATAACAGGCATGTTGATAGTTCACCATATTAAAGCATTATCATCATCATACACCACTGTAAATACAGAGCTTGCAGAAACTGCCAAATGCTGCTCTTCTCCAGCCAATAACTGAATGTGCCCATTTGCAGATCTTGCCCCTAGGACATCTGAACTTGTGTGACTTGCGAATGAACAAAAATCCCTTTATCTGTCTTTGGCAAAAATGTAGTAAAGTGTTAGCATCTGTTTTGTCTATACCTGGTTAGTGTGCAAAGAATGAAAATAAATTAAAAAAGGTTACTTTATTGGAGAAGGATGAAAAAATGTATGTTAATAATCTTTATTGTTGCAATTGTCTGTATCACTGCAAATCTGTATTATATACATTTTCTGAGCAGAAACTGTGGGGCTAGAGAGGGAATTAAAGATCAATTTAAAAAACACATTTTTAACATTTTATTAGATTATAGAATAAAATACAAACATACAAAAGCAAATAATAGGACACAGTAGAGAGAGAAAAGCAAAAAAAAAAAGTCAGGGGGAGAAGAAGAAAAGAAAAGAAAAAAGAAAAGAAAATACATTGATTTCTGACTTCCTCTGTTGCAGTAGAATAAAGCATTAACATCAAACCTTGATTTTTTACTTTTCCATAATAGTATAAACTAGCCATTTCTATAACAACAAATCAATCTAATCAGTAAAACCCAAAATCAAAGTTTCACCTCAAGCACAAAATTCGGAAGCTGTCTCCAAGTCGAAAGAAAAGTACTTACGGTATATTCTTTTGTTTAATCAAAACAGTTAATTTATCCATCTCTGCCAAAGTCAATTTTAAACAATGAGTACACAAACTCTAGGACCTCCAGCCCTGCTTCTCTTTTTTTAATTTTACATCGAAAATCAAAGGAGACATACTGAAAAAAATTAAACCTCATCGTAGCTGAGGTGCAGACAGAAATGAATGTATAGGCATTAAACTTATCAAGGTTTCTGAACATTCGGTGTAATAATAATAATAATAATAATAATAATAATAATAATAATAATAATAATAATAATAATAATAATAATAATAATAATAATAAGAAGAAGAAGAAGAAGAAGAAGAAGAAGAAGAAGAAGAAGAAGAAGAAGAAGAAGAAGAAGAAGAAGAAGAAGAAGAAGTAGTTGGAAGAGACCTTGGAGGTCATCTAATCCAACCCCCTGCTTAGGCAGGAAACCCTATACCATTTCAGACAAATGGCTGTCCAGTCTCTTCTTAAAAACTTCCAGTGTTGGAGCATTCACCACTTCTGGAGGCAGGTTGTTCCACTGGTTAATTGTTCTAACTGTCAGGAATGGCAGCCACAACTAATTAAGATTGGCTCTTCTAGACCTGCTTGGTGACCTATGGTTAGGAGAACTTTCTTTAAACTGGCATAAGAATAAGATAAAAAAGGGCTTTATTAGATCAGTTGCCTATACCATTTGTCACAGCCTCTGCCCTCTAGAACAGGGGTAGGCAACCTCGGCTCTTTTATGACTCATGGACTTCAACTCCCAGAATTCCTGAGGAATTCTGGGAGTTGAAGTCCATGAGTCATAAAAGAGCCGAGGTTGCCTACCCCTGTTCTAGAATAAGATTTCCCTGGAAATCCATGTGGATCCCACCCTGTTGACACTCCAGAAAGCCCTAAAGACTCCCAATGTTTTGGACTGAGGTGGTTGCAGGCACCCTGTTGGGTATGTTTGTATGTGTGGGTGTTATTGGCTATATTTGCCAACGTATTTTTATGTTTATTGCATTTTTAAACTTTATTTTATATTAGTTTTTAAGCTGCCCAGAGTCAGTGTGGAGTTGGGCAGTGCCAAATTGAATGGATTGGATTGAATTGAATTGAATGTTGGGGATTTGGTTAGGTCATATCAGGCCCCTTTGTTTCTCCTTAGACCAAATCTCTCAGCGCCAAGATAGAACCCCACGGGCTGATAGTTCATTATGTTTTATGCCTGTGATGAAGCTTGTCTTCGATGAGGATATAAAATAATCTTGCAAGGTCAAGGTAGCCAAAATTTCTGCCAAAGAAAAGTAATTTAATCTTGTATTTCAAGCGGCAAAACCACATATGAGTCTTCATGGAAATTATGTCAGATTCCAATCTCAGGAAGGAATTTGATACACAATGAGGAACCCACAAGCAGAGCTCTCAAAAATTTAGATGAAATTGCTTTAATTGAGCATGAGTCACAGCAGCAACAAATCTGCATGCTATATAACAGATGGCTAATGAGCTTAGCTCTGAACATTTGTTGTGGCAGGATCATGGTTATTGCTATTAGGGTTCGCAAAGTGTAGCATTGTCTGTCAGAGTGTGTAGGACTCTGGCTGTGACATCCTTTTGCTGTTGATTTCTAGTCATTGAGGGGGCTTCCAGTGTCCCACTGGGGCGATTTATTCAAATATTTCAGTTCCTTTACATTGCTCAAATTAAGTGATTCAAATATTTGGATGTATTTTTCTACCAGATTGTTGGTAGTTCCATGAACAAGATGTTAACCCAATATTGAAGACGATTAGAATAGTTGGCTGCAATGCCCTTATTTCAGACTGAAATACAATGCTGGAGTTGATGATAGGCATAGGGAAATGGCTTGGTGAGAATTCCCTCCCATGAAAACTGTCTCCTAACACCTCCCAGCTGAAGGTGTGCAGGTTAGGTTTTCAGTGAAACACAATGTTGGTAATATTGTGGATTTTGAAGGAAACCCCATTTATCTTTGGGAAAACAGAGAGTGACATGATGAATGTTGAAAACGAATGATGAAGATCCCAATAGAAGGAATGTTCTTCTGTAGACCTAAGGAAAAGATCTGGATGGCTCAACTAGGTCAGGTCCCTCGTTCATGGAGCAAGGGGATACTAAAAAAGTGAAGCCTTTATTGTAAATCAGCGTAAGATGAGTATGTTTACATAGAACCTTTATATAATAAAATACATGTTTAAAAAGAAAGCTATTTCTTGTCCTTTAAACTTTTTTTTTTAAAAAACCAAACAAACATGTATATGACAAGAAATTTACCCCCAGTATTCCAAGCTAGTTTAAGAACTACTATGTCAAATATTTATATCACTTTTTCTCCAGACCATTCTCATTCAATCTGATGGAAAATAAATTGCCTTTAGATTTTTAAGAAGAGACTTGTCTGAAATGATATAGGTTCTCCTGCTCAAGCAGGGGGCTGGACTAGAAGACCTCCAAGGTCCCTTCCAGTTCTATTCTGTTCTGTTCTGTTCTGTTCTGTTCCGTTCCGTTCCGTTCCGTTCCGTTCCATTCCATTCCATTCCATTCCATTCCATTCCATTCCATTCCATTCCATTCCATTCTATTCCATTCTATTCCATTCTATTCTATTCTATTCTATTCTATTCTATTCTATTCTATTCTATTCTATTCTATTCTATTCTATTCTATTCTATTCTATTCTATTCTATTCTATTCGGCATGTGCATGCATGTGAAAGAGTACACTTGAATGAACACTTGGTTGAAGGGCATATGCATATGCTATGGTTTTCACTAAACAGTAATTTCTCCAACGACCTGCCATCTTTCTGGTTTTCCATGCTTTGCCCTCAGGAAAAAAAATATCTTGATGACAGAATTCCCTCTTCAGAAAAAACAAATTGCAGATCTAAAGGCCTTGAGAGAAAATAGGGATATAAAATGCACATATGCAGAAGGAGTAGCAGCATTTCAGCAGCTTCTCTTCATTCTGAATGCTAGGGCATACCTGCATTTAGCAGTTTTAGCTCTTAACTCACAGCCTTAGTGTTATTCCCTCTGCTTTTTATTCTAACACTTTTCCCATGAACATATTCTCTGCCATTTAAGCTGTTGCTATCCTGTGCTTGTGCCTGCTTAAGATATTTGGGCAAGAGCGTGAAACTATTCAGTTCAAATTACAGGCTACCCTGACCTCCCCTTGGACAGCTCCCCCCTTCGTGTTCCAGGAAGCAAAATCCAGTTGTTTTTTCTCTTTTGGTAGATCTTCCTGGACGTATACAATTGTGTACAAGTGTGTCTAGGTACATACAGAGTTAGGTTAAATTAAATATACAAAGTTAAGTGAAAATTGCATTTCCAAGATTAAAGCATCAAAATACAGATAAGGACAAGTAGACCAATTAACTTTTATTCTTTTCCACATGCAACTGAATAGATTCCATACTTCCTCATATTAGTACTAAGGAAATAGTGTATTGATTACGATCTTCACTTTAGGAGATGAGGGTGGGGTCAAATGCATCATCAGTTTGGAGTCATTATGTTCCCACAAGAAACCTGAATCCAGCCCTCCTCCCCTGAATTCTACTGATCCTTATCTAGCACCAATTTGGCTTGACTGTTAATAGATCAGATTTTTGCATATAGGCAGCATGAAATAAACTTTTACTTTTTAAAATTATACTCCTGTTCCTGGTTTCTTGCACCTGACATTCACCTTAGCAAAGAGAAAGTTCCTAGTTCGAAAACAGGCAGGATTTTTAAATTATGATTTTCCAGCAGTAGGTAGTTTTTCCCCCACTACCTTTTCTTTATTTCTTTTTGAACAAGCCCTGAGATTTACCACTCCACCCCCAATCATTAGAGATGAAATGTTACTTCAGCAGCATCATGGTTTGCTGTGGATTCAGCTGAATAGTGGAAAAAGTTGGATAGCAACAATGATTAATCTTACTGTATAAGGTTGGCCTAGACCAGGGGTAGACAACCTTGGCTCTTTTATGACTTGTGGACTTCAACTCCCAGAATTCCTGAGCCGGCATGGCTCAGCTTGGAAACCTCTCCCTTTCCCCTCAGCGTGGATGGCTCAGGAATTCTGGGAGTTGAAGTCCATGAGTCATAAAAGAGCCAAGATTGCCTACCCCTGGCCTAGACAAAACCTATACTATAAAATCTATAAAAAGTATAGATATTTATACATTCCAAACATCCCAATTTGAGGTCCATTACTTCAAAGGGCATTGGAGGTTCACAAGACTATTTCTCAGGGGGGAAAAAGAATTTCCTTGCAGACAGATCCCTCTCATGCCAGGGAGAAGACTAAGTCCTTTGATGCAAACAAAGTCATCACTAAAAGCCAACATGGGTTTGTCAAAAACAGATCATGCCAGACAAATCTCATTGCATTCTTTGACCAAGTGACAAAATTAGTGGACCAGAGGAATGCTGTAGATATAATTTACTTGGACTTCAGTAAGGCATTTGATAAAGTAGATCACAACCTTCTACTTGATCAGATAGAAAAATGTGGGTTAGATAGCATCACCACCAGATGGATTCGTAGCTGGCTGACAGGCCATACTCAGTGTGTGGTCCTCAGTGGAACTGCATCTACATGGAAGGAAGTGTGTAGTGGGGTGCCCCAGGGCTCTGTTCTGGGCCCAGTGCTCTTCAACATCTTCATCAACGATTTGGATGAGGGGATAGATGGGGAACTCATCAAATTTGCAGACAAGACCAAGCTGGCAGGAATAGCCAATACTCCAGAAGATAGGCTTAAAATACAGGAGGATCTGGACAGACTCTAATACTGGGCGCTATCTAACAAAATGAAATTCAATGGTGAAAAAAGTAAGGTTCTACATTTAGGCAGGAAAAATCAAATGCACAGGTATAGTATAGGTGGTACCTTGCTCAATAGTAGTAACTGTGAGAGGGATCTCGGAGTCCTAGTAGACAATCACTTCAATATGAGCCAGCAGTGTGCTGCAGCTGCCAAAAAAGCCAACACAGTGCGAGGCTGCATTAACAGAGGGATAGAATCAAGATCACGTGAAGTACTAATACCACTTTACAATGCCTTGGTAAGGCCACACCTGGAATACTGCATCCAGTTTTGGTCACCACGATGTAAAAAAGATTTGAGACTCTAGAAAGGGTACAGAAAAGGGCAACAAAGATGATTGGGGGACTGGAGGCTAAAACATATAGGGAACGGTTGCTGGAATTTGGTATGTGTAGTTTAATGAAGAGAAGGGTGAGGGGTGACATGATAGTGTTCCAATATCTCAGGGGCTGCCACAGAGAAGAGGGAGTCAAGCTATTCTCCAAAGCACCTGAAAGCAGGATAAGAAGCAACGGATGGAAACTAGTCAAGGACAGAAGCAACCTAGAACTAAGGAGAAACTTCCTGACAGTAAGAACAATTAACCAGTGGAACAACCTGCCTCCGGAAGTGGTGAATGCTCCAACACTGGATGTTTTTAAGAAGAGACTGGACAGCCACTTGCCTGAAATGGTATAGGGTTTCCTGCCTGAGCAGGGGCTTGGACTAGATGACCTCCAAGGTCCCTTCCAACTTCTTCTTCTTCTTCTTCTTCTTCTTCTTCTTCTTCTTCTTCTTCTTCTTCTTCTTCTTCTTCTTCTTCTTCTTCTTCTTCTTCTTCTTCTTCTTCTTCTTCTTCTTCTTCCTCTTCCTCTTCCTCTTCTTCTTCTTCTTCTTCTTCTTCTTCTTCTTCTTCTTCTTCTTCTTCTTCTTCTTCTTCTTCTTCTTATTATTATTATTATTATTATTATTATTATTATTATTATTATTATTATTATTATTATTATTTCCCTGACTCTCGGTTTTCCCTATGGAACGAGCTGTTTTGCATGGAAAAATACTCAATCTCATGGATTCCCCCTTCATAGCAGAATGAAATGGTATGAGTCAAGCATACATTTATTATACTAAGGACAAGGAATGTCAAGACTCTTTATTAAGAACAATTGACATTCCTATAACTGTTTCTGACTATTCCTGAACTATTGAGATGATTAGAATGTTTGTGGTAGGACAAGCCTCAGAGAACCTGGTTACGTTAGGAGAAAGATGACATTCTCATACAGAAAGGGGTATATCAGGGAAACATCAGCCTAAGGAAAAGAAAAGGCTAGCTCACATTTTCAGTTTGACATGTTTTTATAGTGACAGTTTACTTCTCTTCCCAAAGGAATATCTCTGCAGCCTTTGAGTATGTAGTACTTCAGCACCAGAAGCTGAATTCAATATTGTTAATAGAAAATGTCTATGTTTTTAGTGTTTAGTTTCAAACATTTGAATAATTCATTTGAAAAGGTGGTAAATATTTTAAATACCTCTGCTAACACATTTTTTTATTTAAAGCCACACGTTTTTTATTGATTGTAGGCTTGTCAGTGAAATCCCATAAGTAGTTTATCGAAAAGACAGATACATTAACAATAACAATAAAATGAATAATTAAAGCAGAAGAAACAAAAAATCACAGAGCCCAGTAAAATTTAGAGAATAAAATGGTCTTCACTTCACAGCAAAATAAAACTATACTCAGTGTCAACAGGACTATGGGTAACTGAAATAATAACAGACTTTACTGCCTTGAGAGTTGCTGTTGCCACTGTAGGAAGTCATCTACGAATCATCAGCAGATGAAGAAGACCACCAGTGAAGAAGAAGACCCCCAGGAACCTTTAATTACTGCATAATCAAAATTTCATCTCCCAGAGAAATTCCCAAGTATGTTGTACATGTAGAAACTCCACATAACATAAAGATACAATGGGTATAGAAAGTATACACATGCCAGGATTTTGAGATGTAAAAAATTCAGATCAAGATAAATTACTTCAGAATTTTTTCCACCTTTAATATAATATATGAGCTGTACAATTCAATTGAAAACCAAACTGTTTTTGTTTGGTGGGGGGGGGAAAAGCTAGAATAACACGGCTACGTAAGTATTTACACCGGTTTATAAGTAGGCATGTGGCAGAATTAACCAAACACATTCAAACTGATGTTATATAGTAGTCAGTACACACCTGCCTTCAGTTAAAGTGATTCTCATCAAGCTCATATAAAGTTCATCTGTTCTGGTAGGATTTTTATGGCATTTATTCAGTTGCCTCTTGCAGCTAAAGCCATGGTCTGCAAAGAGTGTACAGTCAGATGGATCTCGTTGTTGGAAGGTGTCAGTCAGGAGAAGAGTACAAAAATTGTTCCAAGGCATTGGATATACCATGGAACACAGTGAAGACAGTCATCAACAAGTGGCCAACAGTGCCATTACCAAGAACTGGATTTCCCTCCAGAGTTGATGACAAAACAAGAAGAAAACTGGTCCATGAGGCTGCTAAGAGGCATAAAGGACCTGTAGGAATTTCTGGCAAGCATTGGTTGTGTATTGTGTATACCAACCATCTTTGTGTGTCTGTGATGTAGGGTAGGGTGGCAAGACGGAACCGTTTCCTTACAAAGAAAAACATCTAAGCCTGTCTTCATTTTGCAAAAACCTACATCAGGTCTGACAAAATCATGTGGGAAAGTGTGTTATGGTCTGATGAGACCAAGACTGAATTTTTAGGCCATAATTTTGGCCATAATTCCAAAAAGTATGTATGGTGCAAAAACAATACTGCCCATCACCAAAAGTACATCATACCTACATGCCTGCTTTGGGCCTGCATTTCTTCAGCTGGAATTGGGGCTTTAGTTAAGGTGGAGGGAATTATGAACAGTTCCAAATATCAGTCAGTTTTGCACAAAACCTTCAGGCCTCTGCTAAAATGCTGAAGATGAAGAAGAATTTCACCTTTCAACATGACCGAAAACGTACCTCCAAATTAATAAAAGAATGGCTTCACTGGAAGATCAAAGTTTTGGAATGGGGCCAGCCAGAACTCAGAGCTCAGTCCAACTGAAAATCTGTGGGATGACCTGAAGAGGCCTGTGCATCGGAAATTCCCTGGCAATCTGACAGATTTCGACCACCTTTGCAAGGAAGAGTGGGCAAAGATTCCCAAGGCAAGATGTGCCATCCTGACAGGTTCTTACCTCAAAAGACTGAATGTTGTCATAAAATCAAAAGGTGCTTCAATAAAGTATTAGTTTAAGGTTATGCACACTTGTGCAACCACATTTTTATTTTCCACCACCCCCTCAAATAAAAAAGATTTCAGTTTGTTTTCCAATTAGGCACCTTATGTGATATGGTGTAAAAAAATTGATATGGTGATATGGTGGAAAAAATTCTGAAGTGATTTATCTTGGTCTGATTTTTTTACATCTCAAAAATCTGGCATTTTAACAGGGGTGTGTAGACAGACTTTCTATATCCACTGGAACTCAACAGTCCATCACAGTCTAGCAATCACATCACATTATCTCTATACATATTTCATGGGAAGGGAATAATTTACACATCCCATTCAGTCTCCAGACCTCTGTAATTCTAATTATGTCAGCATGATAAAAACACAGTATTTGGAAAACTGATTTACAGTATATATAGATGATTCAATGGCCACTAGAATCCATGAAAATGCAAAAATCACAAGCCACAATTTGCTCAGCTCTAGATTGCGCAGGAGCAGTGCACTTCTACTCTAGCCTCCAGTGGGTGCTCTCCCCGTATCACATAAGGTTCTCTGACAGAACACAGATGCAAAAGGTATGTATGGCCTGTAGATCACCTGTGCTCTACCAGCGTCTCTCTATTTCTATTATTATGTGAGCAGCATGGCATTTTAAGGGAAAGAAAGATGCCTTAAGATTTGCAGTAACTCACAGAGCTCATTTTGCCACTTAAAAACTCTAAGCCAGGGGTAGGCAACCTCGGCTCTTTTATGACTCATGGACTTCAACTCCCAGAATTCCTGAGTCAGCATAGCTGACTCAGGAATTCTGGGAATTGAAGTCCATGAGTCATAAAAGAGCCGAGGTTGCCTACCCCTGCTCTAAGCTTTCCCCAGCTTTGGGTTCACTTTGGGTCCTGACCTTGCCAAACTTTGCAATGCAACCCTTAACATGCTAAATCAGGCATGTCAAACTGCCGGCCTGTGGGCCAGGTGCGTCGCGCTGAAACCGCGCCCACCCCATTGCCAGCAATGGGGAAAAAGTTCCAATATGTCATGCGACATCACGAGACGTCACGAGTTTGACATGCCTGGGCTAAATAGACACAGTGCTGCCCTCTAACAGATGGCAGTGGTACATCTTTAAGAGATGAACTGTCTTGGCAAGTGCTGGTACTTTCCCTTCCCTTCCCTTCCCTTCCCTTCCCTTCCCTTCCCTTGTATTGTTTTTCTTCCTCCACCTTGCTCAAAGGTTTCTGTGACTTTTTAAGGTATACTTTTAATTTTGAAATTTTGAAATTGTTTCCTGCTAGATTAAGTGGATGATTTTTTTTAATTTATTTTTTCCATTGTTTGACTCATTTTTGTAGCTATTACTACGGTATGATAGATTATGCTTGATTTAGGCAAAAATTGGCAAATGCAAAGCAGAGTCGCAAATGTCATCCATATTTGATAAGTACAGCAAATAACACTTTTTTCTGTCCCAGTTTGGAGCCATTTCCTTCTTGTTCGTAGTAACGTGATAAAATTGCATATATTTGCTTTAGCTACTCTGTTGTTTAATTGAAGCTCCGGGGAGGAAAATGCACTTTTGTCTATTTATTTAGATAGGGTTCTTTATATAACTTCCAAATGTCACAACACATGCCACAGACTCAATAGAATCAAACTGGGTGTTGACTGCAGGATTTGGAGTGAAAATGCAAGGTGCAAATCTTAAATATATTGCTCTGTACTTAAAAAAAAATTAACCGTTCTCAAATTTGATAAGAGTCAAGGATATCATGAATCACTTTTCTATTTTCATTATACATTGTTCAAAACTCCTCAAGAAATTGCTATAATCAGGGCAACCAATTGAAAGAAAGATATAAACCCTTGGACAGAATTCAAATGCTATTGTTTTTGTGAATGTGAAAAAGGCTGGACTTGGGAAATGCAGTAGTTTTCTGCCTTTCAGAAATAAAAGGCCACGTTTTTAATTAAAGGATTAGAATGTGGATTTGTACTTGTACTTTTATGACCACTTCTGCATCACTCAGTTTCATAGACACTCATTTTAAAAAATATTTGAAATTGCCCAGATGGAAGTTAGATGGTTAACTTATCTTTTACAAGACCCAAGAGCCTGTTTATAAAATAAGGAAACTAGTGTCTATTTGGCATGCAGCCAAACACTGTTTTCTTTTGCTAGAACAATTCTAATCATTTCATTTTAGCTGTCAATGTCATTCATTAAATGGACAGAGAAGATAATTTATATTACTTCTTTTTAATTGCTCCTATCTGGAATTACTTCTTTACTGCACTCTATCTTGACTCTTTATATTAGTTTCAAAGTATAATTCTCATGGATTACAAACTACAAATATTCTCTTCAGCAGGGTATTGCGAATAAAGCACAAATCTGCCAGATCCCTCCAGACAAATTTCACTCTGCCACTGTTTACTTGATGGTGTGATTGTTGACATGGTTTACCCCGCCATCTTGTTCTTAAATAGGCAGATGCCCCCTCAGTTCACTTAGAATACAGTTAGCATAAAATAGGAGGTTCTGTCACCTGAATTAAGCTTTTAACAAAATAGTTCAGGTTTTCCCTTTCAACCAGGTTATCAGAATTTGGGGATCCATGATGCTAGTACAAGTACAACGCTGCAGTAATCATAAATAATAACTATTACAATAAATAAACAATTTTATTTTAATAAAGGCAACAGGGTGATAATTCGGAAAATAACTTATCTGTACAAAATTATTAGAAGACTAAGATCTGCATGGTAAAGTCAGCAATCGATTACTTGCAAAAGGATTAGCAAAATAAATAAACGAACAAAGAAGAGCATAGAATAATAGGATTGGAAGAGACTTTTGAGGTGTTCTAGTCCAACCACCTGTTCAAGGAGATGACCCTATACCAGGGGTAGGCAACCTTGGCTCTTTTATGACTCATGGACTTCAACTCCCAGAATTCCTGAGCCAGCTTGGCTGGCTCAGGAATTCTGGGAGTTGAAGTCCATGAGTCATAAAAGAGCCGAGGTTGCCTACCCCTGCCCTATACAATTCCAGACAATTTGTTGTCTAACCTCCAGTGAAGGAGCACAGAAAATGGGAACAAACTGAGTAAAGCAGCACTGAATATAACAATAACAGCTACTATGACTATATTCTTCGGGCTTCTTTCTGTATTTTTGTTGTGAAATTTACCTTATTGGTTTTGGGTTTCCCAGAAATTCTGGGGAAGGAGAAAGTCCTGTCATTAAAAACCTGTTAGTCTTTAGATCTGCAACCTCATTTGCCAGGGGTTTAAAAAAGGGAATTTCAACTCCTAGCCTGCACCTTAGCCTATCCTGTAAGAGGACAATGGGTTTCAGTTTGAGAAATACAATTTCCAGCCTGTCTATAAGCCCATAGACATTTCAATATATATGAGTTTTAGATCTCTTAATATCCTTGTGTAATTAATGGAAGTACATTATCTATAATGGTCAAATATTTTACAATACTATCATTTCAGTGGGCCGTATAATTCACTTTTACAAACCCACCATTAAAAACCCTGCCTACTTCATGAGAAAGTATGGGTCCTAAGCAGTATCAGATTAATATCCATTTTATTCATTGGTTTGAACCATGCCACTGAAAGTACATTTTCTTAGAAGTAACGTGTCAATGGATAGTACTTCATTCTTTCTGAAGTTCATACCTAAAACAATCTACATGCTCAATCATATCCATACTGAGGTCCTACTGAATGTACTGTAAAATATAAGGGAAATGCAGAAAGAGTTTAAAATCTTCCCCCAAGTGTTGCTTACTTCTTGATTAAACCCAACTATTTTTAGTGACAGAAAAGAAAATGTAGAATCACTTTTTCAGGGTTTTTTTTTCCTGTAGAACAATTTTCTGTTTGGTATGATAAATGTCAGTAAACTTTCAATAACTAATCAGTGGAATGCTTCCAAACAGTAAAACAATGAAGAAATATGGCTGGAGATGCACAAAGCCTATCAGACTTTGTTGAGAAGTAAAGCATAGGTGCCATAAAAAGCTATTATAATTAAAATATTTGATGAATTTTGATAACATTTCTGAGAAGAGTGACAAGTTCATTTTCATTCCTTTTCTTCCTGACTTAAGTCTGTGTTTAATTCCTGGGTTAAAAACTAATTTAGCAAATGGCTTCAATGGTTCTACATATACTATTTTTTTTCCTTCAAGCGAGCTCAGAAACCCACATTAATTTACAAGCCAAAAAAACATTAACATCTACATGATAATTTAACTTGCTTGTTTCCAAAGGTTATATTTTATTTTAATACAAATATTTAATGAAATGTAATATACTGTATATAGTTAAAGTATATTAACAGTACAAAATGGAAAATCTTTCAACAATATGGGAACATGCTTTAGTTGCTGCTTTAACCTGTAATATATGTGTCTAGGGAGATATGCAGATTTTCAACTATACAAACATTTGACTATGTAAAAGTAGCTGTTTTCTCATGGGAAGAGGAAGAGGAAGGAAGGAAGGAAGGAAGGAAGGAAGGAAGGAAGGAAGATACATATCCTCTTATTGATGCAAGGCTCTGTTCCAACTCTTTCCTGGTTGGTATTCTGTCAAACAACATGCATATTATTAAACCTCTCCAGGGAGTATAAAGTTAAACTTTAGATATTTACTGTACACATTAACAGGACATATTCCACAGCTTTATAATAAATCGGTATAATCACATATGGTTGGGTAGGTTGTAAATATCATATGTAAAAAGCAATAAAAATCTAGCACATAGCATGCATTTAGATTTATTCTTTTTCTTTTTAAGTATTCTGCCTTTTCAAAATACTCTGTTTTAATACTCTGTTTTAGACAATCCAATGGAGCTAATTCATATACTAAGCTTATAAGACTGAAAGGCAAACTGGGAGAAGCATGCTCTACAAATCCTCATGATTCAACAAACATGAGTTCCTTCAATTAGACATAGGGTTGTCAAACTGCCGGCCCACGGGCTGGTTGCATCATACGTTGGCTGTGACCTCCCCAGCTCTAGCAATGCAAAAAAAGTCACGATACGTCACCACACATCACATGACGCAGCAAGTTTGACACCCGTGAATTAGAGGTATAAGGGAATACCTTAACCACCCTGTGAATTAAAAGAGAGTGAGGGAAGAAATAGTGGAGAGGGAGAGCTTAAGTTTTTCAGCAAGTAACAAGGATCTGGATTTTACGAAACTTTGCGCCTTCCACAGAAGAAATCAATCTCTGGGAGTTTTTTTTTTGTTTGCCACTTATTAAATAATATCCCAATGGGTGATGAAAGCCTCAAAGGAAATCTTTCTATCCTTTTACCATATAAAACTGAACAGCATATTTGTTGCCTGCCACAATATGAAAATACAAGTTCTACACTAGTCCTTCCATACAAATGGATTAAAAATATTAAAGTGATTTTAAAATAGCTTTTGAGCTATAACATATCTGCTTGTGCAGTCTTGGAGAAAACAGATTTGGAGTTTGGAATTTAATAGCTCAGATGCCTTTGGTGTTTGTTTTTTTAACGAGGCTGGAGAAAAACACTGAAGATGTCATCTGGTTGTGTAATGAAGCCTCTGCAGGCAGACAACCAAGTTCAGAGAGCACCAAGGACTCCACAGATCAACTCTAAGTAGCCTATAGGGGAAAAACAGCTTGCTCATGCTGTCTGATTTAGCAGAAAACGAATGAGCCAGTAGCACCTGTGATAAGAGTGGCTTTCACAACTTCACCTTCTTGAGTAACTTGTTATTATTACTAATAAAAAAAGCTGTTATTATGAAGCAGAGTTACTTCTGAAACAGAGATCTAAAACAACCATTTTGCCTTGCAGACTTTTTCATTAAATAGAACATCAATATTTGTTTTTATTACAGGATTGATAGGTATTATCTTCCAAGAACACATCTAGAATAGTACAACATAGGCAATTCATCTCACTAAGATCTTTCTTCCTATTGGTCTCCCCCCCCCCCCCCGATTCCATTCTCTCTCCTGCCCTGGTAATGGCTTCTTTTGCTTTACAAAGGTTTCTTGCTTTCATGTTGTCTTTGTCACTCCTTGCCCAGCAGAGAAACCTCATGGCAGGGCAGTCTGACCTGGCCTTTCTCCTCAGCCACCTCCTTCTTATCCCCTCAGGCAGCCTCAGCTTCCTAACCTTCCTCCGCTGACAAGACTTGCCTTCCACAACCTTGCAAGAGAGCCAGTGCCACTACAGAAGCCATGCCAACCACAAAGCGTAACAGCAGGCAAGAGTGCCTGGAGGACAAGAAGCCTGTGGCACTAACTTCATGAACTGGCCTACAGGCCCCACTTCTGCTGAAACAGGTGTTGAGATAGGTTGTGAGCCTGCTATTGTGAGACTGGTCCTCTTTCTGAGGGCTTCCCGTGGTCCAGCATATGCACCCATGCAGTGTTTAGCACTGTGGTCTTGGACAAGGTCCTTAGCATCTACAAAATATTGTTACAGGCTACACAAAATGGAGGCTATAATGGAGCTGTAAGAGGGTAGTGATTCTAAGTGAGTACCAAATTTGGTTCTAGATGGAGTAGTACTATCCTCTGGAGACCAGGCTCACAATTTGAGCCTGGTATCCTGGATTCATGGCTTCTTCTGGAAGAGTTGTTGTAGCAGCTGCAGCCTTAGCTAATGTAGGAAACAATAGAGAAGATAACTAATGTGCTTATTGTCTTACAGCTGGATTGTTGTAGTTCAATATACATGTGGTTGCTCTTAAAGACCATCTGGAAATGTTATCTGCTGCAAGATTCAATGTCTGAATAAACATACAAATGGGGCAGTTGTGTTATGACCATGTAACAACACTGCCACAGGAGTTCCACTTATTGCCTGCATGTTTCTGGGTACATTTCAAAATTCTGGTGATCTCCTATAGAATCTTAAAAATGTAGGGCTTGTGCATCTGCAAGATGATTTCCCTAATAGCTTCTGCCTGCCCAAGAAATCCAAGAAAATGGAGAATCTCTGCTGAAGATCCCCTCCTACTTTGAGGTGCAGTGGGAGAGATCACAGAAACAGGCATTTGCTTACAGAAATTTCCACCTTTGGAACAGCTTGCTTCAGAGAGGGTCATTGTCACCTATTGTACCCTTTTGGTCATAATTCTGTCAAACATCTTCCAAAATATATTTTAAAGAAACCATGAAAGCCTGTAGTTTCTGCAATGGTCATTTAGCAGTTTTGATGGATTACAATATTGTGAAAGGCTGGTATCTGAAGATAATGTTTCAGGGATCAGAAGTAAAAAAATAGGTCCCAATGTTTCTCTTCCAACAAAAGGAGCAAAATTATAATGATGCCCAGATTTGGACTAACTAAAAACTGTTGTTCTGCTGAGAACTCTGTGAAGAGAGAAGGAGCTAGTTAAATTGGCTCTTCATTCAACTTCTTGTTCATCTTTATCTTCAACAATGTACTTTAATATCTTCTCATTATCTCTTTTCCAAGCAACTTCCATATCATCTTTACATAACATTTTCCAATCACTCTGGAATTAACCTATTCCTGCAGCCATTCTACTTTCACTCTGATTTCTTTGACTTCTATCCTTTTCTTTTAGGTGTGTTTTTCCAAGATCCATTCTTGGTACTACCCAAACATAGGTGGCCCCTTATTTAGAACCTCCTATTTCCCTTATATACTTCATTAATGTTCTTAATTTTTCATAACGTATCCAAAACAAGCATACCTTTTTCTAAAATGATTTTGATCAAGCAGTTACCATAGTCTTACCCATGCTAAGTGGAATAGTCCCTGGGAACAATAAGAGCAATATCAGGTCAATTTTGGCACATGTTGGTCAGTATGGCATATAGAGCATCATGCTATTCTATGTACGCTATCTATATGATCTATCACATTAAAGGTAACCTTGCCAACTAGCATATTATTGCCCACACCCTATTGACTAGGATGTACATGCAGTATATTAACACACCTCACCACAAATTAATACTATGCTTTTAAAACAAGATAAAATAGCATGGGTTTCTTCCTTTCTCCAGTGGCATAATGCCATAACATATCTTAGCAAAGCAAGCTTGTCATCATGTTTCATTTTCTAATATCTTCTTACCAATACTTCATGTCTCTAACAACTAGATTGATGACAGCCTACTTGCCTTGAAAGTTTACTTTCAGTTTTATAACTGTCTTTCTCAGTCAATGTGCCTTTTTTAAGAACTCCAAGTCTGCTTTTCAAGGAAAAAAATAATTTATTTTCACTTTGGCTGTTAATGATGGAACATTTGACTCAATTATCTGTTATTCAGCAAAAGTCTCATGAAGAAAAAAAAGAGTGGTTAGACATCTGCGTGACCTCACTTTTACCAGAAAGAGTATGTTTTCTGGAGAAAACCTGTATACAGGGAAAGATTCAGTTGAACTAACATGTTTGTGCATTATTTTCTCAGTTGTCCCAGGGAATCAGCAGTATTTGGACTGTGATAGCAATGCAAAGGTGGAGAGGAAAAATCCTTTCTCTTGGTACCATATTTTTGATTGAAAAGGGGAGTCCTAAAGCTGTGGTTTTAATTTAGATTGTAATAATAATTCAAGCTTGGAATTGTTTCTAGTAGGGGGACAATGGAAGCAAAAGCATAATTTCTGGGAAACGTATTGGAAAGAAGACAAGATAATGCAAGCCAGCAAAAAGAAAGAAAAATAAAAGAAAAAAATAATACCCATAGCTTATTTTTTATTTTTTTTTAAATATTGTAATAAAACAAAATAACAAATGCCAAATGCCTGTAAAGTTGTCAATCATCTCAGCATATTGCCCTCACTGTCATATAATGGGTGATTGGAATAGGCTGTTTTTATTGATGTCAGACAGAATGCAGCTGATAGGTTTGTCTTTTCTGTACAATTTGCCTAAGCACAATACTAGAAATTTATTAATAATGAAATGTTAAAACTTTAGAGAAGGACTCTGAAATGTCTTTAGGGGTGACTATCTTATGAATATTAATAAATTCAGGGTTTCCCAAAACTAAATAACATCTGAATCAAAGTATCCATATGTTACAAAATTTTCAAAGATCAGGAGGATTTTCAAAACTAATTACTGTATTTAGAAGAAATGATATAAACTAACAGAACAAGTCAATGTACCTCTGTGCAAAAATCCCTCTAAGTATTAAATCAATGTAGGAGATGACCAGGCTCGGAGGAATCAAATGTGTCATTAGTCTTGAGATTCTTGTGGAGAGTGTTAGCATGCAACAAGCCTATATATTTATTTAAACTGCCTGGATTCCTGATTTCCTGTGCTTGACACTCAGGTAAGCAGGCTATGTCTTGCATGCTTTTTTAGGTCTTCAATTCATTCATTACAGAATCAATTTTTTAACTATAGGCCAATTTATTAATTACAATTTCATATATTCAAATAAACTGAGCTTTCTGTATGAATTTAACTAGTAATGGGAATGTAATATGAGATGGATGGATAGAAGGAAAAAAAAGACTCCGTTAATTTGCAAACTGTGTTTGGGTCCACAGTATAAAGCTGAAACCCACTGAATTCTAAACTATAATTCTGTCCTTATTCTGCTGAAGTATGGAAAGTTGCAATACAACCCTGGAGGGGCAATCTGTACTTTAGGCAAAGAAAGCTGAATAAAGTACACATAAATGTTTCAGTTGTGGACATTATCTAAAAATGTGTCCTTGGAAAACATAAATATTTATTTCTACTTTATCACCTTCTTCCATGGATAGATCCGGTTAATATGTGTCACTCACATGATTTTTATATATCTTTGTCAGCCTTCTCTTACCCTAAGCAAGGGAGCCTAACCATAGTAGTCTTGCCTTGTAGGATCCGAATCCGGTTGCCTTTGATGTACCATTTCTAGTCCTGCCTGGAATACCTTTATCAATAGAAGAGATTATTTGTAGCTCAGGGTTAAACTGTGGGGTCCTTGGTGCTCTCTGAACTTGGCTGTTTTCTTGCAGACTTTTCATTACCAAACTAGGTAACATCATTAGTGCTAGAAGGGAGTGGGGTTTGCTCTCTTTTTATATATTAGTGGCTTGTCCTGTCAGTGTTGGTGGGAGTGGTGTTGTTGGTACCTTGATGAGCCTGTTGTGTATTATTAGCTTGTTTGTCTAAGTTGGTAATTCTTGACTGGGATATTGTTTACTTCTTGATTGTAGGTTTAGTGTTAATCTTGGTGTTAATCTTTGCTCATTTGATATTGATTGCTGGTGAGCAGATGTTTTGGTCTTTTTTATTGTCTCTTGAATAATGAAAATGTTAATTACCTCTCTGTGCCTGCTGATGGCTAATTTGTCTGAGTGCTAGGCTTTGAGGTATCCTCTAGCATTTTTGGACTTTGCTTGGTCTAGGATGCTCACAGGTTCCCAGTTGAAAATATGGCTAAATCTGTCCACGTGTTGTGAAATTGAGACATTTTCATCTTGTCTTCTGTTAATTGGTGTGCTTGGATGCACTCTGCTAATCTTTTGTCCTAAATAGTGGCTGTTATGGTCCTTACATTGCATATTGTAGATCTCCTGTTTTTTCTTCTGGAGTTGCTGGTCTTTTAATTTAATTTTTTAATTTTTAATTTATTAATATTTCTATACCGCCCTTCTCCCGAAGGACTCAGGGCGGTGTACAGGGCAAGAATAAAAAACATAAAGTTACAAAAATTAAAAAGTAATTAAATACATGCCCATAAAAAACAATAAATACATTAATAAAACCCCCAATAAAATGATAATAAAAAACCCCACCAATCCCACCCTCAGGCCAGGCCGGCTTGTTCGAACAGGTATGTTTTCAGATCGCGGCGAAAGGAGCGAAGATCGGGCGCCGTCCGGAGCTCAACCGGTAACTGGTTCCATAACTCCGGGGCGCCCACAGAGAAAGATCTCCCCCTGGGGGCCACCAATCTACATTCTCTGACCGGTGGCACCTTGAGGAGTCCCTCTCTGTGGGAACGCACAGGGCGGAGGGAAGTTGACGCCGGCAGCAGGTGTTCCCTAAGGTACTCTGCCATGTAGGGCTTTAAATACCATAACTAGTACCTTGAATCTCACCCGGAAGACAACTGGCAGCCAATGCAGCTCACGGAGCAGAGGTGTGACATGGGAGTATCGGGAGACTCCCAACACAACTCTCGCGGCTGCATTCTGTGCCAGTTGGAGCTTCCGGGTGGTCCTCAAGGGCAGCCCCATGTAGAGAGCGTTGCAGTAGTCTAGTCGAGAGGTCACGAGCGCGTGAGTGACCGTGCATAGATCATCCCGGCTTAGATAGGGCCGCAACTGGCGCACCAGGCGAACCTGGGCGAAAGCCCCCCTAGTCACAGCTTCTATATGGTCTTCCAGGGTGAGCCGTGAATCTAGGAGGACTCCCAAGTTGCGAGCCCTATCTACGGGGGGTAATAATTTGCCCCCCATAGCGAGAGGTGGAATGTCCGAATAAACCCGGGATGAAGGTATGCAAAGCCACTCGGTCTTGTCGGGGTTGAGTTGAAGTCTGTTCCTCCCCATCCAGACCCGAACTGCCTCCAGGCAGCGGGACATCACGGTGAGGGCATCACTGGGGTGGTTTGGGGTCGAAAAGAAAAGCTGGGTATCATCAGCATACTGATGATACCCAACTCCAAAACCACGAATGATCTCACCCAGCGGTTTCATATAGATGTTGAACAGGAGAGGCGAGAGGACCGACCCCTGAGGAACTCCACAAATGAGAGACCTCGCAGTCGACCTCTGCCCTCCTGCCAACACCGACTGCGAGCGTCCCTGGAGATAGGAGGAGAACCACTGCAAAACCGTGCCTCCCACTCCCAATCCCCCGAGACGCCGCAGCAAGATACCATGGTCGATGGTATCGAAAGCCGCTGAGAGGTCTAATAGGACCAGGACAGAGGAGTGCCCCCTGTCCCGAGCCCTCCAGAGATCATTCACCAGCGCGACCAATGCTGTCTCCGTGCTGTACCTGGGCCTGAAACCCGATTGGTACGGGTCTAGATAATCCGCTTCATCCAGGACCAGAGGGAGCTGATGTGCCACCACACTCTCAACAACCTTCGCAAGAAAGCGAAGGTTGGAGAAAGGACGAAAGTTGTTCAATATAGCTGGGTCCAAGGCAGGCTTCTTGAGGAGAGGCCTCACCACCGCCTCTTTCAAGACGGCGGGGAAGCTACCCTCACTCAAAGAGGCCGATATAACTGCCTGGAACCAGCTACGTGTCCTCTCCCGGGCTGCATAAACCAGCCAGGAAGGGCACGGGTCCAATAAACATGTGGTGGTGCTCAGCCTCCCCATGATCCTGTCCACTTCCTCCGGAGTCACAGAATCAAACTCCTCCCAGGTGATATCGACAAGACCACCCGTGTCCTGCTCGACAGACTCTGCCCAGTCAGAGTCCAGACCGGTCCGAATCCGAGCGATTTTGTCCGACAGATGCTGGTTAAACTCCTCGGCACGACCCTGCAAGGGATCCTCCCTCACCTCCTGATTCAGGAGGGAGCGAGTCACCCTAAACAGGGCGGCCGGGCGATTATCTGCGGACGCGATAAGGGTGGCGAAGTGGTTAGACCTCGCCTCCCTTATCGCAGCGAGATAAGACCTAGTATAGGTTCTTAGTCGCAATCGATCGGACTCGGATCGGCTGGATCTCCAACCGCTCTCTAGGCCCCGTCTCCGACGCTTCATCTCCCGGAGCTCCACGGAAAACCATGGGGCTCGACGGGATCTGCACCGGGTCAGGGGCCGCAGGGGTACAACTCCTTTTGTTTTACTTAGGATGTTTTGGAGGGTTGTAGTTGGTTTGTGTGCTGCAGTGGATGCCATGTGGTTGTAATAGTCTGTTGGCGGTTTCTGAGATGTTTTTGATGTATGACAATGTTATGGCTTTCACAGCTTGTGCTGGTTGTGCTATAGTGGGTTGAGTGGTCAGGAACTTTTTGATAAAATTGCATGAATATCTTCCTTAAGCTTCTGTGATCAGAAATGCATGTTATATTTCATGTTTCCCTTGAAGACATAAGGCTATCTTTCTGTTCTTTGCAGAGTTTCATGCCATAGGTTTCGTGATTTTCTTCAATCAATGCAACAGATGATTTGCCTCAATGAAGCAGTTCTTGAGGCCTTGCATCCTTTTTCTTGACTTTTGTCTCTCTCTATCAGGCTTTCATACAGGGGCAAAAACTTTTTTTAGGTAAGGTGGTAAGCAATGCAGTGGTTGTCTTTGCTCTTAGAAGCAAGTATATTTCTTGCTTCACAAAGCAGCTCTAAGGGGGTGCTTCCCTTCACAAAGCAAAACATTTGAGCAGCTCCCTTAAGGAATGATACGTTGATCCAGAAAGCATCTGCTTTTTCCTCAGAATCTGTCACAGGGAAAGATTTTAGTTACGTTAACTACTAGGAGGTAGGCATTACAAGATCAGTTTCATCCTATTTGGAATTCATCACATATAGGTAACCAGAGGTTATTTTATGGCAGGGGTAGGCAACCTCGGCTGTTTTATGACTCATGGACTTCAATTCCCAGAATTCCTGAGTCAGCAGAATTCTGGGAGTTGAAGTCCATGAGTCATAAAACAGCCGAGGTTGCCTACCCCTGTTCTATGGGCTTCAACTCTTTTACAGGGAATGTAAGTTGTTGTCTCTACCAGGAAATATTTTGGAATTCTATTCCATGTTATGACTTTGAAAACATATGTTCATGGAGCCAACCTAGGTTTGATGGTTAAAAACAGACATTTAACAGTATGTGTAACCTAAGTAAAACCTGAATGGCTGAGGGTGGCATAAAAAAGCCAACAAGAAAAATAATAATAATAAAACAAAGACTAAATATCTATCTATCTTTGGAAGATTCCCGGGACGGATGATTACATTTGGGGAAGAAATATTGCACATGCTCAACATATTCTCTCCACTGGCACCATCAGTGAGAGCAGAATATTTGCTAGCCAGCAATAGCAACAACAGTTATGAAAGCATATCACTATGTTGGCAAGATTTTCTGCCAAGACAGCAGGTGCTGAGTTATACTAAAAATCCCTAGTGAAAAAGGCGTGTATATTAAAATTTAGGTTTTATAGTGGATCATCTGACCAATTTTTTTTTAATTCTCATGCTTCTCACTTGCTTATCTCTTGCCTTCTGTAACATTACTTTTATGGGGGGAAGTTTTTGTTCTTTTGATGAGTTCTGGACTACTTGAAAGCTTATATATACTTTGGTCTCCTTTTGGCTGAGTCTAATTAAAGTGTTATCCAGTTGTGCATTTTGAATCCAATATTGTAACTTGGTCCCATATTGCTGCAGGAGTGGGAGCTTTACTTTTTGGAACCAATTTCACTACAAGTAGCGCAATATAGTACAGCTGTGGTGTGTCTACATGGACTCAGCAATTTTACCTGCCTTTGGAGGATGCTGTCAGCTCACTGCTTGAGGTACTGATATGCCCTTTCCTTATCTGGGGAGAATGGGCTTGTTTGAGTGCACACAACCTTACTTTTTCACACGGCAGACAATGCATTACATGGAAATGTAAGCCCAGAACATCTCCTTCTTGAAGTGAAGAGCAGAAGTGAAGTGAAGTGAAGAGCATTAGATAGTGATAGTTTTGGGCAAAAAAATAAGGGGAGGGAATGAGGCGGACCCTATTTATCTTCTGCTGGTCTAATGAGGTAATCCATACCCACCCTGGACATGCTCTACAAAGGAATGTGTCCTTGTAACCACATGTTAGAACTCAGGGCTGTAAGAAAATGCGGGGCAAAGCACAAAAATGAGTAAAGGATTAAATAAATCCTCCCCTCCTGTTTTTCAATGAAAATTGTCCTCTCCTGAAATTACTTTTTAAAATAAGAAGCAGCCTTGAGGAATTAAACACCCACACTTACATTTAAGATACTGTATGGTCATTTCAATGCCAAAAGGATGCCTTCCATTTTAGTTGAGGAAAAAGTTGCCACAATCGTGAGATGACTGGAAAACCCAGGGTTAGATCCCTGAAAGACCCTCGAACAGGCCGAAGTAACATCCACCCACCAATAACTGAAGCCCGTTTTATGAAAAATACTTCCATCTCTGCTAATCAAGATCTCTTTGCATGAAGTTTAGAGGCATATGGATGCCATTTGGAGCAAGCAGTGAGAATGTACAGGTCAGCTTGCACTTTAGTGTCTGTCTATCCATCTGTTTTCACATTACTTGCAAATTATAAAATCCTCCAGACCCAAATGATCATAAATCAGTACTATGAGCATGTACGCTTTTACCATCTGTCATAAAACAATGAATTAAATTCAGGGCTGTCAAAATAATGCTGCTGCAGATTTGCCTTCTTCTGAGCAGAAGGAATACAAAGCTCCATCTCATTGCCATAATTTATGGCCTCTCAGGGAGATGTGGGCGATTAGGGCTTGGCCCACCAACACACAGAAAAACAGTAGGAACTCCAGTAACTCCAAATGGAAATCTTGGGTCAAATTTATCAAACCAATCAGAGGGAAATCTATTTCTGTTTGGAAAAGGAGGAGATATATTGCATGTTTAGTGTACGAGGAGAGCCTTGGAACATTTGGCTATTCGGTATTTGTGAGTTTTGGAATTCCTAGCTTAAATAGTATCACCAAAGGGCCATGTGATGTATTAGACATGGGCACCTTTTTTAGCCAAATAAAATATACAACTGCAAGCAAAGAGGTTTTTCAATGTTAACAACAACATATTTGTGCAAATGATGTAACTGAAAATTTTCTAGGTAGGACTTTAAAAAAGCAGAGCCTTCGTACTGGAAAAATATACCGGCTGAAAATGAATGTTAAAAAAAGATATATTTTTTTCCTTTTAAAAAAGTTTCTGAATATATTGTAGGCAAACATGGTGCATTTAGCTTCACCAGTAAAGGAAATGCATAGTAACCCTTAAAATAATGTACTTAAACTGCAAAGTTTACACCAAGTTAAAATGCTTCCCCCACCCCCCAATTTTGTTTAAAATTAAATAGCAAAGCATGGAAGGAATATATATTACTGCTTAAACCAATAATGTAAGTTAGTGTTTTTAACTTCCACTGATTTAAAATCTGAGAATATAATCTAACTTTATAATGTTTAATTTAGATAGGAGCATGTTCTAGGAAGGAAAATTTCAAGAAATCTACGTTGCTCATTCACATCCGATGAATTATTTTGTATTTTCTGTGGAACTTTTTTTAGGGCATACAATTAGTTTGCTTGAGCTCCTGCCCAGGTTGTCTAAAATGCTAAATTTATTGTGAAAGTCCTTCCCTTAAACTCAATTTCCCCTGAGCTTCTGAGGTTAAGTGTATAATGAGATAAATAAGAGAAGCAGGAGGCTGAATTCTGGACTAGATGGTCTTAGATGGGGATTTTCTTTAAAGGGTAGCCAGCATTTTTTCCCCTCCATAATATGATAAGCAAATTCTCCTGCATCTGAGAGCATTTTGGATCATTTAACTGAGTGGAACCTTAGATATCCCCCTCAAAGTCTTGTTCTGGGGATTCCACTGATCAAGAAAGATATCTTGGGAATGGCAACCAGAATCCAGAAAGTTGGCTATACAGTTGAAAGGTGCTTTCATAAATTAATGGCTTAATGAATGATGGACTTTTTATCCCTGAATTGAGAGTGTAAAGAAGAACACACCCAACAAGCTGGAAGAGAATACAGAATAATGGATTTATCTTTCAAGAAGTCAGATTCCTGTTGAACTTTATAAAAAAAAATTAAGTATCAAAGTAGTTATGAGAGTGAAACATTAGCTCCGTTTTATGAGATATGTTGAAATAGATTGAACAGTCATCTGTCATGAACAAACTTGGGTTCCTGCCTGAAGTAGGGAGTCTGGATTCCAAGGCTTCTCCCAACAATAGTATTCCAGGATTTTAAATATAAGATATAATATGCTAGTGATTAGTTAAAAAACTCTTTTCTGCTCTTCATTAACTGTCCACTGAAATTTTATCAATAACTGTAGACCCTTTCAAGGGTTCCCTGGTACACAAATATATAATGTATAATCATGGCTTCTCATTTTCATAACCAGAGCAATATAGCATAGTAAATGCATATTATTATTTCATTTCTCACCTTTATTTTGTACAGCTTGAGGCAGTATACATAATTCTCCAGACTCCTATTTTCTCCAACAACCCTATAAAGTGAGCTGGGCAGAGAGAGAGTGACTGTCTTAAAGTCATGCAGGTAACTAAATCAATGATTATTTCAATTATACATTACATTCAATATATCAGACAGGAATTGGATTCAAGTCTAATTCACTGATATTCTAAAGAATTAGTGAACTACCAATGCTAACACTGGATTCAAAATCTGTTGAAAAATGAAATTTACTTATCAGTAGTTATTTCGTTATAAAGGAGGCCTACCTCATAACAACTTTTTGAGCACACCAAACCTCATCAGATATCTCAAAAAGCTGGAGACTCTGAAGAAGTCATCAGTACATCAACCATTTTTTTCTTTATTAAAACAGATATCAACAACTTAAATATTGAGCAAAGTATCTACACCATATAAACGTCCCTAAACTCCAGAGGGCACTGCATAAATTCCCTAAGGCAGGTATTGAGGGCAGATACAAAAAGGTTTCCATGTGCCATAGTGGAGATTGTGCCATAATGGAGAAGGGTCTATCAAAACCATAGTTCATATTCTACTATATAGTATTTTTATAAGGCTACAAGGGCCCATCCTATTACCACCCTATTTGACAAAGTACAGAGATTCTGATTTGATTTATATACAGTTGTTTTTATCAGCCCAGTATGATCCGTTTCTACGGATACTGCCAAATTCTGCTATCCCCATCTGTAAAACCAGACACACTTTGATCACATCAATGATCTAGTTACGAGCTGGTGTTTTTTTTAATTATTCCATCTGCTGTTGATTGTTGTATTCTGCCCATAATAAAGATATGCATGTAGCTTAAACATTAGTCTTGCTCTGCTTGCAGTACCCATTATTTTATTTATTTATTTATTTATTTATTTATTTATTTATTTATTTATTTATTTATTGAATTTTTATACCGCCCTTCTCCCGAAGGACTCAGGGCGGTGAACAGGGCATATAGATAGAAATACAAAAGTTAAAAGAAGATTAAATTATTATTAAATTATTAAATTATTATTAAATTATTATTAAATTATTTTAATTTCCCATGATAAAAAAGGCAACACTTAGTGCAGATATGTTGATGTAGAGCATATTAAAATGGCAGATGATGTTTGCCAAAAAGGCTGGCTGTTAACCTGCTGGTACTGCTTCCTTCAACAAGATGTGTAAAGGAAGCACATCTGTGTGTGGGACCTCAGAGCCACTCTTGCATGTAGTTCCTTGGACTGCAATAGCAGGATTAGTTAAGATCAGTAATAAAAGAAGGAATATGTGAGCCAAGAAAGGCTCATCTAAAGCTCTTAGCCAAAGCACTCCATCAGCATTAGGTACACATTCATCACATCCCACTAAGAACTGGCCAAATACCTTTTTCAACTACCTTCTCCTTCTCTCCCTTGGGCCGCTGCAGCCTCCCAGCCCTTCTTCCCTGGCCATGTTTTAGTTCCCCTGAAGAGAACTGTGCTACTGTAGAAGCAGCAGAGCGTGAGAGTGAAGGGCTTTCCTGGAGTGTTGTGCCACTTGGTATGAGAGGCCTTGGAGTGCTGACATACTCAGCAAGATGGCTTTGATGGGTAAAATCATCATCACACAAACTATAATTGCAGGCCATAGAAAATAACTTAGAGGGGGTATATACCATGAGTCTGAGATCCCTGCACTTGCTTTATACAATTATTCTTCAGTGTCACTATCTTAAAGTATGATTCAAACCACACAAACATGCAATCAAGACACGCTTGGCTGATGTGATAGGAAAATCCAAAGTATTTGAATTGAGTGGAGCATTTAATATCAATTTTCTAAATTATAATTACATTAATCATTAAGATTTAACCTCCCCAAACTCCATATAATCGGGCTCTCCTCTTTCTAATATATCTTTCCCAATCCTTGATTTCCACCATAGGAAACACTTTGGATAGAACTGTGGCAAAAGGACGGCTATCATGCTGCCTCCCTTAGTTGATTAAAACCTGTTTGGGGTGGTCTGACGGTTAAGGGAGTTGATCATTGGCCTCCTGGCCTAGGCGAAGTACTGTAAGCAAGCCTTCTTCCTAAGCAAACCTCTCTTGCCACGGCAGGTTTCTATCATTATAAACTCATTTCAGCTATTCCAGTTTGGGTTACAGTAATTGAGAGATAGATGAATTTGTAATCGCGTTTGGAATCCCTTTTGATAGGTTTTAAAAGGACAATTATTTTATTTTATTTCATTTGTATTTGTTTAATTATCTCACTAAGCCTGTATAGCCCCATTTTTTAGTTTGCGAAAAGAAGAAACATCGCTTCAAACTGTGTGGGATATGGCTAAAGCATATTTCAGAGGGTTGGCTATAACCTATACCGCTAAAAAGAAGAAAGAAAAGAAACAACAACAGTTAAGGTTGAAGGAAGAATTCAGAAAGTTAGAATCAGAATTACAAGTAGACCTGCAAAAGAAAATACTTAAGATTCAAATGGAGATAATAAAACACAAATTAAATCTAGCTGAGACAGAAATAATGGCTCAACAGATCAAAAGGGTTAAACAGAACTTTTTTGAAAATGCCAACAAACCGGGGAGATGGTTAGCACATAGATTGAAAAAAGAAAAAGAGAAAAAACTGATAAACAAGCTCCAAGATTCAAAAGGCGAACTACAGTTCCAAAATGATACAATTAAAAAAATTATCAAAGACTATTACGAGATACTTTACAATGCAGAGGAAATTCCAAAAGAAAAAAATACAGCAGTATTTAAAGAAAGCAGATTTACCAAAAATTCCAGAGAATATTCAAAATATATTAAATGGAAAAATATCAATGATGGAGATTATAGAAGCTATAAAAAGGCAAAAAAATGATAAGACTCCGGGTCCAGATGGATTACCTGCAGAACTTTATAAATCATTACAAGACATACTAAGTCCTATTTTGAAAGAACTGTGTAAAATACTTTTGGAGGCTAAAATACCAAATTCATGGATTGAAGCCAATATCACCTTAATACCCAAAGGAGACTCTGATCTAACGCAAATAAAAAACTATAGACCAATATCGCTATTAAATGTAGATTATAAAATCTTCGCCTCAATAATAGCAGAAAAGCTAAGGAAATTTTTGACCGAATTTATACATATAGACCAAAATGTTTTTTTTACCTAAAAGACAGATAAAAAATAATTTAAGAATGATTCTTGATGTGTTAGAGTCCTATGAAATTCATCCAGGAAAACAGATGGCATTAATATTTCTTGATGCACAGAAAGCATTTGACAATGTAAACTGGCAGTTTCAGCAACTAGCGGAAATGGATTTTGGGGGAAACTTTATAAATACAATTAAAACAATTTATTGTAAACAAACAGCCAAAATAATTGTAAATGGAGATTTTACAGAAAACTTTTAACATTAAAAAAGGCGCAAGACAGGGATACCCACTATCTCCATTATTATTTATACTAACACTGGAAGTATTGAATAGAAACATTAGACAAGATATAGAAATTAAAGGACTGGAAATAAAAGATGAAAAAATAAAGTATAAACATTTGCAGATGACTTGGTTTTTATATTGGAAGATCCACTTGAAACAAGCACTAAACTTATGGAGAAAATAGAAAAAATTGGAGAAATGGCAGGGTTGAAAATAAACAAAGAAAAGATGAAAGTGCTAACAAAAAATCAAACAAAAAAACCACTAGCAAAAAAATATATCTTCAAATAGTTAAAAAAGTTAAATACTTGGGAATTTATCTAACAGCAAAATGCATAACAATAAAAGAAGATAATTAGCTAAGATTGCTAAAACAAATAAAATTGGATCTGGAAAAGTAGAAAAACAACTTTCAATGTTGGGGAGAATAGCAACAGTGAAAATGAATATTTTACCAAAAATATTCTTTCTATTTCAAATGATTCCTGTAACACTGGGAAAAGCTTTTTTTGATGAACTAAATACAACAATACTGAAATTTATCTGGCAAGGGAAAAAAGCCAGAATTAGACTGAAAATGCTACAAGAAGAGAAAGAAAGTGGAGGATTTGGACTGCCAGACTGGATGCTATACAAACCAAGCAACTATTTGAACATGGATTAAAGAACGGATAATGCTTAGAGACAAAAGACTGTTATACCTAGAGGGGCATGACCTACAAATTGGCTGGCATGCCTTTCTGTGGAATAAAATAGAATAAAGAATAAAATATATAGAATAAAAATATATATTCTATAAAATATATAGATACTTTCAAAACCACTTTATAAGAAATGCACTTCTTTTAGAATGGGAAAAAACAAATGCGAAAATTTATATCAAGATACCTGGATGGCTTTCAGCAATGGAAGCTTTTGCTTACCCAAATTTAATTAATTACAACAAAGTTGTGACCTATAAGGATATCTTGGACAATGAAGGAAAATTGAAAGGCAGACAAGATTTACAAGAACAAGGTATTGATCTATCATTGTGGCCATATTTGCAAATCCAAACAAAATATGAAAAAGATGTTAAAACAATGGGATTTTATAAAGAACAGACAGAATTTGACCAGATACTGTTAAAAACAGATGAAAAGTTGATTAAGAAACTCTATAAATATCAGTTAAGCTTAAAATATCAGTTAAGCTTAAAAATGGAGGAAGAACAAGTAAAAGAAACAATGATAATATGGGCAAAGAACTTTGGATATAATATAGAATTAGAAAACTGGCAAAAGTTATGGGAAAGAAATGTTAAATTAACTAAAGCAGTGGCATATAAAGAAAACTTATATAAAATGTTTTACAGATGGCATATGACACCAGTGGGATTAGCAAAAATGTTTTAAAATACTTCAAACAACTGTTGGAAATGCAAACAAAGACCAGGTACTTATTATCATATCTGGTGGACATGCCCTAAAGCAAAAAGATTTTTGGTTAAAATACATTTATGGTTGGAGAAAATGACTAAAAAACAAATAGACTTTAAGCCAGAATTATTCTTGTTAGGAATAATAGGAGCAAATTATGAGAAAGACTGTATATTCTACACGTACTAACTGCAACAAGAATTGTATTTGCCCAATATTGGAAAAATAAAAATTTACCAACTGAGTGAGCAGAAATGGATAGATTGACTTTAAAGATAGAAGAGAAAGAAGACTCAGTGTATTTTAGAACATGGGATAACTTTTATCAATAGCTAGAAAAATGACTTAGAGAGAAAGAAATGTGATATGTAACTTTGAATGTATATTAGCAAGAAGGAGACCATCAAGCAATTAATTAACATATTATGATAATTAATTATTACTCATTGTTTTTTATTCTTAAAACATATGAACCCAGACATTATGCTGTTTGCTAAGTACTGAAAATGTTATTTATAAAAACCCAGGCTTCCGGTTTGCGATTGCGGCGCTGGCGGAAAATCAGGGCGATTGCTCTCTCCGCTGTCCGGTTTTCTCCTGCTGGGGGACCCTGAAAAGGGTTGGAAGTTGCCCTGGAGGGGCGATGCACGTGATGAGGACCCCCGACTGATCATGGAACGGTGGCAGCCCTTCTGTTTGATCTGGGACTGCTCTTCGGACCGACAGGGAAAAGATCAGCCATCAACATGGCCCATCACTAAGCTGCTACCAGCCGAGGCCAAAATTACCACCAAGCACAATGAAAGCACCATGGAGGAATTGAGTGAGATCCTACCTTCTTTGTATCCCAAGTATTTTCCTGTAAAAAGCTTCTTGAAACTCCTTCCCCCCGACTCTAAAATGGTGGCGTCTGACTACCTAGGGGAAATAAAGCCCTGAAAAGAACAACTAAATAATTGGACTTGCATTTTCTGGATATGTGGGGTCCCAAAAACTTCTTATTTCTATGGGGACCTATTACCTTGTCTACTTGTAAAAAAGTTGAAAAAGAATTTAAATTGGATAGAAGCCTAACTTGGATTTTGAAAAAGACTCTAAATGCTATTGGGGACATCTTGTGGCAAAGCCTGGTACAGCAAGTAAAGGACTATCTTTAATTACCCTAGAAATGGAGGAGTACCACCAACAAATTTCGGCTCATTATAAGCTTATACTTGAAAACAATAATTGAAGCCACTGAGATAATTAAATCCAGACTGAAAGACAAAGGTGCCAGCTTAAATCTACAAAATGAAACCTTGACTTCAACTAAAGAACTTAACAATTCAAAAAGCAAGAGAAGAGGAAGAAATTAATATCAAGACAGAGGATTTTAAAGAACAACAAGTACAATGTATTGAGAATTTTGACAGACAAATCCTGACTGCAATTAAAGAACTTACAACCCAAAAAGCAATAGAAGCAGAAGAAAGTAATACCAAGACAGAGGGTGCTAAAGATCAACAAGTACAGAATATTGAAAACCTAGAAAACCAAACAGCTACAACAGTGGACATGACTTTTCACTCAAACCAGATGAAACTTGAGAAAGAAGAAGACCAGACCGAATTGAAGATAAAATATACCAAAGCAAACATGGAGATTTGAGCCACCAGGACAGCAATTTGATGATTATAAATGGGCCAGTTCCTTTGGAAAACTGATAACTAGATGGTCTCCTTTGATTCAAGTAACATGCACAGGAATGAAGGGAGATTCATCTGATGATTTAAAGGCACTGATATGGAAGTCTGGTTGGCATAAAAAGAAAGCTAGAGTTAGATTTTAAAAATGTTTTTTTTCCAATTTATGATAGAAGAGCCTAAAGTCTCAACTAAAGGGCTAAAGGGAGATTTTGAGATGAAGGGAAATATGAATATAGATTTAAATATTGTGGAAATGATAAAAAATAAGGGATTAATTGGCTTAATATTTAGGATTTAGACTCACAAGGGAAATGAAAATTAACTTTTAGAACATAGCTTTGAATTATAATATAGAAGATGGACTTGAGACAATAAAAGATATTTTATTAGTAAGTGGTGAGGTACTAGGATGAGAAAGAGAAAATGTTTATGAAATAAAATAAGAATATATTTAAGTAAGTAATATGTGTATTTTAGATATGATAAATTTTATGTAGTGAAATAAAGGAAATTTGGGTTACCCGAAACTTAAGTACTATGGATATTAAAGGTTAAATTGGAATACTGTAATTAAAAATTGAAAATTAGGTAAAACTTAAAAACAGGACATGGAAATGTATAAGTAAAAATATATTGATAAATGTTTTAATTGAACATGTTATAATTAGAAATGTACTAGTTTAAATATGATATAGCAAATGTTAAGGGAAATAGAGAAGGAATTTTTGATGATGTAACCTGAGATATGTACTAAAGATTTTGTTATTTAACAAAAGTTTTAACATACATTTTATCTTTAACAATCCCCCTTTTTAATAATAATAAAAAAGATTTTGTTATTGAACTATTGACTACCCAATCACCACGCTGCTTTCCAAATACTCAAATGTAAAACTGGAAAACCAATAAAATTTGTTTTAAAAAAGAAAAAAAAGAAAATGTTATTTATAAAAACTCTAACCCCAATCCCAATCCTAACCCAAATCCCAACCCAATCCTGACCTCACCCTATTCCTACTCCTATAAACACACACACACATATATATTGCAAAAAGTGGTTGATTAATTAAAATTGATGATGATTATGATGATGATAATGATAATAGTTTTTCTATTATGTTTCAATATGTTTCATGACATTGAAACAAATATTGGATTTCTAATATAAATGTAACGGTTTCCCTATCAGTTATGTCCAGCTCTATGGCATGGGGTCCGTTTCCGTTTCTTGGCTGAGGGACCCAGTGTTGTCCAAAGACAATTTCCATGGTCATGTGGCCAGCATGAGTATACGCCAAAGGTGTGTATACAAAGTGGTACCTGTTAATTTACTTGCATTTGCATGTATTTGAACGGCTAGGTGGGCAGGAGCTGGGGCAAATGACAGGAGCTCATTCCATTGCACGTTGCTCAGGTCTTGAACCTGGGCCGTCAGCTTTCAAACTGACAAGCTCAGTGTCTTTAACTGCTGAGCCTTACAGGGAGAGGGAGTGGGTCTCCCTCTGACACACACATTTTGCCCTCCCGCATATACCATGAGCAACTTGGCCAAGGAGAGCAAGCCAATCAGCAGCAGCCTTGAGGAGGAGGTAAGCGCAGCTGGGTGCCCCCTTGGGAAAGGCTGAACTGGGCTCTGGGCATCCTGCATCACTGGGGGTCCTCCGCGTGGCCTGAGAGGGACAGCAAGGCTCCTCTCGTGAACAAGGATATGGTTCTTGCCCTGGTCTCGCCTTCCTCATCTGGAAACAATGGATCCCCCCAACCCTACCAGGGCCACCACATGCACCCCCCGACATGAGCAGCATTGAGCTGGCCATGCCTATCCTGAACACACCCATCCGTGCTATGCCCACCCCAGCCATGCCACCCCCCACCCAAGGTCAACCACAACCCTGATGCGGCCCTCAATGAAATCAAGTTTGACACCCCTGATATTTCTTATGTTTTGAAAGTGTAATAGGGCCAAACCTGATCTCTTAAAGCAAGGAGACTTTTTATTAGAGACCGGGGAAAAATAGAGGCTATTTTTATGTACTTAGTGAAGTCACAGTAGATGTACTGTATGCATCAGTATCATGTCAACTAATAGAAATGATAGTTAAAAATATGGGTTTTTTTTAAAAAAGCAATATTGATGTTTTTTAAAAATGAAGGAGCAATCCATATACAATGCATACGTCTGTTCTGTATATCTAACCTTTATATCAACAGCAGACCAAAATCGTTGCTTAAAGTAAAGTCAAATGTCTATTTTTCAGATTTAATTAAGACAGCATTTTGATGAAGGCTAAGCTAACGTAAACAAGTTTGAAAAGGGGGATATGAAAAATGAACTGCATGCAAAACCTGGAATGAGTTTGTATGCCTGAATTGCATGACTGGAGCAGAAAATGATACGAGCCTCAACAATCTCTTACAAGAGAGTTTTGTTCTGTAAAAATGTGAAGAAGAAAAATATCAATATGGCAAACTCCCCTGAGAAATGAACTATTAGAAGTCAAACAAAGATTCCTTAGCATTTTTTTTCCACTTTTTTATCTTCAGGGTTTACTTTCCACACAGACTCTTTGCTGAGAAAGCTCTACCTGCTTGTGGCAAAGGATTCTGGGGGAATGTTCTAGAATCCAGTTTTGCCAGGCTTCCATCCTGGCCCTTTATGCCTCAGCATCCTGTCCTGGAAGCTTTTTTTACCCTGGAATGTCTTCCTCTCACTCCAAACCCATGCTTGGCCATTATCTTGGTTCCGGATCAAATCAATATTCTACGACATAATATAGCTTTGCTTAGCATGAGAAGTATTTCAAATCTTCTTCCATGTGAGGATAGAAATAAGAAAACAACATTCATGTACAAAACAGGCCTAGAGATATCACAAAGGAAGGCTAGAGCCAAGTCATATGAGACGCTAGAAGAAAGCTATGATTACTTTTCTTAACAATGCTCTATTTTATGGACATTATAGAAACCTAACAATTTGGCAGGGAAGATGGACTTTTCAACAGAATTCTCCAAAATCTTTATTAACCCCAGTGGAATGGATATTTTTGTCTCCAGAATTAAGAGCAGGGCTGGAAGAATTGGGAGAGTGGCAACACAAAAGCATTTTCAATGTGATGTAAATGCAGTCAGCAAACACACACTGGCAGATTTCTTCCCTTCATTTACAAAAATGCTAATGCACACATATACACACACAAGAGGAGGAGGGAGAGAGTGCCACAGCTGTGAGTTCATCTGGGCCCCATAGTTTTTTCCATTCTCATCAGAGCTAAAATGGCAGTGGACATGACTAGGTGATTCTCAGAAAGCACTCTCTAAAGCATGCCTAGGGTAAGCAGATTATACTTGGAGCCAACAGTCTCACATATAGTCAGGCCCTAAGATATAAAAATGATATCTTGATTCTATGCCTCTGTTTATATAGGCATAGATTGTATTAGCTTTTTTGGCAGCTGCTGCACATTGCTGGCTCATAGTTAAGTGATCGTCCACTAGGACTCCAAAGTCCCTCTCACAGTTACTGTTTTTAAGCCAGGTATCGCCCAATCTGTATTTGTACCTTTGGTTTTTCCTGCCTAAATGTAAGACTTTGCTTTTCTCCACATTGAAACTCATTTTGTTGGATAGGGCCCATTGTTCAAGTTTGTCAAGATCTTTTTGGATCCCGAGTTTGTTTTCTGGGGTGTTAGCTATTCCTGCCAGTTGTGTCATATGCAAATTTGATGAGTTCCCTTTCTATCCCCTCATCTAAATCATTGATGAAGATATTGAAGAGTACTGGGCCACCCCACTGCTTACTTCTCTCCATGTGGATGTAGTGCCATTGAGGACTACTCATTGAGTATGGTTTGTCAACCAGCTTCAAATCCATCTGGTGGTGAAGTTGTCTATTCCACCTTTTTCTAGCTTACCAAGCAGTAGATTGTGGTCTGCTTTGTCAAATGCCTTACTGAAATCTAAGTATACTATGTCGACTGTAAAGGTGATAACCAGCACACTGAATTGCAAATGGGAACAGACCTGCACCCAATGTAGTTCCTGCAGAACTGCAGTTATGAGGAAATATTGAATTGTTTTCATTAGTACACAGGCTGCTTATTTGTACTAGTTTCATTTTCAAGATGAGCAGTTCCATTACTACATATTACAGGAGGTTACTTATGTGGCTTCACTGCTTCCAGGAGAAGCCACAACCTGCAAGTTGCAAGAGTTGTCCAAAAGCCCCCATAGAAACAGCATCTACCTACTGTTCTTGTAGGAACTGAGAGCCCAAGATCCTTGACAATTATGCATTAGCTCAGTCCCATTGAGAACACAATATTATATTGTCCTGGAATCAGTCTCTTGCTTGGATTGAATCCCAGCCTGTATGTGGGAATTCTCAGGGTCCAGGAAAGAAAATGAGGTTTTCAACACATAATGGATGAGGAACAGTTGGGCCTTTGAAATTTATCTTCCTATTAGGAAATCTGTATGAAGGAATACAACACATAGAGACTCTGCCTTAATGAACTCACTAATAAATGGAGACTAGAATATCCTTATTTCGAAGAGTCATTAAGCTAAGCTTTTCCCCCCAGTATTCAACTTGATTAAGAAGACGTCATGTGAATCTTGCTTCTTTAGCCATCTGTTGTTATTAACATTTGGCAGTCTATCTTTCTCCATCTCAATCCTAACAGCCTTTAGGCAGTGGGTCAAGACTTGCACTGCATCTCCCATTTGCTCTAGGGTAGAGATGTATAATTGGGTATCATCTGTATACTGAGGATACCATACCATATCTCAGAGTATTGAATGATTTGTCCCAAGGACTTCCTGTAAATATTAAATAAAATGGAGAGAGGTTCAAGCCCTGAGGCATACCATACCTCTTTCACCTAATACACAGCAATTTGATCTGCCTGTTCAGGAAGTAGAGGAACCACTCCAAAATGTTGCCCATTCCTTGAAGACAATCCAGAAGAATACCATTGTTGATGACACTGAAGACCACAAACGATCCAATAACTTCAATGGGATCAACGTCCTTTATGTAGTCCTGTCACAAATCATTAGTAAAAACAATTAGTGAAGTTTTTGAGCCATGCCTGGGGCTAAAACCTTTTAATAATTCTTTCAGTAAGTATTTTCATGTATGTATGTATATATGTATGTTTGTGGTATGGTAGACATTTTGTTGGAAAGTAAGATGACAAAATAGAAAATATTTGAGTCCACAATTAAATATTTTTCAGAATTAAATTAGGATTTAACATTTAGGCTCTGACTGTTTTCATGCTAATTAATGCTAGAATATCTGTCATCAAATTTTGGAAAGATAAAACTATAACTCCATATTCTTGGTATTAGTATGGGTAGCATACTGGCACAGTAGAAAAATTAACTCATATTATTTAGCTATGATTGAAGTAAATCAAAACTTTTTCTTTTAATCAGGTGGAGTAGAAACAGTACCTCTTTTTGCTGTGTTTTTTTAAATTACTGCTTTAGGATTTGGTGAAAAGAAAACTGAAAAGAACAGAAAGAAGATTAAAATGAAAAACACAAAAAACAGAGAAAAAAAGAAAAAAATATGAACTAGCTTAATTTTTAAATCTATCATTAAATCTTGACCACATGGAGTAATATTGATCAGTCTTTCCATTACATCAATAGACAACCCATTCATAAACAGGAACAGAACATATATGGTTGATCCTCTTCAATGGCAAAGTCAAGGGGCCATATACTGAAGATCAGGTATGACTTCATTTTATTATTGCCATTTTTGTGATATATTAATATTTTAAGCTAGGATTTAGTATGTGAAATTTCGAGGTTTTAAACTTCAAAGAATTGTATCAACAAAAAATTAGCTACCGTATATACTTGAGTATAAGCCGAATTTTTCAGCCCACTTTTTGGGCTGAAAAATTCCACTTCGGCTTATACTCCAGTCAACAAAAAAACTTACCGAGGACTTGTGCGCGGCCGAGGCTTTGGTGCTTCCGGGATCGCGCGCACCTCTCCCAAGCCACCGCAGTCCGAGACCTGCAGGTCTCCGTTCCTCCGCGCCCTGCCTGCCTGCTTCTTTCAGCTGTCTGCCCATCAGCTGTCCATAGGGATGCTGCAAAGCTCTCCTTCTCTAGGCCTTGGACTCCCTCCTGGCTGAAGAGTAGATGAACCAAGCCAGCAAGGAGACAAAATGTTTCTGCAGCTGTTTTTCCTCTGAAGGTTTTTTTTGTTTTTTTTTTTTAAAGTAATCTCCGAAGGTTATGCCAGAAAATGGAGGACGCTGGGTCTTTGCAAGCTTTAGCTGTCCGCCTGGCTGCCTGAAGGCCGCCCTTTTCAGGCAGTCTGACAGACAGCTAAAACTTGCAAAGACCCAGCGTCCTCCATTTTCTGGCACAACTTTTAGGGATTTATTATTATTATTCCTACTACTACTATTACTACTACTACTACTTCAGGAGTAAAAAGTTGCAGAAAAAAATTCTCTCCTTACTAGCTTAGTTCCTCTACTCTTCCATCTGGAGCCAAGGTAAGATTTTAAAAAGGGATATTGGTTGGAAGGCAGAGGGAGAGTTTAGTTTTAGCATCTAAAAAAAGGGGGGGGGGAAATCAGCGAGTACATCCCAACCAGCTTTTTATGTTTTTGTTATTGAAGAAATATGGGGGAGGGGGAGGGGTTCTGGGGTGGGTTGGGGAGGGGATAATATTGTAACTTCAATAAAAATTTTCAATAAAAAAAAAGAAATATGGCTTTCTGGGGGAAGGTGGGGAGGGCGTTAAGGAAGGAAAGGGTTTTTGGAAGCTCGTCCTGAAGCTGCCTTTTGTGCAAGGGGCCTTTTCTCAAAGCCTAGAGAGGCAGCTTTGTTGCCTCCCCGTAGACAGCTGATGGGCGAACACCAAAAGCTCCAAAAGGCTAGGGAACTAGTCCCAGAACACCTTGGTAGGAGGAAGGGCAGAGGCAGAATTGGGAAAGAGGTAAGACAGAGTTTTCCTTCCCAGATGTTTCTCTTTGGCAAGACAGCCAGCTGTGCTGAAGCCCAGTATCTGGGGGTGGGGGAGACCTGAGGCAGGCGGGCTGGTGCTTGCATTAGGCCTCCCAGGATCCCAGAGGCTTGCAGAGCGCGGATCCAGCCTCCGAGGCATGCAGAACGGCGGATCGGCTTATACTCGAGTCAACAACTTTTCCCAGTTTTTGGGGGTGAAATTGGGGGTCTCGGCTTATACTCGAGTCGGCTTATACTCAAGTATATACGGTATTCAAGTACTTCTCCTTGTAGTTGGCAGGCAGTTCCAGTAAATATCAGAAATATACTTATTTAGTGTATGTATGTATAAATCAATAATTTCTGAAACTATGAAATTTTTTTATAGTTCATTGATAAGCTTGTTATATTTCATCTTTGCATTTAGCTGCTAATACTTTTATATCCAGGTGATAATGAATCATTAAACTTATTTCTGAATATAATTTTTCAGAAAATATACATCTTTAGGCAATCTTTGTCTTGAAGTATGTAAATATATTTTATTTACCATACTTTATTTAAATGTATTAAATATTTTTAATATTTATTTAATAGGCCTATGTCATTGATAATGCATTTTTGGACTGAAGCAAAATGATAAGAAAGCAAAAGGATAATTGTATTTTCTCATTTTCCTGAGAAATATTGACTCAGTTTACTTCAAAATACACGAACCATTTAAATGGGAGAACTGAATAATAATAATTTTAAGTTGAAGAACAAAGCATCTCTCTTTCTGCCTCCCTTATGATTTGTGTATTATGTGTCTTTAATTACAATATGTATTCTTATGAGACTAATAACAGCAATAACGATAATACTTACTTATATACAGATTCATAGTATTTTACAGCACCCTCTGAGCAGTTTACAATGTCAGCATATTGCTCCCAACAATCTGGCTCTTTTTCCTGACCTTGGAAGGATGGAAGGCTGAGTTAATCTTGAGCCCATCAAATCGAACTCCAGACTGCGGGCAGAGTTAGCCTGCCATACTGCATTCTAACCACTGTGCCACCACAGCTCACCCAATAATAGTATTTATAACTAACTTTTATATGTTTTATAGTAACGGAAAACATGTATTTTGTATCTTTTGTTTGTTTCATATACCGTATTTTCCGGCGTATAAGACGACCCGGCGTATAAGACAACCCCCGACTTTTAAGAAGATTTTCAAGGTTTTTCGTCTTATACGCCGGAAAATACTTACATGCCCTGCCCTCCCTGTCCGTCGCAGAGGAGGCGAAGGCCCGACTGGCCCCGCCGGCCCTCCCGCTGCTCCCGCGCTTCTGCCGGCCCCCGAGGCGCAGCGTTTCCCAGGCGGCAGGCAGCGCCGGAGGGCAGCCGCCACCCCACCATGGCCGGCGCCCCTCCTGCTTCCCCCCCAGGCCTTGAAGTTAAACTTCTCCCATTGGGCGCAGGGCAGGGCAGCTCTGCCCGCAGCCTCTTTTTTAGAACTCGTGCCGCTTCCCTCTCACCGTCGGCCGAGGCGCGCTCAGCCCGGGCTCCCAGTCCCTCTTCCCGGCCGGCTTCCCGCCCTGCCCCTCATGGAGCTGGACTGGGCGTGCAGCCTCTCGGTGTGGCTGCTTTTCCTGGGCAGCTGGCGGTGCGGCTCCTGCGCTCGGACCTGTTGCTGAGCCGGCGGCTGCTGCTGCGCGTGGGGCTGCTGGCCGTCCTGCAGGCGCTGGGCCAGGCCGTCCTGCCGCTGCCCCTCAGTGCCGCGCTCACGGCGGCTGCCTGCTGGCTCGTCTCGGCCAGCACCGCCCGGCGGAAGTGCATCCCCGCGGGGGGGAGAGCGGTGCTGGTGACAGGTGAGTCCGGCGGGCGCGAGACTCTCCCCTCAGGCCAAGAGCCGACGGGTAGCGCCGCCTTAGCGTGGGGAGAGCTGCCCAACGCTCCCACCCAGCCGTGTCCCGGAGCCGCGCCGGAGAAAGCTCAGTTGTGCGGGGCGGCCCGGCCCGGGCTGGGTCCTGGAGAGCCAAGGGCCCCGGGCCCGCTCCATCCTCCCCGTGTCAGGACCGAGCCTGGTCTCCACGCTCGCCGGAACCAAGAGGAGGATGCTGGCGGCAGGCGGGCGCTCCCTCCCCGATCCGCCGGGGAGTGTCTCCCAAAGCGCAGCTTCTGGCGGCCGGGAGTCCGTCGGCCTGGTCGCTGGCGAGCTGGCCCGCAGCTAGGGCCGGGGCCCAGGAACCAGTAGCTGGGTGCGGGTGGGGGGAAGGAAAGCCGGGCGCGGGCTTCTGTGGCTGGTTGCGAGGCTGGATGCGGGCTTCTGCCGGGAGAGATAGCGGGTAGCAGGGCGCGCTCTGCTTATGCTCAGATGCTGCTTGGGTGAGGGGGAGGGGCTTCCTGCCGCTCCCAGGGTCTGGCGTTTGCAAGGGGGAGGGGAAGAGGCTTAGAGGCTCTTGGGGGTGGGAAGGGAGAGTCACGATGGAGGGGGGACTGAACTAAGGAGGCTTGAAGTTGCTTTGCAAGAACGGGGACGCTCGACTGATTTATGTTTTTTTTCTGGCGTATAAGACGACCCGGCGTATAAGACGACCCCCCAACTTTTGAGAAGATTTTCATGGGTTAAAAAGTCATCTTATACGCCGGAAAATATGGTACTATTCAAGCATTCATGAATTCATTTATTCAGTCAAGTATTCATCTTTTCCACTTCCCTGAATTATTTTGCAACACTTTTGTTTGGAATGGGGAAATTGATGGTTCTTAGAATAATACTAAGACCAAGTCTGGGATGGGTTAGAGACATCATGTAGTAAGGCTTAGTTTTGACTCCATCCATACAAACTGTCATTGGAAGGTAACATAATCTGAGAACTCATTCTGATCCAAGATCTAGCTTTAGTGGAATCAACTAAGGGAAGTAATGGCCTAGATGGGTATTCTTCCTGTTCATTCTATTACCTGAATTCAAGGTTGCATCCTGCTTGTCTACCTGCATGCAATTCTTGCCCTTGTGACTCTTCCATCCTCTACCATCAGTATGAATCACGTGAGAGATTGGAAAGGACCTTTCATGTCTGAGACTACTCTGGAGGAATGGAGAGTGGCCAGTTTGGTGATACAAAGTGTGGCCATAGGATGCAGAAGGAGCAATGTGGTTTGGGACAATTTTGAGTGTTGGGCTTTCCAATAAGGAACTAAATATTTTACTTTCAAGGACTGTCACCACTGTTGTGTTATTCACGTATCAGAGCTTAAATTAAACTCACTTGGTATCCAAAATAGTTTTTATTGTAAAAAACTGCTTAAGTAATTAAGTCTTTTCTTATAAAGATTAATACAGTTTTATATTGTATGTGGAGAGGTATTCTAGAAACTCCCTTAATAATGAAAAAAGTGGTGACTGCAATGCTAGGATTCAAGCTGTACAAAGAACAGTCCCAAGGTTCAAATTGTAAATCCCTTTCTCCTATCTTTACATTAAGGTGGACCAGGAAGCTGCTGGTATCTCAGAGTGAGCAGTGGTGGCATCTGTGCAGAGTTATTCTAATGGGTCATTCTCCTTCTGATCTTGCCAGCACTTGTGTCCCAACCAGTGCTTTTTTTGTAAAAGAAAAAGGTGTCGGAACTCACACATGTCATATAACCCGCCTTGCCTACCCTACAAGGTTCCATCCAAAAAAGGTGCCGGAACTCCGTTCTGAGCATTCTATGAGGAAAAAAGCCCTGGTCCCAACCAAGTATGATTTGGCATTCCCAAGAATGACAGCATGTAAGTGCATTTACAGAACATAACTCATTTTTGCTCTTTGCCTTCAATCTAGAGATGAACATACCACGAGATTTGCTAAAATACAAAATAATACCTTTCAAATTATGATTCACTAACACTGAAAACTATGCACAAAGCAAATCAGGAAGGTAAACATTATCAAAGGAAAAAGCTTGTATCTTCCTGAATAATGTAATTCAGTGTCCTGATTACATACTTAGGAAGGGGGCACATGCTAGAAAAACAGAGATGAGTGACTGGGTAAAGGATTCTAAATGTTGCTTCTAGCTAGCTATTTTCCCTTTCAAAATCTTCTCCTGGGCTACTTTGCCAAATGATGTTCCAGCTTTGACTTCCCTTCCTTATACATTAAAAAAAAATCAGAAGGAAAGTAGCCAGCAAACCAAAAGTGAAGCCTTTTCCAGTGTCCTCTTGCTTGTGATAGGTTCTGTTTTGGGGTTCCCATATTCAACACTGCAACACACAATCCCATCCAAAACGTTACCTCAACTGCAATATTTTGATTCTAAAAGAGATGTTCCCTACAGAAATCTTCCTTACTGAAGTAGGCTTTAAACCTTTTTAAAATTATTTTCCCCTCCACGGTTTGAAACCAGAGCATGGCTTTAACAAAGAAACACTTTGGCAAGCATGACAGGTTCGAAGCCGCAACACATATTATATCTAAGCTGATGACCACGTTATGCCGAAAGCAACGAAGGAGTGAGTGTCAAAGTTCAACATTCTTCTTCTTCCACCCTCTCTAGGTAGAAAGGCTATGCAAAATATAAAATATATCAATAGTTTGCTTCTCCAGCCCCACCCTACAAAAGAAAGGCCAGTTTATCATTCTGTGTTTTAGTCCAGGAATTTAAAAAGAGGCACAACTCAGAAAGCGGCTGTTTCACAAAGCTGCTATGGTTAAACCTGTCAGAACTCATGAGTAAACAAAATGTGAGTCCAGACGCTGTACTGCCGGGAAAAATAAATTGTTTTTTTCTAAAGATAAAAGAAAGATGTTTGCTTGGGGCAATATGGAATATAATTTGCAACTGTTCCACATTAGCCACAACATTCTTCTTTTCTACCACCTTTAAAAAAAAAATCGGCGAAGAGTTTCAGCCTCACAGTACACATTGGGAGTCTCCAAACTGGAAATAATTAAAATACAGATTTCATTTATAATGGACATTATATGAGTTGAAATAAAGATTGCCAAGGTTTCCTGAGTAGATGATTTAATGATGTGTTCTGCATTTCCTGAATTTTCCACATTTTAACTGCCTTTGTGTTTGATTTGGAGAAGAAGGAGGGATATTAAAAGCCCTGGAGGCTAAAACCTTAAAGATCTAGCTGGGGGAGAGATTTTTCAAGCAACATGGAACGAGAGAAGGGGAAGTTTTGTTCACCAAACAAAAAATCTCTCTCTATGTTGGAAGATTATTCCTGTAACTAAAAATCATTGAAAGCTAGAATGTTTTTATCTGACAGTGATGGCTGACTTCAGTCTTTGTTCAAAATACTAGTACAGCAGGGAAGCAGCATAGTGGCAGGGAAACTTTGGATAACCAAATTTAGATTTAGTTCTACTATGAGCAATTCCATGTATAGCATTTATACTGCTCCCAAATCAACTCGGTGCTTTTGTGGTACTTAAGGCTGGCTCAGCTACAGTGCAGGGACAATCATTCTAAAGACAGCAAAAATAAGGAAGCTTAGTAGTTTAAAGTAATAACAAAACTAGGTGAGAGTGAAGCTCTAACTTTGAGTCTGAATTAATGAACACTACAATGGTTTGGAAGTCTGCTGGCTTTGGTTTATTGCAGTGTTTGGAAAGCCAAATATTTAAGTATCCATTTAGATTAGTCTTCACCAGCGTGGTAGCCTTCATGTGTCTTAGACTAGTTTACAAGTTTCATAATTGTTAGGCATATGGTGATAGCCTACATAGTTGGGTTGAAAATATATAAACCATGATGTTGTGACTTTAAGATGTTAATTGGCCAATGGGTGTGTAAGTGTTCTCATGGCCATAAGAGGGAGCTAGGAATGTAGCTTCTCTCTCTTTGAATTCACTGCTCTCTCTACTATTACTGTTTTGCTGTACTGTTGGTTTACTACTGTGATAAACCTGAACTGTGTATTTGACCTCTGGACCAGTAAGAAGACTTTGTATTAGGAATACTCCTTGGACTGTTACTATTGTGTATGACCTGGACTGTTTTCTTTTTGACCATGCATTTTTGTTTTTACACCACCTCAAAAGTAAAATACTTTCTTTTCTCACAACTCAGTGTACTCTTGTGGTTACTGTGTGACTCTTACTGCTCTCAGTACCCTTCCTTGTCTGTGCAACTCTTTGCTAGCACAAGGAGACCTCTGCACACCAATTCCTAACAATAATTCCAAAACAGTGTGGTCTAGCTGCATGGATTGGAATTACTGGAGCTGTTATCCAATAACTTGGAACAATTTTTCCTGAAACAAGACATCACTGCCTTTGTATGGCTTGTACATTTATGGCTGTGATAATTTCCAAAATTTTGTATGATTTGGGGAGGGGAGTATTTATAGGATAAGATTCTCATCCCATGTCATCCCAAGCCATACACAATGTATAGTATATACAACCTTCTTATGAAAATCAGAGAAATAAAAGTTGGAGTAAAAAGTAAACAAGAGAACGATCCTGCATTTGTAGTTGCAGGTGGAGAGAGACACCTGTGGCGAAGGAAATGGGGGGGAGGGATAGAGGGAGTGTTCAGTTCCTTCATAGGTTGGCAAGCTAGAAACTCTCCAGGATCCTTGAAGAGTTCTAAAAGGCAAGAAAGAGCCTCCACGTTTTGTGGAGATTGCTTTATTGAAAAGTGTCTAATGTGAGATATTTATCTTGCAAATTCTTTCTGGTTGTGATTTACTGCTTTCCTCTTTTCCGTGTAGCCTTTTGAGTCACTCCTCGTACTTCTTGTGGCAAGGGCCACCCAGCGCTCCAGACGTTTTTAGGAGAAGAAAGTATCAGAAAGTCAGTTTTTGTTCTTTCTAGATAAGCCAACCTTTCCAATGTTGTTGTTGTTGTTAGTTGCGAAGTCGTGTCCGACCCATCGCGACCCTATGGACAATGTTCCTCCAGGCCTTCCTGTCCTCTACCATCTTCTGGAGTCCATTTAAGCTCACGCCTACTGCTTCAGTGACTCCATCCAGCCACCTCATTCTCTGTCGTCCCCTTCTTCTATTGCCCTCAATCTTTCCCAGCATTAGGCTCTTCTCCAGTGAGTCCTTCCTTCTCATTAGATGGCCAAAGTATTTGAGTTTTAGCTTCAGGATCTGGCCTTCTAAAGAGCTGTCAGGGTTGATCTCCTCTAGGACTGACCGGTTTGATCGCCTTGCAGTCCAAGGGACTCGCAGGAGTCTTCTCCAGCACCATAGTTCAAAGGCTTCAATTCTTTGGCGCTCAGCCTTTCTTATGGTCCAGCTTTCACTGCCATACAATGCAACTGGGAAGACCATAGCCTTGACTATACGTACTTTTGTTGACAGGGTGAGGTCTCTGCTTTTTAGTGTGCTGTCTAGATTTGCCATGGCTTTCCTCCCCAGGAGCAAGCGTCTTTTAATTTCTTGGCTACAGTCCCCATCTGCAGTGATCTTGGAGCCCAGGAAAATAAAATCTGTCACTACCTCCATTTCTTCCCCATCTATTTGCCAGGAATTGAGAGGGCCAGATGCCATGATCTTGGTTTTCTTAATGTTTAGTTTCAACCCACATTTTGCACTCTCCTTCTTCACTCGCAACAAGAGGCTCTTTAGTTCCTCTTCACTTTCTGCCATTAGAGTGGTATCATCTGCATATCTTAGGTTGTTGATGTTTCTTCCGGCAATCTTAATTCCAACTTTTGATTCATCTAGCCCTGCCTTTCTCATGATGTGCTCTGCATATAAGTTAAATAGGCAAGGCGACAGTATGCAGCCTTGCCGGACTCCTTTCCCAATTTGGAACCAATCAGTGGTTCCGTGTCCAGTTCTCACTGTTGCTTCTTGGCCTACATATAGGTTTCTCAAGAGACAAATAAGATGGACTGGTATGCCCATCTCTTTAAGAACTTGCCAGAGTTTGTTATGATCCACACAATCAAAGGCTTTAGCATAGTCAATGAAGCAGAAGTAGATGTTTTTCTGGAACTCTCTAGCTTTCTCCATGATCCAGCGTATGTTAGCAATTTGATCTCTAGTTCCTCTGCCTCTTCGAAATCCTGCCTGTACTTCTGGTAGTTCTCGATCCACATACTGCTGGAGTCTAGCTTGTAGAATTTTAAGCATAACTTTACTAGCATGAGAAATGAGTGCAATGGTGCGATAGTTTGAACATTCTTTGGCACTGCCTTTCTTTGGAATTGGAATGTAAACTGATCTTTTCCAATCCTGTGGCCACTGTTGAGTTTTCCAAATTTGCTGGCAAATTGAGTGTAGCACTTTTACTGCATCGCCTTTTAAGATTTTGAATAGCTCAGCTGGAATACTGTCACCTCCACTAGCTTTGTTGTTGCTCAGCTTTTCTAAGGCCCACTTCACTTCACATTCTAGGATGTCTGGCTCGAGGTCAGTGACCACCTCATTGTGATTATCAGGGACATTAAGCTCATTCTTGTATAGTTCTTCTGTGTAATTTTGCCACCTCTTCTTAATCTCTTCTGCCTCTGTTAGGTCCCTGCCATTTTGGTCCTTTATCATGCCCATTTTTGCATGGAACGTTCCCTTCATCTCTCCAATTTTCTTGAAAAGCTCTCTGGTCCTCCCTATTCTATTGTTTTTTTCTATTTCTTTGCATTGTTCATTTAAGAAGGCATTCTTATCTCTTCTAGCTATTCTTTGGAATTCTGCATTTAATTGGGCATATCTTTCTTTTTCTCCCTTGCCTTTCGCTTCCCTCCTTTCCTCAGCTATTTGCAAAGCTTCCTCAGACAGCCATTTTGCTTTCTTGCATTTCTTTTTCTTTGGGATGGTTTTGGTTGCTACCTCTTGTACAATGTTGCGAACCTCTGTCCATAGTTCTTCAGGCACTCTGTCTATCAGATCTAATTCCTTAAATCTATTTGTCACCTCTACTGTATATTCAACAGGGATATGATTTAATTCATACCTGACTGGCCTAGCGCTTTTCCCTACTTTCTTTAATTTAAGCCTAAACTTTGCAACAAGAAGCTCATGGTCTGAGCCACAGTCAGCTCCTGGTCTTGTTTTTACTGACTGTATAGAGCTTCTCCATCTTTGGCTGCAGAGCATATAGTCAATCTGATTTCTGTGTTGACCGTCTGGTGATGTCCATGTGTAAAGCCGTCTCTTGGGTTGTTGGAAAAGAGTGTTTGCTATGACCATCGTATTCTCTTGACAAAATTCTATCAGCCTGTGCCCTGCTTCATTTTGTACTCCAAGGCCAAACTTGCCTGTTATTCCAGTTATCTTTTGGCTTCCTACTTTAGCATTCCAATCTCCCATGATGATAAGGACATCATTTTTGGGTGTTAGTTCTATAAGGTGCTGTAAGGCTTCATAGAACCGGTCAATTTCATCCTCTTCAGCACTGGTGGTTGGGGCATAGACCTGGACTACTGTGATATTGAATGGTTTGCCTTGGATTCGAACTGAGATCATTCTGTCATTTTGAGGGTTGTATCCCAGTATTGCTTTTCCTACTTTTTTATTGACTATGAAGGCTACTCCATTTCTTCTGAGGGATTCTTGCCCGCAGTAGTATACCTGATGGTCATCTGAATAAAATTCACCCATTCCTGTCCATTTTAGTTCGCTGATACCTAAGATGTCGATGTTTAGTCTTGTCATCTCTTGTTTGACCACGTCCAGCTTTCCTTGATTCATGGATCTTACATTCCAGGTTCCTATGGAGAAAGAATCTTTACAGCATCGGACTTTCCTTTCACCACCAGACATATCCACAGCTGAGCGTCCTTTCGGCTTTGGCCCAGTCGCTTCATTCTTTCTGGCGCTACTAGTACTAGCCCTCTGCTCTTCCCCAGTAGCATATTGGACGCCTTCCGACCTGAGGGGCTCATCTTCCAGCGTCATATCGTTTTGCCTTTTGGTACTGTCCATAGGGTTTTCATGGCAAGATACTGGAGTGGGTTGCCATTTCCTTCTCCAGTGGATCACGTTTTGTCAGAACTCTCTGCTATGACCTGTCCGTCTTGGGTGGCCCTGCACGGCATAGCTCATAGCTTCATTGAATTACGCAAGCCCCTTCGCCACGACAAGGCAGTAATCCATGAAGGGGTTCCAATGTTACTTTAGACCTAATCCAAAGAAACACAGAAGAAAGGAGCAAATACACTACTATAAACTCTTTTCCCACTGGACAGAACAGAGAAAACATTCACAATTCAGCAGACTGGGGGACTTTTCAACTATAGGGGCATTTTCTCTTATCCTCCAAATCCTCCAAATTCTCTTTAGATTTTTCACACAGCATATAAAACAAATAGAGTTTCATTTCTTGAAAGCTGATCAGTTAGCATCTTTTCATTAACTGATAAGTCAGTCGGTAAAAACCAGCCTTCAGTTTGTTTGTTTTTAATATCGCCACTAAAATTATATATTATATTTTTAACCTTTGCACAAATATTATTTGACAGAGATGCTCCCCTCTCAACTCCTGATAAATGCACTAGATGGCAGCATTGCAGAGGAGCTGTGTTTACTCTTAACAAAAGAGAAATAAACTATGATTTCCCATAGACCACAAACTGCAGTTCAGTTTGTGGTCTTTGGATTTATTTTCAATGATTTTGGTGTTTAAAAAGCTGCAATCCACATTTTAAATTGACTGACTTGTAGGTATCTGATTCAAAGTTATTGAGAGCCCTAGACAGCACTTCTCCATCTGCATTCAAGGCTCATAAAGTGATGGATGTAGGTGTAAAAATTAAATTCATGACACAAAGACAATGAAAAGCAACAATGAAAGAAGATATTGTTAAATATACAACCTCTGCTACCCTGTTTCCCTGGTATTGTATGATCACTCTACCAACTTGGGCTGTAAAACTCTGGAGAACCACTAGATGATAGGAAAAGAGTTAACTTTCCCTGTATCTTTACTGCTACCTTGAGAAGAGCCACGGATATTATCTTGCAGCCGTTATGTAGAAGGGTTATGAAAACAAAAACATGTTTAAAGCTCGGGAAATAGACAAAGCGTGAGAAAGAAGTCCAACCTCTAACCTAATTCACAGGGGAGGGAGAGAAAGGAAAACACAGTCTGACTTTCTAGGTTCTGTTATAATAGCCTACCTCAATAAAACATAATTTCACTGAAGCTTATGGAGTCTGCTTCTTTACCAGGCCTACCTTAAAGGGCTGGCCTATCTAGTAGTCACTGCCATCCCAGAAGCTGGCACTCCAGAATTTGTATTTGTATTTTTGCTTTTTTAAAATTTATTTATGACAAACCTATCCATTATATTATCCATAGATAGTCTATACTTGTAAGGAACTGACAAGTAACATCAGGTCTTCATTCCATTGAGTAATTGGACCGTACAGTCCAACGTCGGAGAATAATTCTCTTAGCAAAAACAACAACTCAGAAAATCAATTACTTGTACCCACTGTTTATTTCCATATATAAGTTAGGCATCAAAATAATATGGGCATCTGAAAATATTACAAACTGTGTCAAATTACTATATATAATTATTCCTCACCTACCTAAGCACCCCATAATTATTTTAGAACATACAATGGAGTGTGTGGATGACCTTGGGGAATGAAGGGAAGGGATGCCGCCTAGGAAACAATCAGACAAGAGAGGCAGGAGCCCTCAGTGGATTAAAGGGCAGAGAAAGAAACTTAGGAAGGCCTCACCCTAATTGTTCTGATGGCTAAAAGTGATGGCAGGAAGTTTATACTTTCAGACTTGCAAGGTTCTGTTAATGTAGTGTTACAATAAGATAGAATTAGTTTGTCTACTTGTGTTTCCTGTCTGGTTTACCTGGGAGGATTGACAGGACATTGCAAAAACATATGTTTGAACGAAGCCCTATTCTCATTGCATCAACAACAATATAATGATCTTTCCTTTTCTGCACAAATGCAGTAGGCCCATTAAATCCAAGATATTATTTTTATTGAATAAGCTATAGTTTTATTCACATTTACTGAGGTTTTCGACAGAGATTTTCTCACTGTTTAAACAAAATGGGGATCTCTGGTTTCTCATTCCATTCAGTGTTAGCCACAGTGCTTTTTTTGTAAAAGAAAAAGGTGCCGGAACTCACACATGTCATACAACCTGCCTTGCCTAACCTACAAGGTTCCATCCAAAAAAGGTGCCAGAACTCCGTTCTGAGCATTCTATGAGAAAAAAAAGCCCTGGTTAGCCCCATTATTTATCTATTTAGCCAGATTCTATGCTGATTGTATAAAAAGTAACCAAATGAGAAAGGTGAAGCTCCTGAAAACCTTTGTTCCAATTTAGCAATGATTGGCATACTAATCCCAATGAAACAACCTTGGTATTTGCTCTAGAATTTGAAAATGAGGTTTCCTAATTAGCCTAAAAGGAAGGAAGAATGGCCAGATCAGAATGCATGCTTCTTAAAGCAGCCACAACTTTTCAGGCTTTTACAGAAGCCTTAACAAAGCTGTGCATGCTTTAATAAATAGTAATTGGGCCCTAAAGCATTTCCAAATCACTTTCAAAGTATGCACAGCCTTAAAATATATTGTATTTTGTACAGAAAACTATAAATGTGTGAATTTACAAAGAGTTTTTTTAAAATGTACATGCATAAACTAAAAATAGTTGCTGGCATGCAAAAATTAAAATATGCAAAGTTAACCACTATTTAACTCTTGTTAAAGAAGTTATGATATGAAATAATTATGGCTACAAAAGTTAGGCCAATGCTCCAATTTGGCAAAGCCTGAACCAGTTGAAAATGTCAGAATTTGGGGAGGCCTTTTTAGCTCACTGAAGGTGGGATTTCAAAATCCTTCATAAAATTCTGGTTTCGATATGTAGTTTTTACTGCACTGCAAAAGGATTGAGCATCGCTGAAAGGATGCAGAGCTGGGCCATTCATCCTCCATAAATTGTCCTTTGTGCTACATGTGCTTGTGATATGTTTGGGAGGGAAGAGGAAATCAGCGTGACCCTTGAGAGGGATCAGCCTGATCGCAGCCTTTTGAATGAATGGTGAAATTGTGATGAAAAATAGGTATATATTTATGGACTCAATGGAATACGGTAATTTATCGTGCTTAGTTGTCTTATTAACAACTGCCCTCACATTTTTAAATGTGTGCATTTGTGCATGTTTGTCTTCTTTTGTAATGCTTTTCCATGTCATTAGTATATCTCCCCACATTTTATTATGCCAATAGACATGGGTGGCTTGTAGTATATCAGACAGTTCCAATCCCCTCCAAAACATTAGGGGAAAAGGGATGATTGGCTTTGTCATGGGGAACAGTCATGTTCCCCTACACCTAAAATTAAATTGTCAGTTTGTGGCACTGACACTGTTCTCAGAAAGGCTAAAACAAGGCAGCTGGCAGCTCCAGGCTTTGTTGACCAACCATCCGCAATTGCTAGAGAGGAAGGACAGGGCAGTCTCTATGGAGGATTGGGCAATCTATAGCTTGTTCATTGAGCATCACCCATAAAGCCTCATTTGCTCTACCCTGCCAATCTTAGAACAGACCACTGAAAATTGTGAGCAAAATTGTTGGATTTTGGCAGTGCTGTTTATCTGTGCCTACACATTTTCATGTCTTCAGGGAGGATTAAATGGTGGGAGTGGACATGGGAGGCCTAAGGGAGCAAACAACTGTCATGTTCATCCTTCACCCTTCCCAAACGTCATGAAGAAAGGCCAAAAATGAGTTCACAAAATAGGAATTTAACATGGCTTGAGGGGCTTGTGGTGGGCATGGAGTCATCTACCACAGGACCCCCACATTTAAAGTCGTGAAGTTAAAGCAAAACTGGCTTAAAATGTTAAGTCCAGAACTTCTGGTAATGTTTGTATATCTCTGGATGGCTTCCTGCAGCTCACTGGAAGATCTGACCTTCTCCACCATTTCCCCTGCTCTTTCCTGGTTTTCCCCACCACCTGTCTAACAGTGCCCCTTGCCAACCAAGTTCTTCAATAGGCCAACTATACTATGTGTTGTATATTACTATTACTGCAATTTTCAGTCTCAGGAAGTCCACAAATTAACCCAAGTGCAAAATCCACGTGAACAAGCTACTTACATATCTATCAGGTCTTCATAGAAAATATGAGCAAATTAATTTTGTTTTACGTTTTCTAATGTACCACACAACAGGAAAAAGGTCGGAGATGGTGTGCATGACTATTTTTAAAAAAATATTTTTTATCTCGCCTTTTTATTTTTTTATAAATAAGGCAAGGGACATACATAATACTCCTTCCTCCTCCTATTTTCCCCAGAACAACAGCCCTGTGAGGTGGGTTGGGCTGAGAGAGAGTGGTTGGCCAAGGTCATCCAGCCAACTTTAATGCTTTAGACAGGATTAGAACTCACAGTTTCCTGGTTTCCAGGCCCGTACCTGAACCACTACTTCGAACTGGCTCTAGTATGAATATGGATACCAATACTGTTGTAAAAGCAAGATTTCTGGGTGTGAGATGCCCATTCCCTTCCGTTAGGCAGATTTCTTATATTGGCAAGAAAAAAAAATATCCTGGAAAAGCAAAGACATCTTCTCAATCAGTTGTGAACCTTTAGAAAGAAATGGAGCTGCAGCAAAATCTGTCAGATGAAAATCTTAGTACACTTTCCTCAAAGCAGAATTTCTCCAGAGGAACTACATAAAGCTCAAGAATAATAGCATTGGTTAAGTTACTATGCTATTTTAATTAATTAATTGTAATAAAAGAGACTGCCTTTTACTCTCTCTGTTTCTTTGCTCCTTTTTTATTCTTTATGGAATGCCTTTGTTTTATACTCATGTACTTTTCAAAATCTGCCTCCAAAAATGCCATTTAAATGACAAGGGTGGTCTTGAATCAGAAAAAAAATTGTCCTGCTCTAGCATCACACTGGAATTTTCACTCCTCAAGAGGGAACACAAAACAATGACATATCCAGAATAAATAAAGATATTGCCAGTAGATTTAACTCTTGGGAGAGTCGCATCAGGATGGAAAATGAACATTTTTTCCTCTCTCTCTCTCTTTCCTCTATTTTACTTTGGGGGAACAGAGCAAAGGATTAAGCTGAAAAAGGAACCTGTAGTGAGCACACACGTACACACACAATTCTAAGAGAAAGAATAGGATGGTAACACATAATGCGTGAACTGAGACTCTCTCAGAAACTATGTGGGTATTTGGAAAAGCAATGTTTGGGGAGTGGGGAAAACTACTCTGCAGCTCTGTTCTCTTCTCTGTTACCCAGCTGTCTGTTCCTCTCTAGAGAGAGCATAGTCTGAGAGGACACATTTATTTTATTATTTTATTTTATTAAAAGGTTTTCACTGTGTGGCCATGGTCTCTGTAGTTAAGAAAATAGATAAGGAAGACCGACGACTCAAATCTCTCTCAGCCTGCAGCAGAAACTCTCAGTCACGTTGGATGGGACGTGATCCTCTGATGGATAACTCAAATTCTTCAAAGTTCTTCCTTTCCCCTTTATTTGCCTAAGGCTTCTGAGAAGGAGCGTGAGCAAGTCAGTCAAAAGATTAAAAAGAAACATGTGGAACAAGAGGTTTCTACTGAACTGTGGTACTCTCGGCATAAGGGTTTGGTCCGATCTGGGAGACACTCTGATTACTGCCCCTAAAAGGGGCACCCAAGTGTATCCTCCATGTGTATTTTGAGATGTATGTTATTATAGAGCATAGAATTTCAGAGTTGGAAGGGACCTTGGAGGTCTTCTAGTCCAATAACCATTTCAGACATGTGGCGGTCTTCAACTTCTTCATCAGCTTGTTTCATCTCTGTCTCAAGGTCCGCAGGTTGTGGTTGGCAGGGTCGTGTGCTTGGTGAACCTTGCAGTATCTAGGCTACCTAGGAGACGGCCTTGCTTTTTGTCATTTGTTAGACCACGGGTAGGCATTCTTGGCTTTTTTATGATTGAGCATGGCTGGCTCAGGAATTCTGGGACTTGAAGTCCACGAGTCATAAAAGAGCCAAGGTTGCCTACCCCTGGGTTAGACGACTTCTTCTTCCTCTTCTTCTTCTTCTTCTTCTTCTTCTTCTTCTTCTTCTTCTTCTTCTTCTTCTTCTTCTTCTTCTTCTTCTTCTTCTTCTTCTTCTTCTTCTTCTTCTTCTTCTTCTTCTTCTTCTTCTTCTTCTTCTTCTTCTTCTTCTTCTTCTTCTTCTTCCAAATAATAAACAAAGAAAGAAACCATGACCCTGGTTTGTTGTTGTTGTTTTGGTTAAAGAATGTTAATTGTCAGATGTAACATTTCCTAACACAAATTAATTTATTTCATTAAGTTAAACATTTGCATATGCTTCTCATTAAAATAAACTCAAAGAAATTCAAGTAATTTCCAAGCTAAAAGTCCAACCGCAGGCTGAAATAAGTAGTTCTTTCACAGTCTTTTCAAAAAAATATGAAAGGACAATTAACATTAATTTGTTTTTGTTTGTTTGTTTGCTTAGTATTATATTCTAACTCCACAGGAAGTTATTAGTTAAATGAGCCCTTTGTATTTTTCATTTACATTGTCTGAAGGTTAAATTAATGGTAGAAAAAACATATTTAATATTTTAACAGAGATCTGAGGTTTAGAAGAATAGAAAGAATAAATTAGAAATGTAATAAATATACTTAAAATTAGAATAGTGAAGTATGATCATCATCACAGATTTTTTAAAAATATAGAGATATGGAAAAAGATATGCTCGTTGAAGGAGGAAGTTGTTCTGCAGGAAATAGGAGAAGGATTTTTAGGTATGTTCATTGCCATGAGTTGTTTATTAAAATAATAAAAGTGGGATGAACAAATCTAAAAAGAGAGAGAGATAAAAATGGCATTCAGGATGGAACGGTGTTACTTTCTAATTTACTGATACTTCAAATAACTCTGCCTTCCAAATGGCATTATTCCTCTTCCCATAGCCTCATTATGAATTTAATCCTGAATTGATTTAATTGATTTAATGACATCAAAAGGAGGAATCTGTGAAAAGAGCATTCTGTTGTTTGAGTGATAGTAATGGTGAAATATTTTCAGGTCTTATCAGGATGTCAAATACCATAGGGTTACCATATTCAGGCTTGGAGAGACCGACCACTAGATGGCAGAAAAGAATAAGGTTGTCTTTATCTCTTTGTGGCCACCTAATGATCACCTGGATTGTTTTTACCCAACTATAATAAATCATCCAGAACTGTTGAACTTTGGCAATGTATTTTATATCTTTAAAAAAAAACACTTTTCATTGTGACTCTTTCTTGCAATTTTTCTCCAGGTGACAAAAAAAACCTCTGTCCTCTGGAAAAACAGATTTAGGTGTTTCAATTTCATAACCTTCCATAGTTTAGTTATCCCTGTACCTCAAATCTATTTTAACCTTTCAAAGGGGACTTGAGTAACTCTCTTTCCTACAGATATAATTTCTGATGAGAGGTTCCCACAGTAATAAAAAAATTGTGCAAGAATGTTAATCAGGTAGATTCACTAGAGATACTTTTATATATTCCACATCATACATGTAGGAAAGCAAATATTTGGAATTTAATTCCCTACCGGTGAAACTTTCATGGTTTCTATTTCATAGACCAAAATGTATTAATTGTATCCAATATTTTATGTGCCCAAGCATCATAGCAAAATCATAATTTAAAATGTAAAACAAAATAATTTATTTAACAGAGTGAACACACATATAAATTACAGGAAGCAACAAAAATAACATAAAACAAAAAGCAGAAATCATGTCTATGTTTTTGTGTGAAAATAAATTCATTAGCAATAATAATATAAAAATTAGCTCCACTACTAAAACCTCTTAATAGGATGAACTAAAATCTGTAACTCCCATATCAACAAGACTCTTATAAGATTAGGTGGTATTTCTACCTCCTCACATTTTATCGCTCCTGTGACATAGTCTAATTGTATAGTTGTAATCCTTAGAGTTATTAATATTAATTGTTTAACAGTATTCATTCTCCTTTATCTGTGACACATACATGACAACTTCACCAATTTTGCATTCAATTTATATAACTGCCCATCTTATATACATAACTGGCATTGATTGGCTCATGCAGTTTTTTTTAAAATCACCAATTAAGATAATCCAATGAAAAGAAAATATAATAACCAAGGTACTATATGACAATTTCATAAGAATTTTTTTTAAAGCTAAAATGTATATTGGGCTTTCCTAATTTCCTGCTGTAGAATGGAAGGGAAAGCCAGGTTTTAACAGCCTGCCAGAAGGCCAAGAAAGTTTAAATGTAAATGAGAGTAATTTATATAAATGACAGTATAAAAGTGAGAGTAATAAGTGGAAATGCTTGTGTTCTATTAATTCTTTAGCCTTCTTTCTCCTTTCAGGGTATCCCAGACACAGAGCATTATACTTCAAAAAATAATTCTGAAGAATTACTTCAGACTTCATACAACCTCATAACCCCTCGGCTATTCATTAAAGGTCCCTTTGTTTTTTCAAGATGCCATGCAGGGCTGCAAAAAACAACAACAACAAAAAACCCCACTGCTTAAAACCCACATTGGCTTAATGAAGCCCTGATTATAGCTTAATTAATCCTTTAACCCAGATTGTATGAAAGGCTGAAAAAGTTAGTCTGCTTTGATGAGCAGCAGAAAAATTCAGAACTGTGTGAGCTCTGAGGCACATTTCCAAATCTTTTTCAAAACATACAAACACTGATTTATTCCCTTAAAATATCCTAGATCAGAATAGATTTTTCTAAAGATCAATAAAAATAATATTAAAAAGTTGACTACAATTGCTGATAAATTGTTTTTCTTTATGGCTTTTTTAAGAACCATGTTTGGAAAATTTTGGAATGTTAGGTTTCTGGGCTAGGGCAGTTGAATTAAAATCCAATCCAATACTGAATATAATAATGCAAATATGCTTCTGTACCCCCCATTTAAATAGAAGTCATATTAAATATGCAATTCAATTCTTCAATATTTCAATTTCAAATCTTGTTTTGAATATCACTGGCTTCTTTAATAATGGCATGTAAATAAAAATAATAATTAACTATAAATGTTAAAGACAAACCATAAATATAAAGAGAATCAGGCCACACACACTTTTTCCATTATTCTTTGACTCCTTTCTTTCTAAATTCGTAGCTGCTGGAAATTTTCCTATTATGTTTCCTTTCACCCTGATTAAATTTTCTGTAATATTAACATTCTGTTCATCTTTCTGAAGCCATTTGTGCTTCTTCTATATTACCAAATAGTAAATTTTAAAACAGTAAGTTATAAGTCACTGAAAACCATACCATAAGCAGCCAAATATTGCACATGCCTGAAATAGTAACATTAAAGTTTCTCTTATATTTTTCAAACTTTCTCTAAGACCACTGACTAAGCATTAAAAAAAAGTAGGGACTGACAATAAGTGAACAATATTTCCTTACCTTTTCATTTTCAACACTAGGGACAATCATGTTTTTCGGTGAATCAAATAACGATTATAGCTCCATTTGCATAGGCCTTCCCATCTCCCTCATTTTAAAAGGTTTTTAAATATTACCATAAAGAACAAAAATATAATGGAGGACTGAGCCCTGAGCACTTGAGGCAGGGCTGAGGCAAGTAGGCGTTGGACTTGCTATTTAGCTAGCAGTGAGTATAAGGCAGGGGTAGGCAACCTCAGCTCTTTTATGACTCATGGACTTCAACTCCCAGAATTCCTGAGTCAGCTGAAGAAGGTGTCCAGGGCTGAAATGGCAAGTGTTGTGATTCAGGGTCAGCCTGTGGGTTCGGCATTTGGGTCGGACGACTCAGAGGAGGAGGAGGGGGGTGTTGGAGAGCTTGCTGATGAGAGCCCTCAGCCAGGCCCCTCCCACCTGGTCACAACGCAGACCCAGCTGTGTGAGCCTGACAGCGTGGATGAAGATGACCCACAGCTGGCCCTGTTCAAGGACGCCCGACGCAGGAGGCAGTCAATCAGGAGTAAACAGAGGAGGGCAATGGGGCACCTCGGAAGTAGGCAGAGAGAAGCCATGCCCTGAACTGTATAAAAGGGGAATGTGTGGGAGGGCTGGTTTGCTGAAGGCAACCACTTGAATAGCTCCTGTTTCATGGTTCGTGTCTTGTTCTGTTTGCTTTTGTATCCATAAATTTGGCAGGCTTAGTTCCAGCCTCTTGCCTTCTTGTAAAAGGGGTTGTCCCTGCCTTTTCTGCAGGGCCGGTAGCAGGCTGGTACAGAACAGCAAGTTGGAAACTGGTCAGAATGCAGGGAGACTGTGGAAAACCACTTTGAGACCTCTGTCTGGAGAATCACTATTCTTCGATCCTCAAAAAGAATTGGCAGACCCTGTTTAATGGCCACATCATGTACAGAATGGGCTCTTCATTTTCTGTCCTCAGAAGAAGCGGGGTTGTCTTTTGTTGTCTTCATTACTGTACTCATGTCTCCTAGATGCATATTAGCATTGTAATATTGCCCACTTATTAAACATTTATGGTGGGTGAATCTGTTTTGATAAACCTAATCTGGTTTTGATAAATTAATCTATTTTGAAGATACATGGTTTCCATTTCCGAAATTTGAAATAGATCTGCTCAGCATCTTCTCTGGTGGCAAATGCCCATAATCCCCAGTAACTTTAAGAGGGGAAATCAGTTCAGCTCTCCATTTTCTTTGTCAGCAAATATATTCCAAGTGAAAACATGGCAACATTATGTTAATATAAACCAGAACTAGCAGTTACCAAATAATAAATATTTTATAGCAAATATCATAAACAGAGCAATTCAAAGGATATCCCAGCTTAATTTTATTTCGTTTCATTAGCTAGCATTTCTGATGTTGTTCAGGATTTGCTTTGGGGCCCTATAACATCTGGAAGAATCTTCCCATTCAAATTAGGGGAAAAAACATCTAAGTGGTTTGCTAATTTTGAAATGTTATATTATAAATAAATCATTCTCATTTCTTCTGTCTTTTTTTCATGAAATGTATTCAATAAATTGAAATGCCCTTAATCAGGTATTTAATTCATAGTTTATTATGGGATAGCGTGGGATCCGGGTGTAGACCGAGGGGAATGTAGGAAGATATAAAGTTGGGAATAAACAGATCAAAGGACCTCTTAAATAAGCACATTCGAGAGAGATTGTATAAGTTGACCAAATAATTCTCAGATCTAGTTTTTAGAAAAGTACAATGGCCAATGCCCACCGGATCTGATTTGGCTATTGGTGGGGAAACAGAACTATTATGCTTCATTAAGGTTTCTAGTATCACTCTATGTTTTAAACTCCAGTTTTAGGCACATTTTTAAGCTAAACTACACCTTTTTTAAAGACAAAGTTAGTAGAGCACATGTTTCTTTTTTAACTCTGAAGGACAGGAATATATGTTTGTTATGTATGCAGGCACCTGCATAGCAACAGCCACCAGGAAGCGTTGGCCTGAACGGTTTTGGCGGGAAACCCAGTTTCGGCGGGAAACCTAGGGCCAACCCCATTGGCTGTCCGCTTACCTGGCTAGGTATTTAAGGAGGCCAGGTAACCCTCATTCCCCAGTTCGCTACCCCCTCCAATAAAGAGCTGAACTCACACACCGGCTGGTGTCTCTTCCTTGCATCGGACCCACTACACAATAGTGGCGACGAAGGTGGGATTGCTGCCGACCAAGAGCTGAAGTCACTGGGGAAACGCTCCGCGAGCTGAAGGGAAAGGCATTTTCCTTCCTTCTCCCCCACGACCGCCAGCCGACCAGCCGACCAGACCATGCCGGTCACTGCATCCGAACCCGAGACCGCACACCGCACCGCGACCTAGACCGCAACCGCACCGCCATGGCAAGAGCTGGACAACCCCGCAAGTTTGACACCTGCCACCCCGAGACCTGGGCCCGTTACCTGGCTCACGTTGAATTCTACATGCGGTTCAACCAGATATCAGAGGACGGTGCGAAGGCGGCAGCACTGCTTTGCCTCGGGGGGGCAGCGCTGTTGGAGATCGCCGTGAACCTGTTCCCCTAGGAGGCCATCAACACCGTCACGTACTGGGACCTCGTGGCCAGACTCAATGCCCATTTCAAGCCCCGGCGCTCCAAGGTGGCCGCGCGGTCACAATTCGAAAAAAGGGACCAGCACCCCAACGAGACCGGTGCCAATTTCCTTGCCACCCTATGAGAAGCCGCCGTCGCCTGCAGGTTCTCGAACTTGGAGGAGCGGCTACGGGACCGGCTGATCTGCGGCCTACGTGACAGGCGGCTGCAAGAGCGCCTGTTCGAGAGAGAGGAGGTTTCGCTCCAGGAAGCCGAGGACGCCATCCTCGCCCATGGCCTGCGGGGCCGTCCAAGCCTGCCAGGAAACCCAGTCCGGCAACCAGGCGACCAGCGTTCACTGGCAATTTGCCTTGGAGGAGGACGACCAGAGCATCGACCTCCTCCAGCGGAAGTCGACCCCAGACCAGCGAGCCAGACGGCCAGACAAGCCCAGGCCTCCCAGCAACGCCGCTAACCCTCAGAGGTGCGCAGGGTGTGGTGGGAACCACGTGCGCAGCCTCTGCAAGTTCCGGTCAGCCACGTGCCGGGCCTGCAAGAAAACAGGCCACATAGCCGCGGTCTGCCGTAGCCGCCGCCCCCGAGAGGAGATCCACGAGCTGCAGCTGGAGGAATCGCCATTCGAAGGTACTGGGGCCCCGACCAAAACACGAATTGGCTATGCTGGTCATTAATCACACAGGTAGCCGCCGGCTACTCAAACCTAAAATTAGATTAACAATCCGCTTGCAAGGCATCCCTTGCAGCATGGAGCTTGACTCCGGATCAGCGGTCTCGATCATTTCGGACGAGACCCTTAACTACATAAATAGCCGGAGCAAGCAGCGGATTAAATTACGGCCTACAAATTTAACCCTGATCGATTTCCAGAACTCACCAGTCAAGGTAAGAGGGGAGGCCACCGTCTCGGTGGGGTTTAAGGGTCGCGAAGAGCACCTGGGGGTTGTAGTAGTAGAGGGCCGGAGAGCCAGCCTAGTCAACCTAGACTGGTTCGAGGCCCTGGGAATCGCAGTCACCGGGATCCACCGGATCCAGGGGAACCCCGTCGAGACCGTCTGCAAGGAGTTCGCAGACGTCTTCAACGGGACACTGGGCAGGTACACAGGGCCCCCCATATCCAGCCGCAGCGAGTCCCCTTCGCGCTCAAACAAAAAATAGAGCGTGAATTAGATAAGCTAGTGGCCCAGGGAATCTTAGAGCCCGTCGATGGGGGGGAGTGGGAAACCCCATTCATCACCCCCCTCAAATCCAACGGGGAAATTAGGATCTGCGCCGACTACAAGTGTTCGGTGAACCGCGCCCTAAACCCGCACGCTTACCCGGTCCCCACGGTCAGCCACGTTCTCGCTTCCCTCCAAGGCGGCGCCATCTTTGCAAGGCTCGATCTTGCGCAGGCGTACCAGCAACTCACGGTCACACGGGCTACAGCTGACATTCAAACTATAGTAACACACAGGGGGGCGTTCCGGGTGAACAGGCTGCAGTTTGGAGTTAGCGTGGCTCCTGGCATTTTTCAGGAAGTCATGGAGAAGACACTCAAGGGCATCCCAGGAGTCTGCCCCTATTTTGATGACATCCTGATTGCAGGAGCGTCAGCAGATGAACTAGCAGGTAGGCTCAGGGAGGTACTGTCCAGGCTACGCACAGCTGGACTTAAACTCAAAAGGGAGAAATGCAGCATAGGGGTGCCCTCCACAGAATTCCTGGGGTTCAGAGTAGATGTCAGGGGAATTCACCCCACAGAATCCAGGGTGAGGGCCATCAAGCTAGCACCCACACCCAAGAAGACAGAGCTACAGGCATTCCTGGGCCTGTTGAATTTCTACCATGCATTCCTCCCACACAAGGCAGCCATTGCAGAGCCACTCCACAGGCTACTAGACAAGCAGACAGCATGGGTCTGGACTGCCGCCCATGACCATAGCTTCAAGGCCTTGAAAGCACTACTGTCTGATAAGTCCACAGTAACCCATTTCATCGAGTCCAAGCCCATTTGCATTGCATGCGATGCATCCCCTTATGGTGTGGGTGCAGTACTCAGCCACCTTGAGCCCAATGGGGTGCAAATCCCCATAGCCTATTATTCCAGGACGCTGTCTGGAGCAGAAAGAAACTATGCCCAAATCAACAGAGAAGCCCTGGCAATCGTGGCAGGTATCAAAAAATTCCACGATTATCTGTATGGCAGGGAGTTCACTGTCTACACGGACCACAAACCACTCCTGGGCCTGTTCACAACGGACAGGCAGACCCCACAAATCCTGTCCCCCAGAATGCTCCAGTGGTCCATCTTCCTTGCAGCCTACAATTGCAAGCTGGTGCATAAGCCAGGGAAGGAGATGGGCCACGCAGACGGTCTAAGTAGGCTAACCATAGACACCCCTGATCCAGACCTGGGCCCAGTCACACAGATCCTAGCACTGCAGGAGCTGCCAGAGTGCCCAGTTCATGCCAAGGACATTGCCAGCCACACAGCCACAGACAACATCATGAGCAGGGTACATTCCTGGGTTTGCACAGGGTGTCAGGACAAGTCCCCGGGACCTGAGTTCCAGGCCTATTTCACCAGGCGCAATGAGATCTCCACACACAGGGGCTGCCTCCTCTGGGGAAGCAGAGTCATCATTTCCACCGCAGTACGGGGCAGGGTATTGGACTCCTTACACGAGGGACACCTGGGGGTGGTTAGGATGAAGGCCCTGGCCAGAAGCTACCTCTGGTGGCCAGGGCTGGACAAGGACATTGAGGAACGGGTCAAGGCCTGTTACACGTGCCAGAGATCCAGACCGGAAATGCCACATGCACCCATGCACAGGTGGGAGGCCACACACACACCCTGGTCCCGCATCCACATTGACTATGCAGGGCCATTCCAGGGCCAGCTATTCTTAGTAGTGGTGGACAGCCACTCCAAGTGGTTGGAGGTAGTCCCAGTGCCCAACATGACCTCGGGGAGGTCAATCCAGGTGCTCAGAGCTCTCTTTGCCACACACGGCCTCCCCGACGTAATTGTGTCTGACAATGGGCCTCAGTTTACTGCTACTGATTTCCAGGCGTTCTTGAAGGCGAACTGGATTAGGCACGCCACCTCCGCGCCTTTCCATCCATCGACCAACGGGCAAGCCGAACGGATGGTAAGGACGACCAAAGACGCACTCCGGCGCATCATTAGCGGGGACTGGCACCACAGACTGGCCAAATTCCTACTCGCCCAGCACACTACACCATGCGTTGCTACCGGGAAGAGCCCAGCAGAGCTGCGATGGGGACGGCGCCTCATCACCAAGCTGGACCGTTTACACCCAGACCGGGTAGCAGCCGAGACGGTTAGGTCACCACCACCATCAGCATCATCATCATCACCCTCTTCATCGTCATCATCACCAGCACACAGAGTTCTCAACGTGGGGGATCTGGTCTCGGCAAGGAACTACGGGGCAGGGCACCCATGGGTTCCAGGAACAGTGGTTGAAATAACTGGACCCCTCTCCTACATTGTGGGGGTGGAGGGGGACAGACACATAAGGCGACACATCGACCAGCTCAGAGGAAGAGTCCCTGAGCTCACCACACACGCCCAACCGGAGAGCCACACCCCAGGAGAGGCCAGCCCAACCGGAAACAACACAGGGCAGGAGCCAGAGGAGGAGGGCCTCCTGAACCCAGTTCTGTTCAACCCAGCACAGAGGCCCAGGAACCAGCCGTCCAAGCCCAGGGCCAGGCCACACCCAGACGGTCCACCCGGCCCCACAGGACACCTGCCTACCTGTCCGACTATGTGTGCAAATGACCCTTACACAGTTGCATTGTCTTTTTTTATCATTGACACACAGTGTATATAGTTATAGTTAGTTGCAAGTTGTTCATTGTTATGTGGTTGTTCTCTAAGGGGGGAGGGGTGTTATGTATGCAGGCACCTGCATAGCAACAGCCACCAGAGGGCGTTGGCCTGAACGGTTTTGGCGGGAAACCCAGTTTCGGCGGGAAACCTAGGGCCAACCCCATTGGCTGTCCGCTTACCTGGCTAGGTATTTAAGGAGGCCAGGTAACCCTCATTCCCCAGTTCGCTACCCCCCTCCAATAAAGAGCTGAACTCACACACCGGCTGGCGTCTCTTCCTTGCGTCCCACTACACAATAATGTTGACAAGCACAACCTGGATGTACTGCACTGCTGAGGCCATGCTTGGAATACTGCATCCAATTCTGGTCACTACAATACAGAAAGATGTTAGAAAGAACACAAAGAAGAGCAACAAAGATAATAAATAATATACAATGAATGATTGAGGGAACTGGTATGTCTAGTCTAACAAAGAGAAAGGCTAGAGGTGATATGATAGCAGTCTTCTTGTAATGAGGGGCTGCTTCAAAGCACCTGAGGGCAGGACAAGAAGTAATGGGTGGAAGAACATTAAAAAAAATCCAACCTAGAACAAGGAGAAATTTCCTGACAGTGAGAACAATTAATCAGTGGAATGGCTGTCCTCCAGAACTTGTGGAAGCTCCATCACTGGAGGTTTTCAAGAAGAGACTGGACAGCCATTTATCTGAAAGAGTGGAGGGTCTCATATATGAGTAGGGCGTTGGACTAGAAGACCTCCAGGGTCCCTTCCAAGCCTATTACTGGTTCCATGGACCAGAATTCTAGTGAGGGGAACTTTGCCATCTCATCGTTGTCCTGCCTCACAATGAAGACAGACAAGACTGGAGAGGTACAGGTTGAAATTTACTTTTAGCCAATGTAAGACTTGCCCATTTTAAAACTGATCAGAATTTTTGAATGAGGCAACAAAGACAGTAACTTCAACAAGCAAAGTTATTTGACCATGACTGAAAAGTTCCAGTTTTTGTTTTATGGGAACTATTAATTGTGAAACAGAAAGAGAAAGAGAAAAAAAATCAAATTAATTAAATAGTTTTAGTGAATCTACATTCCAAAACAGACATGAGCAAAATTGCAAGTATTTTTACTCAGGAAGGAGTCCATTGGGTGACGTGGAGTATATTTCATAATCAGTGAATGTCTTCCCTATTATACTTTAATAGTTACTTCAGCAAAGATAAGATCTGAGTTTTGGTTTTGGAGGATTGTGTGTGTGTGTACATACCTTCAAGTCAACTTGTGACTCCTGTCAAACTGCCTGGGCAAGTCCTGGAAATTTTCTTTGCAAGATTTTGGAATTGGTTTGCCATTGTCTCCTTCCAAGGGCTGAGAGGGAGTGACTGACTCAAGTCACTCAGCTGGCTTTGTGTCTATGGCAGGACTAGAACTCACAATCTCCTGATTTAGTATGATGCCTTAACCACTAGATCAAACTATCTCTCATGATTTGGGAGTAAATGATTTATAATGCCAAATATGTCTTTGAATCACCCACAGATCACTTTTCATTAAAAACTGTTTTTTTCTATGGGTTGATTATTAGTTGGCTTTAACACTTTAAATAGGTAACAATTGACATGAATTACTGTAGATTTGCTATTACACTAGTCAGTGTAATAATAATAAAAAATATCTGGAAGACTAGGACCGGCACTTCAAAAGGCCATAAAAAGCCAGCGCTATCATACAAGATTACTGTTAGTGTCACAAACTTGTTCAAGGATGAAAAGAAGAAAGGAGAAGACACATGCAGAAGCTGACCAAAGAAATAAATGAACAACTGGCAATTAATTAATTAGTGTGGTGCATAGTAAGATTTTATCATGTAAAAGCTCTGAAAAGAGAAAGTGCAAGCTGAATTTTATTTATTTATGTATTTGTTTGTTTGTTTGTTTACATTTATATAGCCTCCCAACTCACTCTGAATGACTCCAGGAGGCTTAGAACAAATTCTGATAAGAGCTACCTATTTTCTCTGACAGATGCTAATCCAGCTTGAAATGAAGGAGAGCTGAGGGACATTACACTGCCAGTCCTGGAGCCTGTGTTTTTGCTGTGCCTGTGTTTTTGCTGTGACAGGACTAATAAAGTTCCTGTCACTGACTGCATTTAGCCAATTTTGGCTAATCTTAAGATGCTAAGCAGGGTGGAATTTTGTTAGTATGTCTATTGAGGAGCATCAGGAAATACCAGGGGGATTTTTTAAAAAAGTAAATAAATCCAAGAACAAAGCAATGGAAAACCATATACAGTAAATGCCAAGGAAATAACACAAAGTCTATGAGCTCATCAGGGGCTGAGCTGGATTTGAAGGAAACTTCATATTTACTGTAAAAAAAAACCAAATCCTCTTCCATCTAGAATATTAGGTTCTAAAAGCATTCTAGCCTATTTCTCCCTAAATATTAAATATACCTGTGAAGGCAGGGAGAAATAAGAAACGCAGATTGTATCCTGAATGAGTTTCCAAGGCAATTACTGGAACGAGGTCATAGTCATCTATTTATTTCATTGGTCAGAAATCTTTGTGACTTTGTTATTTGGGCATTGTATCTTCTCATCTTGAAACACTTTACATAATGGACAGTTTCAGCATTTCTACTGAAGAATGAAAAGATCTGTCATCTTATTTTCAGAGCATACCATCCTAGATATTGGGGTTGTTGTTTTTTAATCAAACCTGCTGCAACCAGAATAGAGCTTTTGTTCAACACTCTATATAGTCTGGTGAAGTTTGGCAATTGCAAAAAAACCTGTCTGCACAGAGGGACAACCCAAGTAGCAGAAAGGTCTCCAAGAAAGATAAAGAAAAGACATTTTATGGCTACAGTACAGACATTGGTTTGAACAACTGGAAAAGAAGCTGCCACCACAGAAGATGAAAACAATCCAGTATTTGTAATAAAATATGACAAAATGTGGCTGAGATATCTAGGCTGTTGCATCCCATGACCAAGTTCTTTGCCAATGTAGCACTTCATGATTTGGTAATGCTCCAGCTTTTTCTATCTGGCAACGTGTGCAAGACCACGTTTTGCAACTTATTTTAAGAAATTCAGCATATTTGGATTACTCTGTTGTGACAGGTGGAAGTGATGAAAAACATCTGGAAACCCTACAAAAGGTCTTTAAATGCCTAGAGGAATACGGGTTAAGAGCCAATAGCATAAAATGCTAATTTTTCAAAAACTTGATAGGTTATTGTGGGCACATTATTGATGCAAAGGCAAACATAAATCTTCCAAAAAGATTAAAGCAGTTCTGGAAAGCCAAAATGTTTGTCACAACTGAGCAAACGTCCAGGGTTAGTTAACTGCTACAGCTGATTTGTGCCAAGCATAGCAACTGCACTGACTCTTCTCAGCTTTGGGGCACAATGAAGGCGCTTCATATTTATTCTTACAGTGGAGAGAGAAGGAGTGATAGTATTAGATAGTAGGTATGACATGTCATCCTGGATCTTTTGAGTTGATGCCTTTTCTCTTAGACATAAGAAGACCATCCATTCAAGCAGCTTCTCTAAGCTATGACCAAGGATGGAATTGCATGGAAGCCAGACAGCCATATTAGAGATAATGCTCAGGCTGCGTTAATCTTCATTACATTGAGCTGATTCAGTGCTGTTTCTAATACACAATGTCTTAAAACAGAATGAACATTCTGAATGGGTCTGGACTCCTCTGAACATAAGAAAATATGATCAGCACATTGGCATTGATTTCAACAGTGGAATTCTATCAATCTGATTTTCCAAATCAATTTGATTTGAAGAATTAATTGAACCCAATTCACAAGGCACTAATGGATATTTTTCAGTAACATTAGGTACAGATTCAACAATTTGTCAACACTGCTAATATATTTTAAATTATAATAAACATATCTGGCATGTTGGGAGCAACCATATGTTTGTTTGTGCTGGGATGAGGTTTGTTTAGAAAATGACAATATGGATTGGTCTTTTGAATTATTCCTAAAGTTGGCCTAAATTCTTAATTTTGTTGGAAAATGTCACTACAGCAGCCAGAAACAAAGAAAACAATACAACAGGATCTATTTATTAACTACTATAAAATACACAGAGAGAGAAGCTTGGCATGAGGGTATAAACACTGAGAACCAAGAAAATGAATTGCAGTGAGAACAGACAGTAATAGTTAAATTATTAGCTATTGGCAGCTATCATTAGTGCCACTTTCTACTTCTTAATTTGCTTAGTGTTCCTGCTCCATTTTCTGTACTGTCATCATTCATTACCATATATATAATCTAATAAAACGGACTTTAGGTTACCAAACTTTATGTCACAATCATTACTTTCAATGTGCTATAAGAGTCTTAATTTCTGCGCTAGGAAACCAAAAGTGTAACTTATTCTGAACTTTTTTTTAAAAAAAATGTTTTTGTTCTTCTGTAATAATATTGGAGCACTTCTTGAAAAAGCGGTGTTTAATTGTCTTCAGGACATCTGTTGAATTACTCCCTGCTCTCTTCCTTTCCTTATAAAAAAACCACTAAATTGAAGGAGTCAGTAGGACAAAATGGAAACTGTAGGATAAAATGGGAATTGTAAGGGGAAAGTATGACTAAGAAGCTGCTGTGTTCTATTGAGGTCAATGTAATTTAAATTTCAGATACATAATACATTGGATACATAGTATGTGGCTGATTCTTCCATTAGAAAAGATTTTTACGTGCAGAATGTGTAAATTGGGGAAAGCAAGAAGCTGGAGGGGATGGTTTAAACTCACAAACATCTGTATCAAGGATGTGGGCACCCTGGATGGATGGATGGATGGATGGAGACAAAGGTTAGCTGCATGCTACGCATTCAAGATATTGTGTCGTTTGACTGCACAAGATCCTATGAAATCTCCAGAACTTAAATTCATTGCAACTTTGTACTCCTTCTCAGAGTAAGCTCCAGTAAACAAAATGCAAAGTTTCATGATATACTTTTAATTGAGATTTGATGCACCTGAGGGAATAGATTTAATTTTTCACCTCCTTAATCTTAATCTGCAAATAAATAAAGAGGAGAAAAGTATATACAGTATGCTTCATATACAGTATAAGGTGTACTACTGTATATAGTTTAATCCTTACAGTGCAACTGATGTTCATTGCCTCTATATGTTTCTCTTCTGAGGCACGCTCTTATACACAAAGACAGACCTCGGAGGGGAGGGGGTCACATTTTGCAAGTACCATTGGTGACTTGGTGTCATTCTTGTTGTATAGGTAGATTAGCAGGGGAGTGGTTTTCCACCGGCGGGAAATCCACGAGCCTGGGTTGGGTGTTGTTTCCTGTGGCGGGAGATTCCCGGCCGGGGGTTGGCTAGCGTCCAGCGGCTGCCGGACATATATTGAGCCACCCGGACGGGGATCCCCAGTTGACTCCACGTGTATCAAAAAACAATTGCTGCAATACCTCGCTGTGTGCGCGTCATCGATCCGAACACAACAATTCTGATACTTCAGATTTGACCATGCATCAGTTAAAATACTTCCCATGTCTTTCTAATTCAGACTGATTTGGTTTAGGACTTGACTGAATTCCTTTCACTTAGGAAACTAAATAGCAGAGGTAAGACTTATGCTGCTTTCTGTATGTGTGTAGTTATTTTTTCTTCACTGGGAACATGATGTTCTCAATAGAAAGTGGTAAATAAGCTCAAATGGGACAAACATCTCATGTTTTGAGACTATAGGGCAATGATGGTTAAAGGGGCTCCTGCCCTCATTCTGAAAATCATCTGCCATCTGCTAATTGAAATACCTTGTCAGAGGGGAAAAAGGTTACATAGCTATATAACTCTCTGCTCAGTCAATAGATTTATTGTTGTGACTTCAAATTGTAACAACGTTACATAGAAAATAGAAAATAGTAAAATAACAAGGAAAATAGAAAGCAAAAAATAGCAAAGAAAAGGCATGTAGGGGAGTTATGATGGAACTAATACTAAAATTAAGAGCTTAAAACTTTCTAAGTTTAAAAGAAAGTACGGCAAAGACAGCAACCTGACTACTAACATTTGGAATCACATCCACAAGGAGAAATACAATAGTTTAGTGTAAAACCCGTAAGTCTGTTTATCATCAGTATTTTCCCCTTAATTTCATCATAAAAAGGACAGGATGTAATGGATGACGTCCTCCACTAGGCAACAGCACAGAGTCATCCTTACACTAAATATCTCTTTTGTATATAAGTTTTATTAAGAATTTTGATTACAATAGTGAAAACAAGTATAAATTAAACTTTAAAAAGAGAATAGAATAGAAACAAAGACGAAAATGTGCAGGAAAGGAAAGGAAAGGAAAGGAAAGGAAAGGAAAGGAAAGGAAAGGAAAGGAAAGGAAAGGAAAGGAAAGGAAAGGAAAGGAAAGGAAAGGAAAGGAAAGGAAAGGAAAGAAGGAAAGGATTTTTTTTTAAAAAAATTAAGAAGTGACTTCCAATCTTCATCACAAGTATAGACAAATGTAATAACTCTTCACCTCATATAAGATATAACAAATCCTTCCTCATCCCATATTCCATCCCTTATGTATAAACAAATTTCAATCCTGGTTTCAGCATAAAATCTACAAAGATTTGCCATAATTTTGCACACAAAAAAACACACCCCAAAACCCTTTACTTTAGCCTTGATTAAATAAATCACATTTATATTTCCCCCTTTTACTTCTAACAAACTTAAACTTTAATTCAGATGGCCGATCCCTTTGTCTCCTGGTCTTCAGACCCACAGAAGACCATTTTGTTCTGTGGTCTCCTTGGGATCACCAGCCACCCGAAGCATATGTGGGTGATCGCTCATTCTCTTCTTTTCCTGAAGGTCCCGAAGAACCAGTCTCCTCACCAGCTCTTGGATCTTAGCACAGTGGTTAGCTCTGCTTTCATGGAGATGTTTTCAGTTTGCCATGCCTCCCCCAGACATCCACACAAAATCTCCAACAGATACAGTGGACATAGTGCAAACATTGTTCAAACGCAAGCCCCACTGGGGTTAGAGTCAGCTGGAGCTGCAGTGCTGCTGGGGCTCTGCTGAGGCCCCGGCATCGGTGCACGCAGCTCCAGCTGATCGGGGCTTCTGGCGGACTCGGGAGTGGCCGGTAGTCACAAGTAGTCTTTGGAGCAAGAGTCAGCTGGAGCTGTGGGGCTGCTGGGACTTGGTAGGGACCCCATAATCAGCTGATGAGCGCTGTGTGAAAACGCCAGCCAGGCAGTAGTGAACGCATGGAGAAGGGGAGGTGAGGATATAAAAGGAGGGGTTTTGGTGGGAAGGAGGAGAGATGTTGGTGAGGCAAGCCTGAGGGAGAGAAGGGGATAGAATAGGAGAGGCTTTTGTAGGGCAAGCCTGAAAGAGAGAGTGAGTGTGAAAGGGAGGCAAGCAGAGGAATCAACGAAGGAGCAGAGGCTGTGGAAGAAGAGCCCAGCAGGCAGAGAGAGAGAGAGAGAGAGAGAGAGAGAGAGAGAGAGAGAGAGAGAGAGAGAGAGAGAGAGAGAGAGAGAGAGAGAGAGAGAGAGAGAGAGAGAGAAGAAGAAGAAGAAGAAGAAGAAGAAGAAGAAGAAGAAGAAGAAGAAGAAGAAGAAGAAGGTCTGACCAGCCACCTGAATACCATACTAAAATGCTGATGTGGCCCTCAATGAAATTAAGTTTGACATCCCGACATAGTGCATATGTACAGTAATGTTCAGTAACATATAGTATAGTAACATATAGGTAAAGGTAAAGGTTCCCCCGCACATGGGTGCTAGTCGTTTCCGACTCTAGGGGCCGGTGCTCATCTCCGTTTCAAAGCCGAAGAGCCAGCGCTTGTCCGAGGACGTCTCCGTGGTCATGTGGCCGGCATGACTAGACGCCAAAGGCGCACGGAACGCTGTTACCTTCCCACCGGAGTGGTCCCTATTTTTCTACTTGCATTTTTACGTGCTTTCGAACTGCTAGGTTGGCAGAAGCTGGGACGAGTAACAGGCGCTCACTCTGTTACGCGGCACTTGGGATTCGACCCGCCAAACTGCCGTCCTTCTGATCGACAAGCTCAGCATCCTAACCCACTGAGCCACCGCATCCCTTTTATAGTAACATATAGTAACATATAGTAACATATAGTAACATAGAATTTCGTAACATATACTGTAGTATAGTGTCTGTGAAGTTTCTCAGTCATCCAGGCCATGGTTGTCCCAAAGGTGCTTTTTCAAAAGGCAACTTTGTTGTTTTTTAATTTTCTTGAAGACATTTTGCTTCTCAACCAAGAAGCTTCTTAAGTTCCTGAAGAAAAAAAGTCCTGCATCGTATAGTAAGGTATAGTAAGTATAACATAGTTATATATAGTAATGTACAGAAATATATAATATAACTATGTGTAGAATCATATTATTATAGTAAGGTTTATTTGGTCAGTGACCAGTAAAAGGCATAATTTGAAAGCAGGGAGATGTAAAAGTCTTCCTTAATGAAATATTAGCAATGTTGAGCAGATATTGGGTGAGGCTTCTAATTTTCATATAATGTTGGTACCAGGAAGACACTTTGAAGACTGTATTAAAGTAGTATCTCTACAGGCATCTCATTTAAAAATGTAACTCTGCTTTTCCCCCACTGCTTGAAAAACTAAGTTCTTCTAAAGAAAACTTGTGGGCTGAAAATATAATAGTGGTTCATTGATTTCCAGCAGAATAATCAGAAAGGAGTTAAACCAAGTAGAGATCTTGAAGGCTTTCTAATTCTTGCAGTACCTTATCCTCTAAAGGAGGGAGAGATTTGTGCAGTGGGACTGCTTCATCCCAGCGCATAATCTTAGTGATAAAAAAGCTAACAGTGAGCAAATACACTTTCCACTTACAAATGTGTCCCTCATGTGGTGAAACAGGAACACAACAACTTCTTTCTTTTTGCTGCTTTGGAAAATCAATCTTGACTTTTTTTTAAAATCCCATTTATATCCCGCCCTTCTCCGAAGACTCAGGGCGGCTTACAATTTAAAGCACAAATCAATGTGCTTAGAAATAGCCTTCATTCTATGTATATGCCTGCTTATTAGGGCTCTAACAAGTCCATACAGTTTTCAAGAGTGATATGAATTGCTTTCTTCCACAGACTGAAAGAATGACTGGCCCCAAATCCCCACTTGGGTTTTGTGCCTAAGAAAGCACCAGAACTCAGATCTTCCTGTTTCTAATCCAGTCCTTAACCATTTGTCCAATATAACAGCTTATAAGAAACTGCATCTCTGACCACGTTTCAAGTCTCAAGCCACATGTGAGCAGAAAGTATTGTACAGAGGCCAGTTGCTGTGTATGATTTATTGTGGGGTGTGGGAGTGGCTACACTAGCCACACTTTCATGTCTGAAGCAATTCCAATTGTTCTGCTTTTGTGAATTCTGATGAAGACAGATACTCCCATAAGAGCAGGCATTTTTAATGCCATTAAAATCTGGATAGGCCAATAGCCTCATAGTGGCCCTATGCAACTCTCTAGGCATTTGCCCAAAGCCCAATCAGAAACTCAACGAGGCTTGAATTTCATCATCTGGGGTGAATTTATAGTTACACTGGAAAAATTCCAGTGGCTTCTCACCTCAGAGTGGCATTTCTCCATGAAATATAATTGTGATTGATTCCTCTCCTACCATCAGTGCCATTATTGTAAATAGCACTATAGCATAGACAGGTAATCTGGCCCCTCCAGAGGACTGGACTAGAATTCCCATCATCCCCAGTGATCACAGACTCCTTTTCAAAATTAAATGTACATTAAAAATTTAAAGTAAGTTCATCATTATTGCAAAGCCACAAAATGGTATATTTCCTACTGGCATATATAAAATATGCTTTAACCACATGAATAGTGTTTTGGAGTACACTTGGAATTTTACACCCGTAATTTTTCAAGAAATGTTCATTAAATCTGAACAACTATAGACTTGATTTCACTTGAAACAGTATAGATATTTTTTCAATATTCTATAATTTATATCTATTTCTTTGCATCCTCAATTGATTGCAGATGCAATATTTAAGGCCAAGATGACGCCACTTGAAAATATTTCACTTAATTTGTTTATACAAATCTGCATTCACTGTGATCGGTCTCTGCTGATATAATCGTGCCTCTTTTTATGACTCTTTTTCTATTTTTCATCAGAGTTTTAATGTGTATGTAAATAAATATTATCAAAGAGGTAAAACGAAATTATCCATTCAGCAAAATTATCTGACTTTTCTTTGAGAAATGCTTGAAAATCTACTTTCAAACTGCAACAGTGAAAGTGTGTTCTTTATGCGAATTTAGACATACAGGCAACTTAATAAAATAGGTTCTGTTAATACTGTTCTGATTTTTCCAAGATATCAGCTTTTCAGATGAAGAAAATGTTTCAAACTATAAACTATTAAAGTTGCACCTATAAATCCTGTGATCCTGACCTTCAAATCACCATGCACAGGAGACATTTGTGTGCCCAAGGACTGCTCCCCTCTTTCCACCTTAATATTCTACACTAGGTTCTCTGTGACGGTGATATTCTTTTAGAAAGAAAAGAGGCATTCACATCCTTACACAGAGACAACAATGTACTGCAGTAAGTAGAGTGCTGGAGAGGGATTAGAGAGACCTAGATTTAGATAACCATTGAAGTCATGGAGCACTCTAGATGACATTGGGACAACCACTTTCTTTCACGCCTCTCTCTGTTGTAGGGTTCTTGTTGAAAGAAAGATGAGATATAGATCTAACATGTAAAAAATTATTCAGGACATGCTTATTCCACATTATTTCCACATACATGTGGTGTAGTGATTAAGGCACCAGAACAGAAATCAGGAGATTGTGAGTTCTAGTCCTGCATTAGGCACAAAGCCAGGTGGGTGACCTTGGGCCAGTCATTCTCTTGGCCCTAGGAAGGAAGCAATGGCAAACCACTTCCAAAATCTTGCCAAGAAGTTGCCGGAAGTCAAAGCACTCATACACTTGTATGTCATTATTGCCGATCCCTCCATTCTTCTTTTTCTTTAACTTGTTGGAACATCATACTGTACCAATATCAGGAAAACAAGAGTAACAGAAGTTCCAAAGGGTAGGGAAAAGAGAAGAAAAATAAGTAGGGGAAAAGTCCCAGATACCTTAAAGGAGGTTGAGGTATGGCCATGATCACTCCTGAAGAAAACGGCCTTGAACCTGGATGATCTAAAAAAAAACCCTGGCCTCTTCTGTTTTTAGACAAGATGCTCAAGCAAGTGAATATGTCTGATTTGCCTTTAAAACCATCTATTACTAGATTCTACAGCAGCACATTTCAGTTTGACTATCTACAACAGAAAGCACTTTTATCTGTCCCAAATTTCCCACTGTTCAACTTCATTAGGCATTTTCTCATTTTAGGGGTTTTCGGCTAAGAAGAAAAAAACCAACATCCCCCCTCTGTCCTCCTTCCTTTTTGCAGAATCTGTTTAACTTGAGCTGTTTTCTGCACAAACTTGTGAGAGGTATTATAATATCAACAATTTTATAATAATCCTCAACACGAAAACTGCCATTTTCAAGTACAGCACCTGCAAACTAACTGTACCAAAGAATTATTTTCTTGTCCATCGGTACTAGCTCAGACCTCATTAGTATAAGTGAGAAGCTCTTTTATCTTGGGGGTCTCATTTTATGTTTGTTTATTGTGATTGTCATTTAATGTCCATTCTCTCCATTGGGAGAGCCTTTTTTCAAAACTCTTTATTTACCCATTGTATTTAACTATCATCGATAATTTGTTGTTGTCAGAGAATTTTATCATGATATAGTCATAATTGTCTGTGGTATGTCCTGACCCTGAGTTTGTCTGAATTTACAGGTGTTACAGATTTGGTAGCACTACCAAAAGCTTCAACATTTTTGAAACCAGGTTTTAGTACTCCAAGAAGGTAAAAAGTATTGTAGTAGTAGTTACCGTATCCTTGGAAAGAACCACCTTATTTTTAAATGACATTACTCTGATACTGAAATATCTCAATAAATCTGAAGATCTGCCTTTTTGGCCACTTGCTTTCCTGAAATAACAAGAGCTCCCATTACATAGAGTGGCAAGGAATACATTCAGACCAGTTTGGAACAGGCAACAAAATGTTCTGTGCATTTGAAGCTGTGGCACAGGGCAGGAAGTCCAAGGGAATCCTTTGGAAACGTTTCCTTTCTGAACTTGCCCTGCATTGGATCCACATCTTCTCTCATCTTTGAGACTATGATGATGATGATGATGATGATGATGATGGAGAAGAGGAGGAGAATGAGAAACAGGAGTAATCACAAAAATAATAATAGCCACAACCACCAGGTGAATTGTAGCCAGGACATCTGTTTGACGTATTATAGAAGGTTATTTAAAAAGTCACTCCACAAAAACAAATAAAGTCTTCCACATTCCCAAGGAGAGAAACCATTTAATCGAGTTGAACGGTTCTTTCAAAGAATATAACATTTTGGCAGGAGATGGATGTCAAGGCAAAGAGAGTTGGGGAGATTTATAAGGGCTAATTTATATCTCTAGCAGTTACGAGGTGTTTCTGAGTAGGCTTGCTCACCGTGGGTAGTATTTTCCTTCCTGCACATTTGTATTGTTTCAGTTTATTAGAGCAGCATGCCTTGTGAGTTCATTTATTGCCTAGCATGAAGGTACAGCTTTCCCATTTATTACAGGTTGATATCAACACCTAGCCTGAGGTGACTTGCTGCCCTCTGGATGTGCATACTGTATTATGAGTGATGAAATCATCTATTTATCTACACCTTATTAGATGTGTTTGATTGACCGGGGATCCATTTTTTTGTTCAACCAACTGTGCAGGTACCGGTGAGGAAGTTTCTGGGTTGTACCACTGCGATGTTTCAAAACAGCAGTTAAAATAATTATCATAATATAGGGCCACTGGGCAGGCCCATAACATATGTTTGCAACCCTCTGAAGATGATGGTAGGAACCAAAAATATAAAACATATGGAAAACTCATACAGCTCTGAAGAAAATCAAAACCCTGCTGTCGTTTCTTTATAAATTGGGAACTGTACAGTAAATGTTTGGGATAACCCAGGCCACCAGTAGGTCTTTCCTGCCATCAGTGAACTTGTGACCTTATTTCCTCAGAGGGCTGTTAAAATGAAGTCAGAGGGCAGTGGAGTTATTTGCTAGCACCAGGTTCACTTGTGTGGTCTCCAAAGTTAACAGATTTTTTTTTTAAGAAAAAGACTACACAGGGAAAGGGAAAGAGGCAAGAAATTAGTTCATCATTACAAATATTGTTCAAATCTTCTGCATAATATTTCTTTGATAATTGGTCTTTTGCAAGAAATGTTAAATGCTGGTGAAGAATTACTTGAGGACTGGAAGTGAATCTTGGTTTATTTCAAAATGAATTTATGGGCTTCCAGACTGGCATCACTGGTTATGGTGCATAGATTCATTGTTGTATTTTCCCTGAGAAAAATGATTGTGCATGTTTTTACAGGTTTCCAAAGGAAAGAAATGGCATAGAGCAGATTTCCAGAAAGAAAGACCGGGGTGTGTGGGAGCAAGGTTCCTATGCGAAATTGTTCTATATTTTTCTGGAAGTCTTGCTACTCTATTACTTGTGGCATGCTTCGAAGAAAGAAAGGCAATCGTGTTATTAGCACAAATGGCATAATAATAAATGACAGGGACAGTGAAGCTGTTGAAATGCTGCACATATTTGAAGTGTTGAAAGCCAGTTGTGGACATTTGCACAAAATGGGTGGCCAGGTATAAAATATCCATTTACCAAAATGCAAACAGTTCAGATTACTCCTCATCCTCCAGGGTTCCCTAAATATTCTAAATATTCTCTATCAGACTAGCTCACCATTTTCTTCTAAGCCTAGACATGCTATGTTTATTTCATCATCATCATCATCATCATCATCATCATCATCATCACTATGAAAGTATGAAGACACTCAGCCTGGCAGAGTTCTGCAATCTGTTAAGCATGTGGACTTAAGCCCACATAATTTGACTAGCCAGCAGCAGACTTCTTTTGAATTCTCAGGGCAGCAGAACTGCTTGCAGAAATCTTCGGATTACTCTTGAGTCCACCACCCACTCTCTAGCTTCTTCCTATAACAGAAATCAAGAATAGAGGAAGGTCTGAGCTCCCACTGGTCCCTGTAGTTAGAAAAGTACCAATTCACAACGCCCAATTTTTCAGTGTTTGAATTGTCATGCTAATTTCTACATTCTGTTTTCTAAATTACATTTCATTAAAATGAGTAAATCAATATGTGTTGTATGTAATTGATTAACACCCTTTCTATCTACAGTGTATTGTATGAATTCTTTGGAACTTGATTTGCTCTGACACATGGAAATACAATTTGCATGTAGATGTAGCTACCGATTTCTTTTGGATAGCCTAGATTTGTGGGATTTGTTTGTAAATTCTTTCAAGATATTTCATATAGAAATCTACTAAGAAAATATTGCTCCGCTATAGCGCATGGCTCAAGGCCCAGATTTATGCCTAATAGATTACCTTATTTCACATTCAGCTAACTACAGTTATTTTGGGAAATATAAGAGAGAACTTTATATGATTGAACTATTAACTGCTGCAAACAGTTTGGTTCCACTGCATATGCCTTGTATGGGCCAAATGCATTGTTAAATCAAGATGACTGGTCTATAGATTAAACTTCATGTGTAAATAAATCTGCTTATCTTCTGATCAATCTGGATTTATTGCTCAAATGAAATACAGTTGAACCAATTAACACTCCAAAATCCTACTTGCCCTGGTATCTTCTTTAAAGTATTTGACCCTGTGGAATACAGATGTTTTAGAAATACTGTATATTGTATACAACGGGAATCAAACATTACTTCATTTATGTAAATAGTTAGCTAGATTTTGCAAAACAAAAGGATCAATATCAACAATTTATTTTTTTAAAAAATAAAAAGGGCACTAATGGAGAATTCCTGCTTTTGCCTGTTCTGTTTGATCTTATTACTGATATTTTACTGCGTAAGACTGAGGAAAGCAAGTATAAATACAAATATTTTAAAAAGGGAAAAAAGAGATCGCTTTAATAACATATAGAGATGGGGTAGGGAGATGGTATATTTATTTTTCTTGAAAAAACCTAGTAAATGTAAACATGGAACTGCAACTTGAATTAAAAAGTTGTTATGCAATAGCAGAATTAAACATTAATTTTGATAAATCTTTAAGCATGTTAATCAACACTGCTAAAGAAAAGTCAGACAAATCATTTCAAGAAGCTACTGGAGCTTTATCCAACAGGTTTAGATACTTAGAATAAATTATTACAGAGAATTGGCAGCAACTGAAGAAATTGATTGAGGACACTCTTCATATAACAGTTGCAATTAAACGTTTTTCTTAAATTTGTGCTTTAAATCCTTCTAATCCTATTGACAATTAGGTAGATAAACTAATCAATGAAAAAGAACAAATATGAGCATTTAAGGGTCAATTGCAGCCTCAAACTTTATAAGCATCACATTTTTTAAGGAAATCCTCCATTTTATTTAATACTTATCTTCTTGCAGCATCCACTGACCCATTTTCTACTTCCCAACCTAAGAAGAGAAATTGATGTACTGCCCTGAGGACAGAATGACACCTACCTGGCCCAATCAGATGAAAGGAGGGAAGAAAGAGACACTGATCAGTTCCAATATCGTTGGGAACTATTCAGCCTGGTGGAGAGGAGGGATGAAGCATAGGTGAAATCTAGAATCACTATGCTCCCTGAGCCTTATCTAATTGTTCCCAGAGGAGAGCTGCCAGACTGGGAAGATTCCTGTATTATAGGCAGAAGATAATGAAGTAGTTAGCTCAAACTGTGCACATGTAGGTCTGCTTCTTCACACCTGACAACTATGTAGAAATCTAAGAACAATCTCTCTTGAGCACTTCACTACTGCAGATGAAAAATGACAGATTTCTTTGTGATAAAACACTTAATAGAAATTAATTTCTATTGATTTTTTATCACAAAGAGATCTGCCATTTCTCTTCTATTGTAGTAAATTAGTCTATATTAATAGATATTACTTTCCATTGAGAAACAAAATCAATAACAAAAATAAGCAATATAAGGCATACTCACATCTGGATATAGCCTAAAACTTACCAAGAGTTTGGAACTGTGTTTGGTTAGACACAAGTGTTCTTTCATCATTCCACAGCTGCCTTTTCATTTCTGTTCCCCAGGCAAAAAGGGATATGTAAGAGCAGCCATGTCAATCATCTTGACAATCCTTCATTTTAGAAGTTGTCCACTGGTTTGAGTAAGCCTCCTGTCGTGGAAAAAGAATGTTGTTGCAAGGAATAAAAAACTGCATCTTTTACTCTTAGTGGGTGGGGCCATTTTATTAAGTCCCACTGGGGAAAATATCACAGCAGAGAGATAAAAGATAAAAAAACATGGTGTGCATAATATTTTAATGATTACATGTTTTAGCTTTTAGACAATAGCCTGTTTTTGGGAAAGGTAAAAACTCATGCAGCTGTACATATAAAACACCTTCTTCATTAATTACTCAAGTATCCATCAGCAAAACTGCTCAAAGAATCCTGCAAACCTACTCTAAACCTTTCATTGAAAAACTATTAATGGTCAGCATTATTATAATATTCATAGTAATTCCTGTTTCTGGTCCTCATTTGCAAAACAGAAATTAAGCACATACAGCAACAGTGGGCCAGTATATTTCTGAAACAAACTGACATTAATCTACAATTGCCCAAAGATGTTGAGAAGTGGTGGCTGTTTCTTCTCCTTCTCCTCCTCCGTGAAAAATATTTGAACCTTTCTTTATCCATCTTGTAATGAACAGGGAAATGACTATGGATAGTGAAATTTATGAGAAAAAAGGAATTCTGGCACCTGTTGTTTCATCTCCTCTGCAATAAAAGAGCCAGGACTGACTGACCATTTTGTAAAATAATGTTGGAACACTGATAAATGAAACTATCTCTGAAAGACTGTTTTCAAAAACCTGTTCAGCCTTTCAAATGAACTTAGTGTTTGGGAATAGTAATAGTTAAAAATCCAAGGAATGCTTTAAAAATTGTACAGCTTCTGTTGCTTAAGAGACCTTTTCTTTTTAACCAAATGGAGGCCCATCGAATACCTTATTGAGTGAGCTTTGATGACCTTTCAATTTTTTTAAATAAGCAGATTCCCCCCTCTCCCCCAAAGTATATGAAAACATAAACTAACTTCAGATGGCAACTTTAACCTCTGGTGCTCTCCAAAACGAAAAACATCAAATATTTTTATCTAAACTCTAATAAAATCATTTTCTTGCACAGTTTCAGGGACTGCTCAGAGCACTGTTTAAAAAACAAGATTCTGAAAATTCAGCTTATGTGGATGGCAAGGGCAACCTCACTTTTTTCATAGTGCAACTAGTATATTAACTTTATATTACATTCAACCTGGAGTTCGGCATACTCAGTCCATTGATTTCAAGGCATTTAAGCATGTCTGTCTCCATGTGTTGAACTGCAGCCAGCAACTGTTGTTTTGTATTAAACAATCAAACCTCATAGTTTTTTTTATTTTCTCATAATTATGCCCATGCACATGCACACAGACATAACACAGCGTACGTATTATATAACACACGCCACATTTTTTATATTAGAAATATTTCCAACGAAAAATACGATATGAAATTAACTTTTTAAAAGCCTTGTTTTAAATACAGATAAATAAGCTTTAATTTAATGAACACCCAAATAATTAATAAGCTGCATCTAAAGTTTATTTCCCCAATTAAAAAAACATAAAAACTGGATTGAGTATCATCAGTAACATCATTCTTGAAATATCAATAGTAACATCATTCTTCTGTGGACAATACATATGAATCCAGTTGTATGATATTCTTAATATTCCATCATTATTTAACCAGACATTATGTTGGTATGATCAAGAGGCCGAGCAATAATTGCTCTGTGCATTCAGGACCATTCTTGATGATTATGGGAACTTTTAGGACCAGGAATAGATTTAGACCAGAGCAAAGCACAGCGAAAGGTTTAAGTTCTGATTTTCAGCAGCACTGAAAAACAGTCCTCTTTTCAATTATTTTTGGGTAAATGCTTCAAAAGCAAGCAGCTACTCAGGAAGCATTGCTCACCCTCCACCAAACTGATTTCATTTGCTTTCTGTAGTGGTGTTGGCACATTGCCAGATCTGATTTCTAAAAAGCATAACAAGTCATCATATTCAATATACAGTTCTTGATTGGTTGGGATCACTAATTAGGGTAATGCAGGAAGGAGGAGGGGAAAAGCTAACCATGGAAACAAATAATATCCAAATATTAAATACAACATATGGGTACTGGAGCCTCACAGAAAAAGTGAACGCTTCAACAATTAAGTGGAATTTGAAGAACAGTTTTTGTCACTGGTCTGCTTCATTACTTTTTTTCATAAATACCAAGATATAGAGCATGTTCACACCAGCACAGTTTACCAGTTAATGAAGGAGGTTCAATTATGTACTAATTACATAGTATAATCTTTTGCAAAACAATAATAAATTGTAACACAGATCTTCATTTTATTATTTTATTGAAAAGAATTTAGACCAAAAGCAAAGAAAAATCTCTCTACATAGATTGTGAAATAAATTATTAGGCGATAGTAAATCCCAAAAGGAAAACAGTTAATTTAGCTGTAATCTCCCATACATTCATTTGAATATCAAGTTCAATATTTATCAATATTATTAGTGCTTCTCCAAATATTTCTTCTTTTTGAATTATGAACAGGACAATGGACGTACAGTAATAGCACTAATCTTTCTTCTATTTTCATAATTCCACATTTATGCAGATGTTACTCTCTTGTAAATCACTACTAAAAATAATATTTAAAAATCTAACAACATAATGAACATTGTTCAAGGCTATAAGTTGTTTACATAAAAATAGCAGCCAAGAACATTTGTAAACAAGCAAACTGCCCAAGAGACAGGCTCACCCATTCCCAGACTCAATGGCAATGCCAGGTTTCTAGCACCTTCCAAAAGGCAAGCAAGGCCAAGGGAAGTCTAATTTCTGGGAGGAAATGGTTCCAGAGGGCAGGGACCATGGCAGAAAAGGCTTTCCTCCTGTGCCAGTAGAATGGTGACATTCTCTTACAAACAGGACTCTTCCTGCCAGATCTAACTGGATGGATAGAAACCAATGAGAGGAGGTGTTACAAAATACCTCTTTTTCCCCCTTATGTAAGCAAGTTGATTGATTATGTGTCATCAGGTCACTGTCACCTCTTAGTGATGTCACAGATTTTTCCCCCATGAACGTAAGAAAATGATAAAATTAATTCCTATTAAGACAAAAAGTGTTTCATGTGAGGAAGACTAGAATTCTTCATCACCATGGACCCAAGTTGAAGGTCTATTAACATTTATTACTATTTCCAGTAAATTACATTTCAATCTGTTTGCCATAAATAATGGAAAAATATCCAGACTCAAGTGAGCCCCTAAAGGCTGATAGGAGAGGATTCTCAAGATTTCTTTATTGTTATAATAGCCATCTGTATCAAAACTGCTAACAATGAGATTTTTTTCCTTTTTTGCATCAAGTTTTTAACTATTAGTTAAATAGTTTTAACTATTAACTATTAAATATTTAAACTATTAAATATTATTTTACAGCTTTAAGAATATTCAGGACAGAGTGATTTTCATCCCACCCTCAAAACTTTTATTCAATGGTTTAGGAATTTATGACAAAAACAGAAAGATAACTTTTTCCATTTATTGAGGGCTTCTTATTGTCAGAATATAATATATGATGTAATAGGAACCATTTGAACTTTATAGTCATTTCTTTCAGTTAAATGGCATTTAATAAAACTTCTTACATTTCCTGAAAGAAGATTTAATAAATAACTTTTATTAATAATGTTGATTTTCATCAGCAGACGTCTAGAGAACCCAAGATAGTATATAAATATTAGCAAGTATTAGTTATATAGTATATATTGGCCATACATTGTGCTGGAATGTCATGGATTGTCAGACCCAACCTTAAGTTCAAAAAGCAAGAGAACACTAGGAGGGAATAGCTTAAAGATGCAAACCCAAGGATCCAGAAACTGTACCTGCTACAATTATCATGCAAAATTAATTATCAGCACTCACAGGTTTTATATTTCTGATTCCTTAATATGATACTAATGTAGGGTATTTGTAAGACTTAAGGTAAACTTTATACACTTCATGTAAAATATAACACAGAGCAGTTTCAAGAGAAACTACTAGAAGTAAGGGATTTGGGGTGGCTATGTTGCCTATTTGAATTAGTATTGTGTCAGCATTTTACTCTACTTTGTATCATATCTTTATTCAGTTGGCTGTAAAATATTTTTTCCATAGGAAAAATGAGTGAGAATGTCAGAGTGTTATTTCTTTCTTTTTTCTTTCTTTTTTTTTTTTTGCATAATCTAGGTGTTGTCAATCTCTTGATCTTCCACACTTAAAATTTATCTAAGTTAGGATTTACCTAATTCACTTTAATTTAAGTTATCCAATATGAACTGCAAAAAAATCATAGAATAGAATAGAATAGAATAGAATAGAATAGAATAGAATAGAATAGAATAGAATAGAATAGAATAGAATAGAATAGAATAGAATAGAATAGAATAGAATAGAATAGAATAGAATAGAATAGAATAGAATAGAATAGCCATTAGTTGATAGCAGAGATAAATAGGGATTTAATATCTTTGCTGCCATCTATCTATTCATCCATCCATCCATCCATCCATTACATCTTTACTACCCAGTTATGAAGTCTTAGTTGAATCCTCAAAGAAGACACTACTGGAAAGTAGGTTCTAGATCAGAAAGTAGAGGCAACCAAAGAGTCTCACTGAGTGATGAAGGAGCAGATTGGCACACATCCCAGCAATGCATCAAGCTGCAATTCTCATGTGAGTCTCACTGATATTCTTATGGCATAAAGATTATTTATTTATCTATTTATCTATCTGTCTGTCTATCTATCTATCTATCTATCTATCTATCTATCTATCTATCTATCTATCTATCTATCTATTTATTTCAATTTGTATAGTCGTCCAGTTCAACCATTTAATGGTTTTAAGCAAAGAGCTTGGCAATGGTAAGGATTGCTTAGAGACATCACAGTTGTCTTCTCCTGCTTTATACAGTTTTGTGTCCCGGAATTAGCCCCTATGAAAGAAATTAACAGATCATCCTACTATTAGGAAGCAATAAACTTAAGGAGGTTTTGTAGACCAGGAGCTGTTAACAATATTAACAAGGTAACTCATAAAATACACTTCTACAGTTCTGGAACATTGACCACTGAGGCTATAGAATAATTAGAATAATACAGGCAGTCCTTAATTGACTATCATAACTAAGCCTGAAATTACATTTGTAAGTTGTGGCAGTTATTAAGCAGATCACTATGAGCACTCCCAATTTCATGGGTTTTTTGTTGTGGTTGTTAAGCAAATGTTGTAGTTGTTAAGTGATCACAGCAGTCGTTAAACAAATCCATTATACCCGATGGGTGTTTTTTTTAAAAATCAGAAACTGGAAGTAAATGCTGGAAAAAATGCCAAAAATTGTGGTCATGTGACTAAGGGATGCTGCAAATAGCTGTAGATGCAAGCCAGTTGCAAAGCACCCAAAATGTGATCATAGGACTGTGGAGGGCAACTGTTGGAACTTTGACAAAACATCATAAGTAGCTCTGGAAAAGTCCTCCATAACTTTGAACAGACACTAAGGGATCAATTGTTAAGCAAGGACTACCTGTACAGAATTTAACCATTATAAACAGGGTCACCATTCTACTATATATAAGATACTCTAGTGCTATTCACAAAAAATCCAATTTAATTATCTGTCCACCAAAATTTGGTGAAGAATGTGAGATTGTAACAGTGCTGTACAATTTGAAGTGGTTTAAAATACAGATCATTATGTATTGTATGAACCAAAAACTGCTCTATTTTGGTCAGTGCTATTTCAGATTATTTTCCTTTGACAAGTAAGCCTTCCTACTCTATATGCTACATCAGAAACTGATTTCGAAACTTAAAAGCTGTTTCTCATCCAGCCCAAGAAACTACATTTAGAAAGAAAAGTCTAAACCACTCGGGGAAACTACTTATTAATTGAAATGGTTATTCTGTTTTGATTCTTCCAGGAATTCCTACAACAATAACGGTATAAAACAATAGCAACATTATTTGATTTTGCCTTTTTACATATAGTCAGACACTTGATATTAGTCAAAAGGCCAGGAAGAAATAAATATGTCATCATAACACATCAAACTCAAGTTGAGTTAGAAATAAGTAGAAAATCTTGCATTGTACAGTGAGCAAATAATAACATTGAAAGAAATGGTATCTCTAGTGGAAGCAGATGAACTGGAATCAATATTTAGATGAAAATTTCCCACCAGAATTGAAAAATGAATAAGAAAACAAAACATCCATACAGTATGCACAATCAAATACAAATCAGGAAATCACTGTTGACCTTTCTGATACAAAGCTGCTGTGCTCCTGAAGTTTGTCTTATCTTCTCAAGGGATTAGCAAGGACACAGAAAGGTTACAGAATCTGTATCCTAAGCGCTCTCCAGATTCTCCCACCATTCGGCTTCTTCTTTTCAGCTTTTTGCTCTTCTCTAGAAGGAGATCTGGATGCAGTTTTATTACCCTTACCAGAGACCTTTCCATTGTAATGGTTTCCACATGTGCCATTCTTTTTCAACCTGAATTCCTTACCGTACTTACTCTGAGTTTCTAATTTTATGAGCAATTTCCTAATAATAAGGTCAATTAGAATGCAGAGCAGCTCTTTGGGAGAAGTACCGAGTAGATTGTCAGAAGGATGATTCATATTTAGCCCAGATAAAAACCAAGAGAACAATCGCTGCGGTGCAATTCTGGCTGGGCAACTCAACATGGGTTGGAAGCTTTAATAGCATGCAGATCTTTTCCACTATTAGATTTCTTCCTTCTAGTGATATCAGCTGCAAATGTCTTGCCAGAAATATTAGGGACAGGAATGCATGTATTTAGACCATAAAGTATAAATACGAGAACAGCCTTTTCTGCCTTCTGTGCAGAATTATGCAGGGTAATTTAGCCTAGTCGGAGCAATTGTTGAATGTATGAATTGGGTACTGCTTAGCATATTTTATATTCTATATCAACATGTTTCATTTAAAATAGAAACAAAAGTAATCCTCTGTCTTGTAGTTAATATATTCATCTCAGACAAAGCCCAACCTGCAATTCTATGTTCATCTGCTTGAAAGAAAGTTCCAGTCAATTCATAAGAGTTGCTTCTGTGTAGACATCTATACAATTATACTAATAGCTGACTGAAGGATTTTGAATATACTATGCCCAATCTTAAGTACATAGAATGAGAAAAAAATAGCCTGGCTGGCTGTAAGAAAAATATTTTCAAAACATCTACATTAGGATAATATCTTTTTAAGGTCAACTCAAAGGTCACCAAAAATATATGAATTGATGAGATCTCCAGATAGCTTCAGAAAGCAAGGTATTACAAGCAGGAAGATGGATTTGGTACAGATATCATGAAGGGTATATGAGGGAGGTCCTGAGTGTAGGGAGATTATATACCGTCTCCTTAAGGTCTACCCTTAGGACTACTGGAACAATCTCTGGGTTGGCCTAATAAAACTACTGTTAAATCTGTGTCTTGTTTTTTTTTCTGTGTCAGTATGATCGTATTTATTTTATATGCAACTTGCAGTATATCCAATTAAGAGGACCAACAACATTGCAGGAAAAAAAATATTTCATTTGTAGCTTTTAATTTGCAAAATTCATTGTTTCTAACTCGAAATCTGTAACTCATCTAAGGCTGGAACATAGTTTTTAATTTATATAATCATGTTAAATTTATATCTTGCCTTTTGGAACAACAGGTACTTGCTGTTCATTTATTCCAGCAATCTGAAATACTATACACAATCAGTACAGTTTGATGTGGAATCTAACTTAAATATGTGCATATTTAGGTTTTAATTTTGCATTGGAACTTTGGACAGGCATGACTTCATGACTTTAGTATGAAGTCGAAATTGCAAACTTTTTCTTCTTAAATCCTATTGTCTCCTGCATATCAAATATCCATCTTTTCAGCTTCTTCTTACTGTTTATCTTGCATAATGATGCAGACATGCAAAAATAAAATTTAAAATTAGTGACATTTCATGTGATTGATAATTCCTATATAAGGATGAATTAAAGACTACCAATAGCTCAGAAAATGTTGATGCTATGGTATAACATAAGGTTTAGCAATCTCGTGAGATGTTAGCCATATGTTTAATGTTGCAGTTCTTCCATGGATGCCATTTAAGGATATGGAATATATGTGCATTGCCAATTCCTGTTACAACAATTTTTCTCATCAAAAGATATTAAGATACTCACAATGTGCACAATCTATGACCTTGTATTGGCATTTATAGATTCTAAATGCTGATGATCCTCAACATTAGGGATGTGTGCTTCAATGTTTGTGCTTCACTGTTTTCACAAATAATTCATTATATTTCAGGGCATATGCTACCAAGATTTCAGTATATGCAGAAATTTCTGAGAAATATTGCAGGACATATACTATGAATTAAAATATCCCCATCTGATTCCCTCTTTCCCAGCATAATTCATCCATTAAAAGCTCTGGTTATTTTTCTTCTCTAAATGGATAATACAGAGGGAAAAAATAGATTGGAAATGTAAACAACCATCCTTAATTTGGAAACACCGTTATCAATGTGTTTTGGTTATAGCTTAGATAAATGGAAAATGTATCCAGCTATAAACATTTTCTTTGAAGATTTTTTTGAATTTCAAACTTTACTTCTTTTCCCAAAATACAAATGAGCATTAGTATGATCTTATATAATCCATTTTTCTTCTTGGAAGACATTTTATAGCAGGGCTATCCTGTAGGATCTTGGGCTGAGGGATCTTTAGCAGATAGATTACACGGTATGGTGAGGTTCATGATTTAGCCCAAGCAAGTAGTCCTGGTTGTAGATGATGAGTTGTCATTTACTGATGTACTGAATGTGACCATACCATAGTAAATAATATTAATTCATAGTGATGAATTTTTCTTAGTGTAATGTAAACTGGTCAGAATGAAAAAGAAACCATTGGGGACTACTGATTTATCAAAATATCTTTTGTTTGGACAGTTGAAATAATGTCCCAAATCAACTGTCAGAAAATACCTAAAGAAATATCTCCCATGTCCTGCATTTAAAAATTATAAATAGCAATGGATTTAGATTGATAGGCTTCATATAAATTCAGTATCTGTGGAAAATTAATGCTTTTAAAATAAATGTTTTGCCACCGGCAATTTATACCACAGATGACATTCTTGTATTTATTCCTAAAAGTTATTTTTAGTTATGTATCATTTTGCAGGTTTAATTGGGGAAACTTTCCTTGGTTTTTACTCAAGAAACACCAATTGTCAGAATAGATTTTTATTTTTAAATCCATAATAAGTCATATTTTATTTTTCAAGGTGACAGCCGTTAAAAATGTAAAAACTGGAAACTTGTCCTCATGATCATTACAGAATCTGCATAGCTTTGGAGAGTACACCTTAATTTAGCTGAAAAAATTTTAAGGAAAAAAAACTTACGTTTATTAAAAAAAACCTTCTATATTTGGTGTTATTCTCTTTTCCTAGAGATACAATATACATTTATACCACTATACAAAGTTAGCAATGCAAATTTAGAAATAGAGAGGCAATCCTTGGGTTAAAGAATCTGGGCAAAGCGTGGAGCCCTTCCCTTGGATTAGCAGAACCAGATGATGAGATTTTTTAAAAATGTGATGAGTAGTAATGTAAGTATAGTTTTCCAAAATATGCAAAATGGCAATGTTTCTGATTAAAACAGCTTTAGATTAGATGATAGATAGATAGATAGATAGATAGATAGATAGATAGATAGATAGATAGATGTTTGTGTATGTGTGTGTGAGAGAGAAAAAGAGAGCGAAAGCGAACGAGCTGGCAGCCCTAAGTGCCTCAGGATCACTTTTAGTGTTAGAAGATGTAGCATATTTTTATCAAATTAATAAGCTCATAATAGGTATTTATGAACAGGTCATCATCATCATCATCATCAATCATTTTAGCCATTGTCTATCCACTGCAAAATGAAGGCATCTTTCACATGTTTCCAACCAATATGGTCCTGAGCTTTCTTTTGCCACTTGGGCCCACAATACCCAGTTTCCCCGAAAATAAGACATACCCCGATAATAAGCCATAGCTTGATTTTGGGGGGTGGGTGGGCCTAATATAAGCCCTACCCAAAAATAAGCCCTAGTTTGGGGGCGAGGCACACACCTAAAAATCAAATTAGGGTGGGGGTGGGGGGTGGAGCCACCCCACATGCCCAGTACTTGCTTACCATTGCCACCAGGCCTCTCCTCACTGGCCCACTTCTTCTGGGGCATCTTCTGCAGCCAGGCCTCAATTCTCAGTCACAGGCCTTTCCAATCCATAGCTCAGTAATGCAAGACCTATGCAGCCGGTACTCAGCTGCATAGGCCTTGCGGAAAGGCCTGACTGCAAAATGCAGGCCAGAATGCAGCTGCAGAATGAAGCTGCATCTTTGGCCAGAAGACGTGGGCTGGTTGGGTGAGTGGAAAAGGCACCCCCCCCCGCCCCCAAAATAAAACCTGATGCCTCTTGGAGGGAAAAAAAAGACCCAGTCTTATTTTCGGGGAAACATGGGTACTTGCTAATTGACCAACAGGTTTTATAATTCATAAAGTTAGACACAGAAGGAGGAATGAAATAAGAAATGGGATTGTATAGTACCTGCACTTCAACAACTATTTTGCTACCTATCTATTGTAGTCTATTGATTTTAAATTATAATTAAAATATTGTTTTATGTGAATTGTATAACTATGTATTTCAAGGGGATAAACTGGTAGCTTTAATTAATATTAAACTTGGGATACTCAAAGTGAAACATTTGTTCATGTGCTATAGTGATTCCCTATCTATGTTGTCGCTAGAAGTTGAAAACAACTTGATGATACATAATCAATCAATCACTTTGAACAAATACTTTCATATAATTATTTTATTCTTGGAGACTAATTAATTTTTATAAATTCTCATGTTCTCTTGCATTATATCTTATTTGTTTGGAAAGCAGTAGCAGAACTAACTAAATCTATATGCTTTTATGTGTGTTTACAGTCACAAAAAAGATTGGTATTAAGTTACAAAGGGTATATTTTCTAATTACGAAATTGTATGTCTATTTCTATGTTTGAAGAAACAGTTTAGCACTAGTAGTCTCATATGGACGATCACTTAGAAATCTGGACAACATACAATTAATTTATATGTTTAATTTCACATGTTTTCTTATTCTTAAATTAATTAATTTAAATTTTAATTTAATTGAATAATATCCTTAATGTACATATAGGGCTAGTTTTGCTTACTTCCTAAGAAATGTTTTTTTTTCCTTTTCCATTTTTTCTTCTCTGTTTTTCATTTTTGCATGTACTGATATGCAATATATAAAATTAATTTCGTTGATGAATCAGCCACATTTTTCAAATCGAGCTAAAAGCAACAAAATATGTTGTAAAGGATAAGAGTGACTGGTAGGAATAGAGGGCAGTAGCAAGTAAAGAGGGTTCCCTCCCCCTTTTTTTCTCTCAATAAGGAGAGCTTTTTAAAACCAATTAAATGCACTTCCAACTCAGTAAGTTTTAGGATTGTTCTCCCCAGAACCATGCAGTTTCTCCCCCAAAGTCCAATAGCCTGTTTACTCTCATAATAATAATAATAATAATAATAATAATAATAATAATAATAATAATAATAATAAGAAGAAGAAGAAGAAGAAGAAGAAGAAGAAGAAGAAGAAGAAGAAGTTGGATGGGACCTTGGAGGTCATCTAGTCCAACCCCCTGCTCAGGCAGGAAACCCTATACCATTTCAGACAAATGGCTGTCCAGTCTCTTCTTAAAAACTTCCAGTGTTGGAGCATTCACCACTTCTGGAGGCAGGTTGTTCCACTGGGTAATTGTTCTAACTGTCAGGAAGTTTCTCCTTAGTTCTAGGTTGCTTCTCTCCTTGATTAGTTTCCATCCGTTGCTTCTTGTCCTACTTTCAGGTGCTTTGGAGAATAGCTTGACTCCCTCTTCTTTGTGGCAGCCTCTGAGATATTGGAACACTGCTATCATGTCACCCCTCACCCTTCTCTTCGTTAAACTACACATACCCAATTCCAGCAACCGTTTCCTATATTTTTTAGCCTCCAGCCCCCTAATCATCTTTGTTGCTCTTCTCTGTACCCTTTCTAGAGTCTCGATATCTTTTTTACATCGTGGTGACAAAACTGGATGCAGTATTCCAGGTGTGGCCTTACCAAGGCATTGTAAAGTGGTATTAGTACTTCACGTGATCCCCACTTCTCCCACTCTCACTATCCAAACCTTGCTAAGAAACATTTGTGGGATTGTTGACTTTTTTACTGGCATGCCATGGCCACCTGAGATATCTTTGTAGATTTAAAATAGCAATAGCAATAGCCTTCAGACTTATATACCACTCCATAGTGCTTTACAGCACTCTCTGAGCAGTTTACAAATGTCAACATATTTCCCCCAACAATCTGGGTCCTTATTTTACCAGCCTTGGAAGGATGGAAGGCTGAGTCAACCTTGACCCCTGCAGGATCAAATTCCAGACCATGGACAGAGTGAGCCTGCAATTCTGCTTTCTAACCACTGTGCCATCAGGGCTCCTAAAAGAAAAATTGCACGGGCAACCAACAAGAAAAAGAAAAAGGTGGTCTGTTTCTTTTACCTTGCCTACTTCCTTCTTCAGAGGACACTCGGATGTAACACATGGAAGTGTTATTGACTCCAAATCTCATCCCACAAGACATTGTTCTACAAAAATCTAGACAACCATTGCATGGAAGTAAAGACCTACCAATTGTTGTCCTGCTGTCTGCTGAACATCAGCCCAGATGTGATACTAATGGTGGCCCTACAGCCCTACAGAGGAAGAAACAGAAGGAATGTGCTCTGAAAGTATATTTGCCAGAGAGCAGAGGAAGACGAAGGGCAAATTTTAAAAAATCTGGACTGTCTGGTGTAATTCACAATGTCTGCCTACCCTACGTATTCTGCTCTTAACCTCTCTTTAATTCACGTCAGATTTTGCAAACTTTCCTAAAAATTCAATAGAAATTAACCACTTTAGGTTAACCTGATTGCTATAGAAAATATTTGAAAGCAACGTAATGTGCAAGAGTTTACATATGGTCAAATCATACCCAGTACTACAGAGTTCTTTGCTCGAGCTGGAAGTCTTCCAATTAAATCCAATTGCAATTTATTACACATTTATTAACAATATATCATTATAAGAATTAATTTTCTAACCAATGCTTTTTAAAAATTCTTAACCAGTTAATTAAAACCATATATGCTTGCAACCAGATAATATTTTAGAAGCTGGTTCATATATATTCTAAACAATGCATTCTTAGTTAAATTCTTATATGCTTTAATCAAAAATGTTTGGATTATCTGCAGCCAATCTGTTCATTCTCCTTTGTTTAATTCATCACACTTTATTTCCCAAGTCAGTGCACATATATGGATCTAATATGATATGTACAGTAAGGGAAGAGCCTAATTATCCCTATAAAGTAATCCAAGCAAATTAATATAGTACATAAAATGAATTGTTTAACTAAAATTATGGCAAATTCACATTGAGGTAAATTAAATCCAGTAATAGTCCAGGTAGTCCTTGACTTACAATCACTATTGGGATCAGAATTTACTTTGTTAAGCAAAGTGGTTGTTATGAGAGCGGCTCTTGATTTTACTATCTTTTTGCCATGGTTGTTAAGTGAATCACTGCAGTTCTTAAGTGAATCACACAGTTGTTGCTTTTTGGAAGCTGGCTGGGAAGGTTGCAATTGGCAATCACACGACCCCAGGAACCATTGTAAATACATGCTAGTTGTTAACACCCAAATTTTGATCACATGACTGTGTGGATGCTGAGATGGCTGTCAGTGCAACTACTGGTTGTAAGTCACTTTTTCAGCGCCATTGTAAATTTCAGCAGGCACTAAATAAATTGTAAGTGAAGGATTCCCTGTAGTAATAAAAATAGCAAGAACAATATGAGTAGCACGATCTCACTGCAGTTAAGAATTATTTACAAAGCAGTTTTAACCGACTGAGCAATCAGACAAAGATTGGATTTAACAAACTAAAACCAGAAGACAATTATCTTCTCTGGATTAGGCCTCCATTTTTAGCCATTTTAAGCAGTTTGCCTTTAGTACTTGTAAAAATAAGATATTTGATCTTTTTCAAGTTACTATTGTAGAATAATTTTAATTTCTGAGAGTACTGAACTGTAACAGACTACAATATCAGACTGATATTATTATTATTTTGACTTATTTGCAACATTTGCTTCAGCTTCCAAATGATGTAAGTAGGGCCACGTTTACATGCTGGTGGGCCTAGAGTTTGTACAGAAATGTTAGCCAATCCATCCTTGTCTACAATAGAGTAGAACAAAAAAAAACCTCTTAGCCAGTCAATAACTTACTTGCTGTGTTGTCAAACTTGCCCTCTCAGATTTCTCAGCTTCTGTGTGTCAAAGCCGTCCGCGCTGAAAGAATCAGATGATGAAACGTGGTACAGTTGACAACGAGGATTTCTTTACTCACGAAACTCCAGGTATCTACAAAATCAGCGTTGGGAGCTAACCGCCCCAACACGCCTTTAATACAGTGTGAGTAATCAGCCCCACCCTTTCCCATGCAAACCAGCATCCGGCTGGTTCTGGATAAATCCCACCCTGTTCCCATCTCCCCACGCGGCCCGGCACCTGGGCTCCCACATTGACTCCTTGCCGAGCATCAGCTAGGCGTGTGCCCCTAACCCTCCTGTCGTGCTCCCCTCCACCACGCAGCGCGTCACCGCCACAGCCCCTTTGGGCCCACCCGGCCCGGCAATCCCCTTCCGCAGGCCCCACCATAGCCTGTTGTCCGATCTCAGTTCCAGCCCGTCCGGCGTCTCTGCCGAGGAACAGGCAGCTGCAGAGACGCGAAAGGTCCGGTGGCTGCCCTCCTGAATGCCTGCGGGGCCTTTTACTAGTCCCGTAGATGCAGGTGCACCTGAAGGCACCGGAGCAGCTGCTCGATGGGGAAATGGCTGCGGGTCCTGCGAGGCTGCCCGTGGCGTCTGGCGCTTGACCGGCTGCTGGGTATGCCGCTCCCAGGTAAGTTCAGCAACGGGGCTGTGTGGGCGGGCGGTTCGTGTGGCCTTCCCCGGACACCCCTCATGATGTCGAGCCCATGGGGCTTGACACTGTGACTGAAAAAGCAACCCTCCTTCCTTCAGAACAATAAAGTAAAATTAATTACTATTTTCCTTCCTTTTCTAGGATCCACACATTTCTGTATATGTATTTATGAACATTTATCCGTCCCCAAATTATCCCAAAAGCAGTTTGAGGAAAATGTATGAGAGAAGCTCAATTGTTCAACAATCTAAACAAATACATTGAAAAACTCAAGAACTTCTCGGTCACCATGGCAGCAAAAGTCTGTTGCCTTCCAAATCGTATGACATGTAATGCTAACATGCCAATAATTCTGCCTTTGGGCATTTTTCCCAGCCATATCAGCATGTTCCTTTAATGGATGAATATGAATTGAAGCATGAAGGAAGAAGCTGCTGTGTAGGAGTTACAAGGTAGGCAACAATTTCCTTCAATAGTGACTGCTGAAGCACAAGGCAATGATTCAAGCAGCTTCATTGTACTAAATGGAATTTCCCTGCCTATGGATTTAGCAGCATTAGCATATAGGGTTGTTGCAAAGCAAACCCCCAGTGATCATGTCATGAAGCCAATGGGACCACCATGTGATCCTATTACTAGGACTGCACTTTCCTTATTCATGCAGCAGAAAACAATTCTTTGGTATGCTGATGGATCCTTCAAAGAAAAGCAGGGGGGGGGGGGGAAGAATAGTTTCTACTGTGTTTCACCAAAAATAAGACCTGGTCTTATTTTTTTTCCTCCAAAAGAGGCACCAAGTCTTACTTTCGGGGGGTGGCTTTTCCACGGTCTCACCATGTGGCAGCAGCACTGACAACTGAAGGAAATGCCTCTACAGCTGAGAATGGAGCTCCAGATTGATACGCACGGCGACCTCCGGCTTGCATTTCGCCATCCAGAGGCCTTGGAAAGGACTGTACAGCTGAGAACTGAGATTGTCCTTAGTCCTGAATGTACATGATTCTTTTTTCTTAGTATTTGTACAAAAAAGAGAAAATTTGATTTTATGGTTGTAAAATGGCGAGCTATCATTTTCATAAGGTATAATTCTAAGTTTTGGGAACATTTCTAAACTATGTGATTGAACTCCGTGAGAGTGAGTCATATTTTTGAGGGTAAATTGACTATTTTCTCTTCATCCTTTACCATTTTCTTAGTTCAGACATGAAGAATGATATTGAAACCTCAATTCTGTGAATAGGTTATAGCTGGATATGAATCTAGAATATGATAACAGTTTTCGGGGTAGTTTTTGACAAATTTAAAATAACTAAAGATGAGAAACCCAAGTTCCTATTAAATAGAGCAATACATTTTAAATATTTTGATGCCTTTCACAATATAATTTCTGAGCATGTTATACTGAACATAACTACATCAGCCTTATGTGTTGAATTCTTATTTCCTTATACGGAAAACAAACAGGCAGTTAGTGATCTGAAGGACTGAAAAAATCTCTTGTATATATGAAATTAGATCTCTCCTGGGATGATTTTACATGATTTACAAGCCTCTTCCCATTCCTGCAAGAGATAACAGAAATATTAATGAAAGAAGAAAAAATATATTAATTTATCCTGCATTTTAAATAGTTAAAGATTTATTTGTTATTTAGCAGCACTGTTTTTTGGGGGGCAGCCTGTACTTTGAGGATAACAAAAGCTGTGCAGTGTGATCATCATAAAAATTCCTTTAATTTGCACAAATGAGTAGGCACTAAAACTAAAATTAATTGCAAAATTGTATACTGTTAAAATTACTTCCCCTATTTATTCTACATAATGATTGTAGTAAAGTATTAGTTGTCTTTCTTGATTTTCTTATTTTCACTGAGCTAAGGAAAAATGTGCATAGTTTGTTCCAGAGTTCAAATTAAGCAAAATAAAATATTATAAACAATTAGAGGAAGAATAAAAACAAATGAGACAATAAATACACTGCATGTGTGTTAGGTGTGAAAATTGAGGTTTCTTTTTCAGGAAACATGGTAACAACTTCAAATATTAGAACAATGGAATGGAATGAAGCCAGGCACTATTGACAACACAAAGATGTCATCCAGTATGTCCCAGTTCTAAACTCTTAAAGCTCACATATTCTTCCCAGTCCTCACAATGAAGTGAAGGACAACTAGGGTGAGAATCACATTTTCCTGGCAGTTAATTATATGGAGATGATGCAATACGACTGCAACACAAATCCTTTTCCAATTAACACAGTGGAATTTTGCAAATCAAATTAGTAACAACTGTGCATTTATTGCACACACAAGTTAATCAGCAAAGATCCTGAGAATGGAAGATGTCTCTTTTATTTCCATAGAACAAATCCTATAGCTGGATTTTAAAAGCTGAAGTGTATTAATTTAATGAAATGCACACTCACATTGTTGAATTAATTTGTTTCGTATTTCTAATATTCTTAATAGCTGCCTTTCTTCTCCTAACTTTCAAGGTGGCCAGAGTTATATTATTTTTCCTTGCACTTTATTAATAGCGGTAAGGCAAAGGATCACCATTGTTAGCCTCTTGTTTTGGGTTATAGCTATTGTGGTCATAAGCAATTGTACTGTCTGGAAAAGAATATAGCCGACAGCTGCTTTGTCTGAAACTATGTTCCTCCTGACTTCATAATGATGTGTACTTTAGACTGCAATTCTGGACATGCTTACCTGAGACAGACCCACTGCTCTCAATTGGGGGGCATTTCCAAGCCAGTGTGGACAGAACTGTGCTATCAATTGTGCAATACTTGAAAAAACAATTGGGCTCCATGGAACATTCAGATCTGAGTGGCCAGGAGATAGCTACTATGTCAAATGCTCCTAGTTTTAGGAATTGCATTTTGGGTGTGGTGAACTCTTGCGCTGTGGAGTAGGTGCTCTATAAAGCTATGTGAGGAACCACCTGCTCAAAGCATATCTACAAACCAAAGTGAAAACCTATTTCAAAGCAGCTATCGGGTACTTTTGAATATCTTTAGTGGCTTTTCTGCTATTTTGGGGATCTTACGCACATGATACAATACTGCAGTTTCGTTCCGTCTCTGGGGAAACAGTGGTGGGGAGTAAGAGGTCTGAGGGCTCTTTGAAATTGGTATAAGCAGCCAACCTGTGAAATTTATCAAGTTTTGGGAGGGTGTAGCAAGGCATTGAATTTGAACCACACTAACTTTCTCAGCTCAGCTTTTTTACACTGCAGCCAGACATAAGCTTTAATTTTGCTGTGCTAGTGAAATGTTACCCTTCCACGCTGGTTCTGTCAACACAATCAGAAGCTTAGCTCAGCCATCAGTGTTCTAAAAATAGACTCAAGGCTTTTAAATTCTGTATGATTAGGGAAGATTTAAGTCTCTTGACAATAAATATATGGGTGTCAAGTTAACTCAGCCACTGGCCATGCTTTCATCGGTCTAAATTAAACTAGAGTCAGGCCACTTTCTCTGTGCTGGCCTTTCCCCCTGTGGCTTTCCTAATTAGATGACATGACTGTATTTCTCTTTGTGCAAATTTGTTTCGGCTGCTTCTCCAACTCATATTGTCGGCAATCCACAACCCCACTACAATTATGATGAGGTGAGGGTTTTTTCCCCCAGGAAGGGCCAAATTTGCTAACCAGTTACGACAGCTCCCCTGCTATAAAAACCAAGTGACCAGGAGGAACTTCTTTCTCGCCTCACTACCACCACAATCCTCTCTGTGTCAATTCAGGTGGAAAAGTGAGAGCTTTTTTTTCCTTTTCCATATATTTTTTGAAGCATTTTGAATTGTATTCATCCACTTTCTGTGTTAAATCAACTAGCATCCCTTATAGCAGGCATGTCAGACCGCCGGCCCGCAGGCCAGATGCATCACGACGAAACCATGCCCTCCCCATTGCCTGCAATGGGGAAAAAGTCACAATACATTGCGTGACGTCACGTGACATCACGAGTTTGACATGCCTGCCTTATAGGCTTTTTGCTAGGAAATGTGGAGGCTGTTGCAGGTAGCCCTCAACTTACAACCATAATTGAGCTTGGAATTACGGTTGAAAGTTGTGGCAGTCGTTAAGTGGATCACCATCTGACCATAACTGATTTAACAACCTTTTTTTGTAGCAATCATTAAGTGAATGCCATAGTTGTTAAACTAATGTGGTGGTCATTAAGTGAACCCATTTTTCACAAGGGTGTTTCCCCCACCCCCACCCCGGAACTGGAAATAAATGCTGGAAACTGGCAATAAAAACCCTCTAAAAGTAACTCTACATTTGTTTCCTTCTAAAAGCCTTCCATAAAGCCTTCCAAAAACCTGACTATGCTCCTGAGCTCTGGGTGCCACATTCACCAAGGGCCTCACCACCTGGCTATATTGTTAACAGGCCAGATGTCTCACTTGGTACGTACTTGGATTAGGCATCTTATGGGTTTTTTATTGTTTTAATGGTTTTGACTATTTTTATTGTTTTGAAAAGTTTTTAATTGTAATACCTGTTTTTGAATTGTGAACTTATAGAAATCAAATGAATAAATAAAATAAAGCTGCTGACTTACCTTTTCTTGGTTTCTTCAACCAGAATGGCTTGATTGCTTGGCCAGAGGTGGTGGACAATTAAACATCCTTGCTAACCTGGATTTCTAACCTAATGGATCTCTTCTTCTCTATCAAAGCGTCCAACATGAAAGTGGTTATTAATCAGGTGATTTCTGCAATGAATACCCCTGAAACAGAAACAAACCGTCTCCATGTAGCCTACAGAGACCTCATTGCAGTAGGCCTGTTTGAATTACAAGGAGTCCCTGCTGTCTTCATGCAGTTAATTAATGAGGTCCTACATGTAACATCTATACAAAGGGGTTCTGGTGTATTTGGATGACATTTTGATCTACACTGAGACCAAAGCAGAACATGTGAAACTAGTGAGGACCTTTCTCCAGAAGCTGCCAAGCTGTGCTGCAGAGCAGTGCTAGAATGGGCACCATACCGCACTAGGAAGCAACTGCAAAGTTTCCTAGGGTTTGCCACGGAATGCTAAAGTAGGAAGCCAAAAGATAACTGGAATAACAGGCACGTTTGGCCTTGGAGTACAAAATGAAGCAGGTCACAGGCTGATAGAATTTTGTCAAGAGAATACGATGGTCATAGCAAACACTCTTTTCCAACAACCCAAGAGACGGCTTTACACATGGACATCACCAGACGGTCAACACAGAAATCAGATTGACTATATGCTTTGCAGCCAAAGATGGAGAAGCTCTATACAGTCAGTAAAAACAAGACCAGGAGCTGACTGTGGCTCAGACCATGAGCTTCTGGTTGCAAAATTTAGGCTTAAATTAAAGAAAGTAGGGAAAAGCGCTAGGCCAGTCAGGTATGAATTAAATCATATCCCTGTTGAATATACAGTAGAGGTGACAAATAGATTTAAGGAATTAGATCTGATAGAGTGCCTGAAGAACTATGGACAGAGGTTCGCAACATTGTACAACAGGTAGCAACCAAAACCATCCCAAAGAAAAAGAAATGCAAGAAAGCAAAATGGCTGTCTGAGGAAGCTTTGCAAATAGCTGAGGAAAGGAGGGAAGCGAAAGGCAAGGGAGAAAAAGAAAGATATTCCCAATTAAATGCAGAATTCCAAAGAATAGCTAGAAGAGATAAGAATGCCTTCTTAAATGAACAATGCAAAGAAATAGAAGAAAACAATAGAATAGGGAGGACCAGAGATCTTTTCAAGAAAATTGGAGAGATGAAAGGAACGTTTCTTGCAAAAATGGGCATGATAAAGGACCAAAATGGCAGGGACCTAACAGAGGCAGAAGAGATTAAGAAGAGGTGGCAAAATTACACAGAAGAACTATACAAGAATGAGCTTAACGTCCCTGATAATCACAATGAGGTGGTCACTGACCTCGAGCCAGACATCCAAGAATGTGAAGTGAAGTGGGCCTTAGAAAAGCTGAGCAACAACAAAGCTAGTGGAGGTGACAGTATTCCAGCTGAGCTATTCAAAATCTTAAAAGACGATGCAGTAAAAGTGCTACACTCAATTTGCCAGCAAATTTGGAAAACTCAACAGTGGCCACAGGATTGGAAAAGATCAGTTTACATTCCAATTCTAAAGAAAGGCAGTGCCAAAGAATGTTCAAACTATCGCACCATTGCACTCATTTCTCATGCTAGTAAAGTTATGCTTAAAATTCTACAAGCTAGACTCCAGCAGTATGTGGATCGAGAACTACCAGAAGTACAGGCAGGATTTCGAAGAGGCAGAGGAACTAGAGATCAAATTGCTAACATACGCTGGATCATGGAGAAAGCTAGAGAGTTCCAGAAAAACATCTACTTCTGCTTCATTGACTATGCTAAAGCCTTTGATTGTGTGGATCATAACAAACTCTGGCAAGTCCTTAAAGAGATGGGCATACCAGACCATCTTATTTGTCTCTTGAGAAATCTATATGCGGGCCAAGAAGCAACAGTGAGAACTGGACACGGAACCACTGATTGGTTCAAAATTGGGAAAGGAGTCCGGCAAGGCTGTATACTGTTGCCTTGCCTATTTAACTTATATGCAGAGCACATCATGAGAAAGGCAGGGCTAGATGAATCAAAAGTTGGAATTAAGATTGCCGGAAGAAACATCAACAACCTAAGATATGCAGATGATACCACACTAATGGCAGAAAGCGAAGAAGAACTAAAGAGCCTCTTGTTGCAGGTGAAGAAGGAGAGTGCAAAACTTGGGTTGAAACTAAACATTAAGAAAACCAAGATCATGGCATCTGGCCCTCTCAATTCCTGGCAAATAGATGGGGAAGAAATGGAGGTAGTGGCAGATTTTATTTTCCTGGGCTCCAAGATCACTGCAGATGGGGACTGTAGCCAAGAAATTAAAAGACGCTTGCTCCTTGGGAGGAAAACCATGGCAAATCTAGACAGCACACTAAAAAGCAGAGACATCACCCTGTCAACAAAAGTGCGTATAGTCAAGGCTATGGTCTTCCCAGTTGCAATGTATGGCAGTGAAAGCTGGACCATAAGAAAGGCTGAGCGCCAAAGAATTGAAGCCTTTGAACTCTGGTGCTGGAGAAGACTCCTGCGAGTTCCTTGGACTGCAAGGCGATCAAACCGGTCAGTCCTAGAGGAGATCAACCCTGACTGCTCTTTAGAAGGCCAGATCCTGAAGCTAAAACTCAAATACTTTGGCCACCTAATGAGAAGGAAGGACTCACTGGAGAAGAGCCTAATGCTGGGAAAGATTGAGGGCAATAGAAGAAGGGGACGACAGAGAATGAGGTGGCTGGATGGAGTCACTGAAGCAGTAGGCGTGAGCCTAGATGGACTCCAGAAGATGGTAGAGGACAGGAAGGCCTGGAGGAACATTGTCCATAGGGTCGCGATGGGTCGGACACGACTTCGCAACTAACAACAACAACAACACAGGCAATTCATTCCTTCATTTGCCCAAATAGCCCTTCCCATTATGAACTTGCTGAAAACTAAAGGAAGGGATAAACTGAAGCCTAGTCAGCCCCTAAAACGGTTGATGGAATGTCAAGCCACGTTCGTGAAGCTCAAACGCTTGTTCTCAGCTGAACCAATTCTGAAGCACCTTGACCCCACAAAATCATTCGTGATACAAGCTGATGCAAGCTTGTAGCAGTGGGGGCTGTTTTGCTACGGGAAAATGAAAATGGGCAGCTGCAACCTTCCGCTTAGACTTCCACAAAACTTTCTGAAACTGAACAGTGGACTGTGTGGGAGAAAGAGGCTTATGCAGTGAGATGGGCACTTTTATCATGGAGGCATTTCTTAGAAGGGAGTGAAATACCTTTCGAAGTGTGGGCTAATCACAAGAATCTGGAAGCCCTGAAAGCCCCTTGCAAGCTCTCTCCTAAACAAGTGTGATGGGCAGAATACTTCAACCGCTTTGATTTCACCCTGCACTACCTCCCGGGGGGGGGGAGAACTTCCTAGCTGATGCACTGTCACGCATACCACAATACAATTGCTCCAAAGCAGAGGTAATCAAACCAGTGGTCTCATCCCAGCAACTGGCAGCTAAGGTAACTACCCAAGCACAGGCAAAAGGAAAACCTTCAGTGGACAGTGATGTGACTTCAGCCCTTAAAGCTGTGCTAACAGACAAGTGGTTTCAAACATACCATAATGTTTGCTTGATCCCAGATGGACTAGCTTGGGTAGGGACAAAGCTCTGCATACCAGCCGGTCAGAGAGTCAAGATCCTGGGAAACTGCCATGAACCCAAAACAGTGGGGCATTTTGTGTTTGTGAAAACACCATACTTGCTAAAAAGGCAATTTTGGTGGCCATCCCTCAGAAAGGGCATAGAAATCTATGTAGCCAGTTGCTCTGTGTGCACATCAACCAGGTGGTGGCAAGGGAAGAATCCAGGGCTCCTTCAGGCGGTGGCTGAGCCATCAGCATCATGGCGAGAGATCTCTATGGGCTTTATTTTGTAACTTTCCGGAAGTGTGGGAAATACAGTGATTTCGGTGGTGACTGATTTGTTCTCCAAGCAGGTGCACTTTATCCCATGCCCAAAGATCCCATCTGCATGGGGCCTTGCCAAATTATTCCTGCATCATATTTATTGCCTTCATGGAGCACCCCAACACATAATGTCAGATAAAGGCGTGCAATTTACCTCTACGTTTTGGAGGGTCTTTCTGGACCTACTTGGTGCCAACCAAGGACTCAGTTCCAGTCATCAACTCCAAATGAATGGGGGTGGGGGGGTGAAGGAGCAAACTCAGTTTTGGAACAATATCTTAGGTGCTTTATAAACTAACAACAAGATAACTGGACTGACCTTTTGCGTTTTGCAGAAGTGGCCCACAATAACTCTGTACACAGCAGCACGGGTTTCACCCCTTCCCAAGTGGCTACCAGTCAAGACTTTAAACCTATGCCTGAACTTCCTGCAGACGACCCTACAGTGCCATGACTGAAAGAATGGGTCTCCCAATTACAACAAACCTGGCCTGTTGTACGGAAGAGCCTTGCAGAAGCTTGAGATGCACACAAAGGCTCAAGCTGACAACAAAAGAACTGAACCGGAACCTTTCCATGTTGATGACCGGGTTTATTTGGCCACACACTATTTACAGTCACTTCAACTGTCCAAAAAATTGGAACCTAGGTTTGTGGGGTCATTCCCCATTAAACATATTATTAACCCAGCCACTATAGAGTTAGATTTGCCAAAGTCCCTTCATCGGGACCACCCAGTGTTTCACTGCAGTTTTTTGAAACCAGAAATTTCTTCACCCCATAGACCAGTATCTCCCCCTGTTCCTGAACCCTTAATGATAGAAGGGGAACAACATTTTGAGGTTAAAGAGATTTTGGACTCCCCCTGTATGCACAGGGAAATCTTCAATATTTATTAGTATGGAAGGATTTCCCTTCAGCCCAGAATGAGTGGGTTGATCATCAGCATGTTAGAGCATCTAGACTGGTGAAGTGTTTTCATAATCAATATTCTGATAAGCCCAAATGAATTTATTAATACTCTCTTTTCACTCCCCTTTTGTTATATTTTGTTTTGCAGGTTTAATCCCTTGCTTTCGGGGTGACAGTATATCAGGTCCCCATTTTGGGTGCCCTGACATTCTGTTGGAGGAGGCGGTTATGGGGGGAGCATTCTTTGCATGCTTTCACTTTGCTATAACCGCATGGGAATTAAGGAGGGGGATTGTCTTCAGAGACGAGATGGACTCCCTCTCAGCCAATTCCAGCCTGACTCCAAGGTCGCTGTGGCCTGAGGATGACCTGTTAACATGCTTGTACCTCAGTGCTCTCAAAACAACCTTGCAGCACTGTATTGGCTGCTGATGGATTGGTCAGGGGGGGTTGGGTTTTGGAATGGGAAAAGTTGTTTTGTACTTTGCGTGGAACCATTAGATTCCACCTATCTTTACTGCAACCACTTTCTCTCAGTAAAAGCTCTTTTGATTAATCTTACAGAGTCAAGAGTCGTGCTTTCCTCGAAGAGACCAGCTGGGGCAGGTCCTTACAACTGCATTGCTGCCATCATCCTGAAAAAAAGGATATATCTAGGCATGTGCTCTATTGTCTATATATTATCAGACTCCTGAAAATCTATCAGTTGTTATTGCTGGAGAAATGGGTAGCCAATCAACATCCAGCTCATACATATTGCTCCACGTCATAATGTTAACAAGACCCTGTCATAATCCTGATGAAGATGTTAGTAGCTGGTACACTACCACTACTGACAGTAGGAAAACAACAAAGCAGATCACTATCTCTTATTATTGAAAGCAATAGAGAAGCAGCACTCAGCTGGTATTAGTGGTAGAGACCAACAACTTTAATCAGGATCATTGAAAGAGCAGGCACAGACTTTAACTTCATTTCTACCATACAGTCAATGATCTTGATTAAAAGTGATGTTTCCCCGCCACAAATAATAGCAGAGGGTTGTTTTTCTACCATTATTAGTGGTGATACGGTGAATCTGATCTCTACGGTGTGGGGGGCGGGTAAGTAAAATGATTTGCTGTGCATGGTTGTGTCTTGTGAAAGGGGTGCATAAGCAGCATCTGGCGTCATACCTGATCCTTACACCTGAAACATTTCCCCTACAAAATCTATCTTGCCTCCTGGGCTGCTTTGCAAAAGTAGAGGTGCAGATCACAGCTTGTAACATTATATCATCCTAAAAAGACAGAGTTACTAAGAAGCTAATTGAAGTTTCCCATGGCTGGATTAAAGTAATCCTTTTTAAAACCATGAAACCACCATTCCCCTTGATTATGCCAACAAAAGCATAGACATCCAAAGATGAAGAATTGGGGGATTACATGCGCGTGTATATGTTGCACAGAAGCGGGGAAAGTGGCTTACCATTAAGCCCTCTATAGGAGAAATAAAATGTACAAAACCCAGGAATTAAGGTTTCATGGTGCAGCCCTAGGATGAAGCAATCCAGTGTGATAATTTGAGGGGGTGGGGGGAATTCTACAGTTGAAGCTGTATAAGCAAGATGCCACATATTCAGAATCTGTTACACTAAAGGTGGTATATAAAAACATAATCGTGATATTTTGCTTCCCAACCCACCCACCCCCAATGTATTTGTTTCATGCAGCCTTGATTAAGTAGACATAGATGAAAAAGAAGGAGGGGGGAGGAAAAGATCTAATTTGCATGATATTGGCCACATACTAGTAAAGCTGGCTGTTGGGGGGTGGGGAAGAGGAGACACAACAATCCAGATATACAGTAAATGCACAGAGCAGCCATTAGAGCAGGAATGGTTTATGGCAAGTGGAGATCAACTCTTATTCTGAGGAGGAGGTTAAAATGGAAGAACACATTGGAAAGAAAAATATAATAAAACCATAGAGAAACACACAGCTGTTTCTTGAGATCCAACAGCAAGCAGGATCCCTATTCATTACTGAAAATGAATAATGATGACGATGTTATCTCAGTCAAGTCTGACCCTTGGCAATTCTGTGGGCCAGATCTCTCCACATCTTCCAATCTTGCACTATTTCTTTGAGTTTTTCCATGCTCGGAAGGGTGTCAAAATGAATAATCGTTTGATAATTTAAACCGATTATGTTTTATATTTTAATGGGAGGAAAAGCTTCATATCATTAGACAATCAAACTGACCCTTAGTTTTCCCCCTTCAAAAGGACTGCCCTGAGGTCTATTCAGGAAAAGTATATCTTCAATAAGGACTACAGTGATATACACTAAAACCTCAGATTAATGATGGATCAGTACATTTCAGGAGGATGAGTTAAATTTTCATCCAGCCCACCCCTTAAAATGAATGATAGTTTGTTGCATTCAAAGTAATCTGGGTAAAGCAGTTAAATTCATGTTAAATTTACCTTAATTTTATGACACCTTTGGCAATTTAATGGGGAATTGAAGATCTATATCTCAATCTGCTGCCCAAGCTAAACTGGACATCACTTCAAATAGTCATCTCTGTGAACTGGAGCACATGGCTGCCACTTTGCTCAATGTTCTTTAACCACAGCAACTTGTATAGACTGCAGTTATTTATAAATAAAACATTCAGTGGGCTAATCAACTCTTGACCTGAAGCAGCAAGTTAGGAATAGATTGTCACAAAGAAAATCTATCTATGTGGTTGTTAGGGGCCAAAAACAACTGGATGACACATAATCCGCCTACTCTTGGGTATCTACTGGTGTGCAGAGGATTCCTTCTCTAGTTAGTATCATGGATGTTTCAGGAGCCTTTGAGGCAGGCACCACTGAGGGTCCTCAAAGAACTTGTTCAAGGCATGAGATAAGCTTGTTTCCATCTTGGATTGCTCTGTGCTTGTACTGCTCTCCACATTGCCGATGTGAAAGAGACCTTTCCTGGCTTACATTCCCTGCCTTCATTAGAAAGATGTGACACGCAGTTCATTCATTTAATTTTTTCCAACTTTTGTGGTACACTCCGCTTTTGAACAGAAAGATGAAGACATCTGAACGTATTCTTCTGAATGTACAGCAATAATTCAGAATTCAACATGGAATGCAAAAACACTGGTATTCGTATTTTCCCTTTAAACATATGCTTTTCTTTTAAAGAAAAATGTGTTAGCACTTGAGAATGAAATTCATTTATTGGTAAAATAAATTATAACAAACATAAACAAACATAACATCCATAAAACAGGCTGAAGTCCAATTGGAGTCATTGATTTCTTTAATAAATATTAAATAAATAAAGACATCAAACAACAAAGGTATTTTTTTTATTTCCTTAACATTCTTGATAAAATAAAGGATAGCTTTTTTTTCTGAGATGGAGGGTGCTGTTACATGATATTGTTTCCTATGGGAACAACATTATTCTAGAAGCAATGCATTGCATAATTTCTCCAGCTGAAAGCATGAAAATATTCATGCTTTTATACCATAAATTCCATAAAACATATTTTCCATTTGTTTTATATTTTTATGGGCTACATATTTTATATAAATATATAAAGTATATTAAGCTAATAGGTATAAATTGTATGCAAGTTATCTTGAGTCATTGCAACCTGGCTAATATTTTCCTTTCCTTCGTTTCCAAAAGAACAATATCTGATAATAGAAAAACTAGCATAGATAACAAAAAACAGAGGAAAATATTTGTGCTATCCCACCCGTATCATTTACTTTAAATGAATATAAATGTTGGGATGTATCATAAGGGTAAGCAGTAGTTAAATGCTGCCACTGTTTAAAGTATGGTTCATGGTGCCTGATTTCAAGCTTGGAGCACTTTGGAATCATGGTAGCAAAAGAGAAAGGAAAATAGAAGGAGGAAGGTATATTGGATATGTTCATCCCCTTGAGTTATCTGTGAAAATAGTAGAAGTGGAATAAAATAAATAAATAAATAAATAAATAAATAAATAAATAAATAAATAAATAAATAAGAATGACATCATTCTTATGAATGACAAGAAGCAGTTTGCATCTTTGCAGCATGTTTGGACCAGATTAGCTGGAGGAAATTGCCATCAAGAAAAGTAGCAAAATGGGAGAGACCTTCTGGAGCAGACAGCACTGCAAGTTATTGCAGCAGCAATTGGAAAATATTCCTGCAAACGCTTTCATTTTTATGGTGATGTTCTGAAGCAAATTTTGACTTTTCATAGCTGTGGAACAGATTAATTCAGAAAATAAAAATTCGTGTAATTTTAAATATGCTGGTAAGGACGCAGTGGCTCAGTGGGTTAGGACGCTGAGCTTGTCGATCAGAAGGTCGGCAGTTTGGCGGGTCAAATCCCGAGTGCCGCGTAACAGAGTGAGCACCTGTTACTCGTCCCAGCTTCTGCCCACCTAGCAGTTCGAAAGCACGTAAAAATGCAAGTAGAAAAATAGGGACCACTCCGGTGGGAAGGTAACAGCGTTCTGTGTGCCTTTGGCGTCTAGTCATGCCGGCCACATGACCACGGAGACGTCCTCGGACAAGCACTGGCTCTTCAGCTTTGAAACAGAGTTGAGCACCGGCCCCTAGAGTCGGAAACGACTAGCACGCATGTGCGGGGGAACCTTTACCTTTAAGGATATAAACCTTTTGGCTCCAGCCCCCTTGACTGAATGCTAATTTAAAATCTGAGTTGGAATCAATAGCAGGCAGTTATTCAATAGCATAGGCAGTTAGAGTCCCCAAGCAGTACTTTATTTGTGTTAGCTGTGCCCATAATCTGGTAATCTCAAGAGATATAATTTTAAACATGGATATGCCCGTCACCCTTGTGACTAATACCTGTTGACATATGTATCCGCTCTGAATCTCTCTAACATATTTTAAAAGTTCCATAAGCAAGCTGTTATAGAAGTATTTCCTGGAGCCCATGCTTTTATCAAAAGATGGTAAAGTTATGTTATTGCAATACAGTCTTGCAATAACTTGAATCATTTGCCTCTCCTTGACCTTCCCTGAGGACACCTCTGCTGCTAATTTTATTTATTGACTGCATAGCACATTGTTGGGCAACTTATGACACCCTTCAGGAATGAAAAATACGGTCCCCAAAATTGCAAGGAACCTAGTTCTCAGCATGGTCAGCTAACTACTAAGAAAGAGTTAACCGGGAGCAGGAACTTAATGATCTGGAGCAACATCTCCAGGAGCAAACATCTGTCTTGCCCCCTCGAGGGATCTTGGACTATTTGTGTGACATTGGATGTTTATTGAACAGATTCAATACAATATCAGAATTACAGCGTAGTAAATGTACTGGGTCCTAGTCAGGGGTTTTTTTCTCATAGAACTCTCAGAACGGAGTTCCGGCACCTTTTTTGGATGGAACCTTGTAGGGTAGGCAAGGCAGGTTGTATGACATGTGTGAGTTTCGGCACCTTTTTTCTCTTACAAAAAAAGCACTGGTCCTAGTTATAGCTGCATGTGGTATAATCTAAACCAGGGATGTCAAGCTGCCGGCCCGCGAACCAGATGCATCATGGCAAAACCACACCCACCTCATTGCTGGCAATGGGGAAAAAAAAGTCACGCTACTTTGCAACACGTCACGTGACGTTGCAAGTTTGACACCCCTGATCTAAACGATCTTGCATTATAAATCTGAGTATGGGAATGAAAGTAGAGTTTTCCTCCTTAAACCAATACAATACCATTTCCAGGTGACTGCGATCCCTAACATTTTTGCAACACATTGTCTTGGAAGTGAGGGTGGATGACCTGTTATGGCTCTGCTGACTCTGGGACATAAGGTGAAACATGAAATGCCTTGTGCTTGATTTCCACCTACTTTCTCAAGTACTGTGAGCTCTGGCTCCTGATTTCTTTTCATGCCTGTCACCTTTCTTTACCCTATTTTGGAAGCTTGAAAAGTCTCCCAAATAAAAATACGTCTGCCTTGGCAGCAAGTCTACCTTTCTCTTTAAAGCAGAAAATGAAAAGCATTGAGAAGTCATGGTCACTATTAATTCCCGTCCCATTGTATTCCATGAGATGTAGTTTGCTAAAGTGTACCAAAACTGCTTCAATATTACAATCATCTACTTTGGGTCCTTACATTTTTATTATAACCTTATGGCATTTATTTAATAAATTTGAGAACCACTGGTATTTTCTAGTTTATTCTTTCATCTCTCCATATGTGCTCATTTATCTAGCTTTGGACAGGAAATGACAACACATTTGCCCTTTTCCCACATGTAATATGAAACTGATAGTTGCTTTCTGATAAAAGGAAGGTTGATGAAATCAATGTACCTAAATTGGTAAACAAAACCAGGCTCCTCTAGCATCTGACTCTCTAAACTCTTTAAAATTGAACAGGCATGGTGGGGGTGGGGAAAGGGACCTTCAAGGATAAAATAAATTCCTTATTTTGTTGTACATGGCAGGTAGATACTGTCTGGCTACCTATCAAACAGTAAGATATTCAAATGTTCCAACAGGAAATGCACAAATAATATTCTATGAAAGAGCATTCCCAAGCAATACAGGTGCTATTTATATAAATACTTCATGGAGACCTACATCTACCAAATCTGAGCTGCAAAAATCTGGATGAACTCTAAATGGCAGCAACAGCAGAATTTTTTTCCATGTCTTTGCCACCATCTAGTGGCTATTTGGAATTTTGCAGCCCATGTCTGATAACTTTACATATAACTTGCTCTTTTAGATGTTTACAAACCAAATTGATGTAAACCAAATTCTCATCTGGGTAATTAAACTTACCTCTTTTTTCATACTTACCTTAAAATGTTTGAACCACGGATGTGAACAGTAAACAAGATCACACTTCCTCCTCAAATATATTTCTCAACACTCTCTCTCTCTCTCTCTCTCTTTAATCCTTTTCTGCTCATAATGAGACAGGATATGTAGAATCAGACAATAGTTTTGAAACCAGGCAAGCTAGAGATGCTATTAGTTGAAGCTTCTGGCCCGTAGAAATAAGCATTTAGCCACTTTATCGGAGAGGGTGTGCTTTCTCTGCTGTTGTGGCTTTGCCATACAACTTACATAAAGTAGTCAAAAGTCATCTTTGATATTTATCTAGCAAGACAAAGACCTCTTTATTTAGGAAAACAGTCAAGGCTGACTTTATAGATCAGAATTGGAAGACACAAAGCAAAGAACCCTTCTACAATTAATAGCTATATTTAATAATGAGGAAAAAATAAACCCAACAATAGAAACTTTTTTCAACAGTCCCATGACCAGCTTCATATGCTGGGAGAGTCTCTGATCAATTTATTATCCTAGACACCATTTCTGTGAATTCTTTGAACTATAAATAACCACACCTGACTTCCCTTTGCTGTATTCATCACCCTACCCTCTTAGAAGCTATATTTATTTAATCATTTCACATAGAACAGGGAAAATTGCAGTGATAATGTAGTATAATGAGTAGGCAATGACACCATGGAGTCCCAGGTCAAAATTTACCTTCAACTACTGAAGATTACTAGGTGACTTTGAGCTTTCAGCCCAATTTCCTCTCAATCCAATGTACCTGCTAAAGTGTTTCTGGAGAAAAATGAAGGGATGAAGCACAATGTATTCTGCCTTGAGCTGCTGAATGGAATGTAGTAGATAATTCTAACAAATTGGATATATCTGTATAATCTGAGCTGCTACTAGTACCCAGGATGGGGCATTTAATAGGACTATGTACAGTATGCTCCAAAAATTATTCAGGAGACATCCTTCAGAAAGGGTTGAATTATGTGCAGAACACCTCTTTAATTTATTTATTTTTTTGCAGATATCTATGTGAACCTGAAAAAAGACATAGTTGCTTTGATGTTCCACTTGTGCATCTGCAGATTCTGAAGCACCTTCCCTTTGGAGTTTGACTGTCTGTGAAACAGTGAGTATAGATTTAAAAGAAAAGGGCTATACATGTGGGGGCTTTGTAAAACATGATCATATGAGCATCAAATAAATATGCACCACTATCAGCTTGGGCTACTTAATGACCTTTTTGGTATAATTTATTACAAAATAGAAAAAGATTCTCTGGCCATTCCTTCCTTCCTTTAAAAATAATTGGTACCATATAGACTGAGAGATCCATTACATAGCTTGGTAAGAAAGTTTTACATATACCATTATGTGCCCAGCCTCTTTCTTTATACAAGAATATATGGATCAGGACCGACAATTCTGTAAGGACAGAAAAGCAAAATTATTATTTTATTCTAATATACTGAATGCTAACATAACATTCTATCCATTAGATATCCTTTTTTTCTCCCCTCTTCATCCCAAGGAAACTGTGATGCTGGTAGATAAACAAACTCACTGACGGAAAATTTGCTTACCTGCACAGTAGTTGTTTCATCTCTTTACCAACATGACAAGCAGGTCTGCTTTGCTTTGTTCCCCAAAAGGAGAAGAAGGTAAAATTACTAAGCTGCAAATGTGTGTGCCTGTTTGTAGATTCCTACCTTGGAAACTGATATCTCGCTAAAATGTTCCCCTTCATTCCAATGTCACTTCAGAGAAGGCAGGCTAAAGAGATTATTTACCTGCTCCTCACCTACCCTCATTGTCTGAGTAAGCAAAAACGATTGAGTGAATAGTGTAATTTAACTCCCAAGGAGATAACGGAACGCAATCTGCTCACCAACATTTGTTAGCAGCATTTCCCATGAAGACTTTGGATAGGTTTCAGGGGCCTAGTGCGCTGATGTCTATCAAGAGTTCTCATAAGCTGTGGCATGAGTTTGCTGTTGGCATGTGGCGGCAGAATTATAGCCAATAACTGTTCAACCTATGGGACATGAATAATAGGTGGCTATCAAGTATGATCATGTAAGTTCTTGGCAGACAAAGACAAAGGATAATAATGCAATAAAACTAGAGAGATGTACAGATTAGAGTAGCATCCCAGCTAAAGAATACTTTGCTTATCATGTGTCTGGGGTAGCATAAAACACTTCATCAATATACAACCAAGCCAATATGCATGGGCCTACCACCCAAATATATTCACCTACTAAATTGTGTAAACCAACCCTTTGATTTATACCACTGCTCTGCTTTTTATATAACCACTTCTGGGAGTTGGCTTGCAATGGAAGTTTGAAAAAGAAAGAAAAAAGGAATAGAATATTGATTTTCATTTTATACAAGCCCCAACAACTTACTTTCTCTTTCTTTCTTTCTTTCTTTCTTTCTTTCTTTCTTTCTTTCTTTCTTTCTTTCTTTCTTTCTTTCTTTCTTTCTTTTATTTGCTCATTTATTTATTTAAAATATAAATTATTTATGACATTACAATTTAATTTATTTATGAAAATTTATGTGGCTGTCCAACTCACTCTCAGTAACTCCATGCAGCTTATATCTGAACTATAGTACAAAAAGACAGTCACCAGATGCTATCAAAGATTACTGCCACTTAGTAACGGGCAGCTCAGATAAGGTTACTCAGTAATTGCTACAATTAAAAAGTAACCCAGAATAATTATAACTGCCTCCTTTTCCCCTTTCATAATTTATTTACTCCATTAATTCCTTGGAAAAAGAGTAGTATACGTTCAAATTCCCAATGTTTTTAGGAGAGTGCACTATTCTTGTTGCATTGCTTTGTTCGTGTACGGAATTCTCAGGCAGAAGAATCATATTCTTGGAGGATTGATTTTGAACATCTGAAAGGTGACACTCCACATTGTCAGAATCTTCTTTCTTTGTGGAGTCCTTTGTGCTCTCTGAGCTTGATTGTCTGCTTGCAGATGTTTCATTATACTGAACTAGGTAATATCAGTGTGAGCGAGTGTGGAGTTTGCACCTTGTTTATATAAAATAACTTGTCCTGCCAGTTTTGGTGAGGCTATGGTTTTCTCCTTGGCAGTTCTTTGATTATGGTATTGTTTTCTGCATGATTGTTTGTCTGGAGTTAAGTCCTACTTATCTGGGTGTTGGCTACTGGAGAGGATGTATTCTGATCTTTTTGTTTCCTTCTTAGCTTTAGAACGGCATGTAAATATGGTTTATCTCTATAAAACCTCTTTTTTCTTTATTGAAGTTGCCATACTTCGATACTTTGCACTGATTCTCCAGACTTAGAAAACATAGCGAATGTGTGTTTGCTTTGTCATGATTAATTCTCATCTATCTTCTTCAATTATTTTTATCAAGATTAGGGTTTCTTGACTGTATAATTTTTACAAATACTCTTATCGAATAAATTTCACTGAACCCAGTGGGATGTCTTGAGGCGGGAGGAGGAATGTAGTTTTTTCACATTTTTCCTAGTAGGATGGGGATCTCCAACTCCTGGGCTGCGGCCCACTACCAGGCCACAGCCTGTTTGGAGCTGGGCCACAGATGTGGCGGGTGAGCACATGCCCGCTCACAGCTCCACTTGCACAAGCAGCGGACAAGCATGTGCAGTTCCATTCCTGTGAGCAGCAGGCACTCATGTGTAGCCATTCCCTCTCCCTCCCCTTTCATCAGTCCATAAAGCCCCAAAGGTTGGAGACCGGCTGTAAGGGATGGCTGTATATTACAGTTTGAAATAAATGAAGTATTGCATATTACCATCGGGGACAGGGGCAGGGCTCATGTACGTTATAAGTTTGAAATAACTGAAGTATTACACATTACCTTTGGGGGTGGGGCAGGGCTCAAAGCATTAGCTAGATTATTGGACGTGTATCTTAGCAATCTAAAAACTTGAAAAGGACCTAAAGTCTATAACTGCTGAATAGTGAGGGAAAAGTACATTTTGTATATTCAGCGTGTTTGCATTTGAGAAATATAAGTAACAATTTTGTATAATACAGTTGTATAATACATGTGACAAGTGCAGATGCTACACAATGAGAGCCAGTTTGGTGTGGTTGTTAAGCTCTAGGCTGGAAACCAGAAGACCAGGAGTTTTAGTCCCACATAAGGCATGAAGTCAATTGGGTGACGTGGGGCTAGTCACTCCCTTTCAGCCCTAGGAAGAAGACAAGGGCAACCCACTTCCAAAAATCTTGCCAAGTAGGGACTCATCCAGGCAGTTGCCAAGAGTCAATAATGACTCGAAGGCACAATCTATATATATATATATACATAAATGCTATATAGTCATGGAACATATGACTGTGCCCCAGAATTTTTAACTACTTAGCAGCATCTTGGTTTTAATATATTTTAAAGAAGTAGCTGTTTTGCCACAGAGTTTTGGTTGCTTAGAAACAGAACGTTTTGCTTATATAAATAATAAATATTAGAGTTCAGTGCAATTGTTTACCAGCATAGTAAACATTTCCTCCATTTCATTCTTATGGGACTGAAATCAAAGTGGAATAATTCATACAATAAAGAAGATATCAACAAATTTGGGGTAAGCTAATAAGGGAGGGGGGGTGTCAACCCCCCCTCCAAAATAGCAATCCTATTAAGATTTAATTTTTTAATCTTTATTTAACTGTTAATTGTAATCTTTTAATGCTTTTCTCTTTATCCTTTTATGCCACTAAGCCACCCAGAGTCATTTTGGATATTTAGACAGGTGGCACATGAGAAAGAAAGAAAAGAAAAAAGAAAAGAAAAGAAAAAAAAACCTTGACAACACAAAGGGAAAAAAAACTATTAAGAAAGAGGTACAGATTTAAAACTTTTTTTCTCAATACATCATTGCTTATTTTACACTGAGAACTCTTTTTAAATATCTTTTGGGAAATTTAGGTGAAATTTACCTATAAAGATCAGGGGGGAATAAAAGATTTTAATGCTGTAGTTTAATGCAAATTTATCCTTTCCAATCCAAAATGAAGGGGGGGGGGAAATCCCCCAGCCCAATAGGCAGTGAACATGTTCATCGGTGGGCATGACTCACAGACCAGGGGAGGGAAAACAACAGGAAAACGGTAGTGAGAGGTGCCGTGGAATCCTGAGGAAAAGTGTTCCATACTTCATCCCTGTTGCACTAAGTCAGGGGTGTCAAACTCAATTTCATTGAGGGCCGCATCAGCATTGCAGTTGCCCTCAGGGGGCCGGGTGGGTGTGGCCTGGGTGGGCATGGCCTACTGGGTGGGCGTGGCTAGAGTGCGTATGGCCTACTGGGTGGGCATGGCCAGCTCTACATCATTTGCATCAAGGGTGCCTATGGGGCCCTGGGCAGGAGTGGGACAGATCTGAGGGTCTCTGGCAGGAGGAGGGTCTCTGGGCCAGGGCCAAGGCAGTGGGGGCCGTTCCCTCACTGTTTCCAGGATGGCTTCACGGGCCGCATGAAACCACTTCGTGGGCCGGATCTGGCCCCCAGGCCTTGTGTTTGACATGTCTGCACTAAGTTATACATTACGGAAAATGATGGGGCAATATCCCTTTCTCAACTTTGTCATTCGAAGGTAGAACTTGAACTGTTTTGGAAAAAACATTGTGAGATTCTATCCATGCAAATGGAGGTTTGTTTAGTTTTAATACTAATGTCAGAAAATTTCTTTTAATAATGTGAAGAACTTCTCTGACTTTTTAACAGTAGAAATAGAAGAAAGGAAGGGATCTATCACGACTTGGAATGTAGCTTAAACTTTTAGGAATGAAGTATTGTAGCTACATATCAGAAACAGTGCTTCTAGATAATTAGTGTTGAGAATCAGTTTGCAAAGCTAAAGTGAGTCCAGATTATAATAAGCTATATGAGACAGTGTGTGTGTGTGTGTGTGTGTGTGTGTGTGTGCGTGCGTGCGTGTTCTCCTGCATGTGCAAATGCTGAGTTAACATCTGCAAATCATACACATTCTACAAAGAGCAATGTATATTTTAAGTGTCACATTAATAAGGATAAAATGTTTTCTTGGAGAGATGTTTTACATTAATACAGGACCTAAGCTAATATTTTTTTCTAAGCTTTCCATATCTAGTACTATGACTGTTCTCAATTTTTTTCCAAACCAAATAGAACAACTAACTGGCTTTCAAAATGAAAGTGCCACATTTGACTTTTTAAACACTGAGTGACATCCCAAAACATTTACTGAAGTGTATGTTATTAAAACTTTGAGAATAAATTAAAACAACATATGTCTCTAACACAAATGTGACAATTTCATAATCTAATTATTAAAAATAATTTCATATTAGGATTAATTTATCACATTCAGAAGTACCACTGATCACCTATGATTATTCCAGAAATGGAAAAATGTTTTAAGTGCTTCCTCCCCAATTATACTGCTGCTTTCCACAGCTGCTTTTTCAGTTTATTATAATCTTGTTTAATATTATCTTTCTATCATACATAACACTATTTTGTTTTTGCTTTTATTGAAGTGGTTTACTACTGCTTAATTTATTTGGCAATAGTTTAACATTTAGAAGTTGCTGTTATCGGGGTTTTTTTAATCCCATTTATATCCCGCCCTTCTCCGAAGACACAGGGCAGCTTACAATCTAAGCACAAATCAATGTGCTTAGCAATAGCCTTCATTCTATGTATATGCCTGCTTATTAGGGCTTTCGGGCCCCCCAAAGCGGCATTATTACAAAGTCAGCTTATTGCCCCCAACAATCTGGGTCCTCATTTTACCTACCTCGGAAGGATGGAAGGCTGAGTCAACCTTGAGCCTGGTGGGATGTGAACCTGCACTAATTGCAGGCAGCTGGTGTTACTTAAGGAGGCATTAGCCCACTGCTCCACCAAGGCTCAATATAGGTTAAATATATCATATGCTAAAAAACCCCAAAAGATTCCATTACCTAAATGATCTTCACTTACAGAGTAATTGACAAACAGTGCTTTGCCTGCTGCCATCATCTGTGCACACAAACATATACATCATTTATTTATTAGTTTTATTTATACCCCAACTTTCTGCTTTGGCACGCCCTTAAAGTAGCTAACAAAATTTAAGAGCAAAAACATCAAAACTGCAAATTAAAATTAGCAGTAAAATAAAGGCTGCCATCCTGTAACAATTAAAACCCTGGCAAAGGAGATGTTGTGTACTGGGTTTCTTGCAAGTAGGAGGCGAGATGAGAGGGTTCAAACAGGAACATTGCTTTATTGTGGAACAGGAACAGAACTAATAACCAAGGCTTCTACGCAGCTACTTATATGGCTGGCCACCAGGTGGCACCCAATAGGTTTGAAGGAACCTATTCCCGCCCCAGAGCCAACCAATGATCGTCCTGGAGACTGCATGTCTGGGAAGCCAGCAGACCGTTACACACACACCCTAATTAAGCAATCTCAAGCAGCATTCAAAGACACGTGAAAACAGTTCAAGTAAATAGGCCCAATACATTACAGGAGATGCGTCTTTACAAGGTCCCTAAAGACTCAGATGGAACTCCCCAGAGAGTGCATTCCAAAGCCTGGGAACAATGAAGGAGGAAGGCCCTCTCTCACGTGCCAGAAAGATGAACCGCTGACAGTGGGGGCATCTTCTTGAAGGTGTCTCCCGCCAGCATTAACTACCAGTTTTGTAATGGGAGAGGGAGTCCCTTAAATAGGCAAGCCCTAAGCCATTAAGAGATTTAAAGGTCAATACTGACACATTAAACAGTGTCTCGTAAACAACTACTGTGTCTCAGTAGTGGCAACATATGTTTCCATGCCTTGTCCTAGTTGGCAGCCTAGTTGTACCCACAGCAATTTCCAGATAGGGCAAAGTGTACTTAGGAGAAATTGTGCCAATTGCTTTGGCCATCATTATACTCCAGATATCAGCCAAAGCATCAACATTGTCACCAACACTCAGCATGGGAAATTCTCCAAACCATCCAGGTCCACAAGTTGCCTCAGTTGAACCATATTAATGCTATTAATACTATTCTACAACTGCAGAGGTTTATACTGGGACAATAGCGCCTTACAGATCACCAGCTTCATTGAAATAGGAAGCCGAATCTAGCATGTGCTCTGCTGTGTGCCTGGGGCCAGACACTGGCTGAGACAGATTCATGATCAAAATGGAGGACATGAAACTCTGTCCTCCTTCTGAGCATAAAAACTCAATACTGAAATCCCCATGATGAGATAATCCAACACCATGTAGTATGATTACCCCAGATATTTTTTTCGGGGGGAAAAGATTGTTAGGCACAGGGTGGACTGTTCAACACAAATATCCCCTTGCTTACCCACCATTAGTTCAGTGACCATTTGAATTTACAATGGAGCTGAAAATAGAGATTTACAACCGACCCTCAAAGTTGCAGCTGTCACAGCAAACCCACGGTCACTTGATCACAATTTAAGCAGTTGGCAACTTGTGCATATTTACCACAGTTGCAAAATGATTGCCATTTGTGACCTTCACAGCCAGCTTCCAACAAGCAAAGTCAATAGGGAAGCTGGCAGAAAATCACAAGTCACGATCACATGATGTCATGCCTAAAGACCTGTGGTGATTTATTTCACGATGACAGCTGGAACTGATGGAAGTGACATTGTAACATCACACTTTACTGCACCGTTTAGTGATGGAGCTACCGGTCCAGATTGTGGTCAGTAAGTGAGGACCGCATCCATAGTGCAACACTGGGCATCTAATCAATGGAACAGAGTTCTAAGAGACCATAGCCACCTCCTCCTCCTCCTCCTTTAGTCCAAGCACCCTGTATCACAGAACAACCTGGTGAGCTAAGGATGGATTTCCTCCCTCTTCTGCCAGCCAGATCTCTGCATTTCACTTTCATTCAGGCTTATTCCTGAATAAGAAACGTTTTGCCCACAATGGATATGGCATAAAAAAAAAATCAGGAGGAAGTTCACTATCTCAGTCACCTTGGCTTTGTTGGTTAGTTTTTCTGTCTAAAAAACAGGGAAGCCAACCACCGGATTGAATTCCTTTGAATTCCTTTAAATTCCATTCTTCTACCGCAGGGGTGTCAAACTCAATTTCACTGAGGGCCGCATCAGCATTGCGGTTGCCCTCAAGGGGCCGGGTGGGTGTGGCCTGGGTGGGTGTGGCCTACTGGGTGGGCGTGGCTAGAGTGTGTATGGTCTACTGGGTGGGCGTGGCCAGCTCTACATCGTTCGCCTCAAGGGTGCCTATGGGGGCCTGGGCAGGAGTGGGACAGATCTGGGGGTCTCTGGCAGAAGGAGGGTCTCTGGGCCAGGGCCAAGGCAGTGGGGGCCGTTCCCTCACTGTTTCCAGGATGGCTTCGCGGGCCGCATGAAACCACTTTGCAGGCCGCATCCGGCCCCCGGGCCTTGTGTTTGACATGTCTGTTCTACCATATCTCCTGTTCCCAGTGGTTATTTCAGTCTTCACTCCCACACCATTTTCTAAGCTCCCTGTTCTCTTGAAATATTGTTTAACAAAGCAGTTGTCCAGATTTTTCTTACCCCTGTTCTCTCCAAGAAGCACTTCTACACACACAAAATAAAGGTGGGAGGACCTCAGCCCAAATAACTTCAAAGATGATCCAAAAGTTGCTCTTTTGCTGGTGCCAAATTTTGCAGGTACTAATCTTATTGGATGAGGGTAGCAATTCTTTTAAGGCCCAGTAAGCTAATGCAGTCCAGGAATGCTTCACAACTGAGGTGATTAATTGATTAATTAATTAATTAATCTTGGCCAAATAGTCTCTCCCACTCCAAATGGAAGCTATTTGCCACAAGTAATAAGATTAGTCAGATGTTGTAATTTATTTTCCTTCTTCTCTCTCTCTCTCTCTCTTTCTCTCTCTTTCTCTCTCCCTCCATACATCTGGATCAAGTGGTAAATCTTTTCAGCCTCTTTTTACAGAGAAGATCTCCAAAACCAAGCTGTATTTTTCACCTACCACCACATCTCAAACTGAACTTTTGAATATCAATGTGAGAAACCTAAACCACGGCCTTCTCTGGTAAATGAAACATTTTTAATAAGGCTTCCTGGGAGACAAAATTTGTGACCTACATGAGAACACTCTGAAACAAGTTTTTCCAAACTTTTTTTTAAAAGTGGAGCTATTAGATACTCAGTCAAGATTTAAAAATTCATGAAAAAGATTGTACTTCTTCAGGACACTAGGCATTCCTCTATTTTATTTTCTTTCTTATCTGTTGTATTTGTTTTGCCTTTCCCCAACATTCAAATTTTCTTACTTTTGGGATTTTCATTATCATGGTAAATAACAAGATTGCTCAAAGCACTTGTGAATAGAGTTAACAGTATGCATTATTCCAGATACAGCTGGTAATTATCTTCTCAGTAAATTGCCATCTCTCTTTTAGTGTGTGAAATGCACATGCAAGTGTGTATATTAAAAAAATCATTCTGGTAATCCATCCTGAGAAAGAAAGCTGTGAGAAATGTGTATACCGCAGAGAAAGGCATATACCCGTGAACCAGATATATCAGTTGCTTGCTGCTGAATATACTTGACTAAGAAGCATTACTAGAGATTTTCTGAGGGAGGCCAAGAGGATAGTAACCCAAATGGGCAATTTTCCTTTCCTGCCACTCAGATAAACCCTTTGTAGCTGTAAATCAATTACATCTCGAAGTGTTTAAGAAATGAGACTTGTGAGAATATTATGTCCATATAGGCTGCATTATGGCTATGAGCTTAAATGAAATCCCTCAACTCCTAGCAGCCCAACTCATGAGCCAACCACAAATCCCTCAGTTCCTGCATTCCTCTCACGAAGAGCAGCTGTCCTGCAAATGGGCAACCTCACAATCTTCACTACAGAAGATTTTCTTCACTCTCTATTTTCAGAGAGACTACACCAGCCTGAATTCACTGTCTGACTGCCAGTCTCTGCTGCAATGCTATCCTCGTTCCTTCAGGGATGTCTAGTTGCCGTGAATCCTCACCAATTGCTAGGAAGGCTAAAGCAATTGGCTACAATAACAGAAACTTGCAAATCTAATTATGCTGTAGTTCCTTCTGCTTCTTATACTCAAGTAAGTATACTCAAGCCTTATACTCGGGTGGCATCTGCCTGAGCTGCCTCTGAATGTTATCTAGTTTTTCTGGGCTTAAAAAAAAATATTTCCACTTCCTTTTGCTTTGGTAACAGTTTCTGTCAAGGTCCTCTTCTTTGCTTTCTACAATTATATTGCAATAATGAACTTCAGAGCTGTCACTTGACTCACACTTGAATTGTTAAGCATGCTCTAGCAGGAAATTCCAGGATTGTGAGCAGCTGGACATATGTTCTCAATCCTTTCTGCTTCCCAGGCCCTCTCTCAGCTTCTGTTGAGACATTGCAAGGCACCTATTCCAGGCTGGCTGATATCATAAAAAAAAATATAAGATATCTGTTAGTTTTGAAGATAAAAATGCAGTATTCACAATTCCTTTAAATTACTCTAATAATAATAATAATAATAATAAAGTTGGAAGGGACCTTGGAGGTCATCTAGTCCAACCCCCTGCTCAGGCAGGAAACCTTATACCATTTCAGGCAAATGGCTGTCCAGTCTCTTCTTAAAAACCTCCAGTGTTGGAGCATTCACCACCTCTGGAAGCAGGTTGTTCCACTGGTTAATTGTTCTAACTGTCAGGAAGTTTCTCCTTAGTTCTAGGTTGCTTCTCTCCTTGACTAGTTTCCATCCATTGCTTCCTGTCCTGCTTTCAGGTGCTTTGGAGAATAGCTTGGCTCCCTCTGCTTTGTGGTAGCCCCTGAGATATTGGAACACTGCTATCATGTCACCCCTCACCCTTCTCTTCATTAAACTACACATACCCAATTCCAGCAACTGTTCCCTATATGTTTTAGCCTCCAGCCCCCTAATCATCTTTGTTGCTCTTCTCTGTACCCTTTCTCTCTATTTCTAGAGTGACTGTGAGCTTCCAGTAATCATAGTAACTCATATTCAGATGCCTGTCATTATAACAACCCAATGATAAAATGCAATGACAGCTACAATATGCCAGCTATACACACACATATACAGACACACACACACACACACATAATAAGTGTGTGTGTATGTGTTTGTATGTAATGCTGTAAAGTGTTATATGGAGTGGTATATAAGTCTAAATGCTATTGCACTTTTTAAAGCTAAGATATACCATGAAATACTTTTTGTAACTTGTGATTTAAAGGTGAACAAATTAGTTGATAATCTTTTTTTGGTGGAAATCTGGAAAAATCATAGAATTATATACAACTATATACATATATATGAATATGTGTGTGTATATAGTTCTATGATTTTTCCAGATTTCCATTAAAAACAGACTATGAACTAATTTGTTTACCCTTAAATCACAAGTTACAAAAAGTATCTTAGCTTTAAAAATGGATCAATAAATTAGACTTAGATACCACTCCACAATACTTTACAGCATTCTCTGGGCAGTTTACAAAGTCAGCCTATTGCCCCCAACAATCTGGGTCCTCACTGACCTCAGAAGGATGGAAGGATGAGTCAACCTTGAGCCGGTCAGGATTGAACTCCAGTTTATGAGCAGAATTTCCCTGCGGTACTGCATTCTAACCACTGCACCACCAGGGCTCTTAAGATCTTCTTTAAGTAGCAGTTTTGTATTGCTTACCGACCATAAGTTCTAACTATAACTACATTTTTTTCCATGGGTGGTAAAGATGGATTATGACTAATATGGTAGGTTTGTTATTGTTTACAGTAATTTTTAAGAATATTTTTTTAAAATTATATTTCTTGTGGGATCCTTGGTGCTCTCTAAGCCTGGTTGTTTTCTTACAGATGTTCCTTTACCAAACTAGATAACTTTATCAGTGCCAGCAGGGAGTGGAGTTTGTTCACATTTTATATACTGGTAGCTTGTCAGTGTTGGTGAGTGTGGTCTTGGTGGTTCCTTGATTGGTCTGTTTACTGTTAGCTTTTTTGTCTAAGTTGGCAGTTCTTCTGTCCCCCAGCTTCTTTAAATGTGTCCCAGCCAGTATACTACTTTGCAGATACACCAGACTTTCAGAAAGGAGATTTTTCCTCTTTTTTTCGCCCCTCTCATATTCACCTAGCAAGTGGCAGGAACAAACAGGCCTTGGCACATCTTGAAAGCTAAACAGGATTGCCCCTGATTAGTATTTAGAGGGGACGCAGTCTGGGAATCCCAGGGATGTTAACTGAAGAATTAAAGAATTATCCCAGGAAAAAAAGGCACTGCAAACCACTCCAGCAATCCTGTCAAGAAAACTACATTGCTATAGTCCCCAGGAGTCAAGCTCAACTTGAGGATGTCTTTATTTTAGATAAACTGTCAATAACTGATGGATTTTCTCCTAGGTATGTGGAATCCTGCCTATTAGCCAAAGGAAGATTTATAAGGAGAGAAATGGATGAGAGATATGCATAACTGGAAGCCCTGTAAAGTTAGGTTAGGCCTGTAAGTCACTATTTATGTATCTAACTCCTAACATTTATACAAGGCATAGTAAATCTTAATGTTAGCATTTTAAACTAAGATTGTTTAAATGTGGATCTGCACTAACATCACTTCCAAAAATGAGGCATGTGAGTTCAATTCCCATTTGGGGAAGGCACAAAAATAAAGCAGGATGACTTACCAGTTTCTGCCAATCCAATAATTTCTTTATTGCTAACACATTCTTCAAACAATCAAAATGACGCCTATGCATATGGACGTTAACAGATGGAACACACCAAAATCAAACTGACTATATTATTGATATAGAGAGGTGGAGAGTTCAGTTATAACAGCAAAGACATGGCCAAGGGCTGGTTCTGGGACACATCACAAACTGCTTGCATGCAACTTACACATCAAGCTAAAGCAAAAGAAGCCAACTAGTTCCCATAGTATGATCTTGAGCATCTACTGTACTCACTATTTTCAAGGACAAAATCAGGAATCATTCTGAAGTCCTGGACTTTATTGCTAGAGAATAGAGGAACTATAGAATGAAATGAAACAAGTTACTAAGGATGAATGTGAAAAGAGACTACCTGTCAACATCCAACTCGAGAATCCAAATAAACTCTAGATTCATTCCGTCTCCAAAAGTCTTACTGTTTATTGAAAACCCTGCATGGTTATGTCAAAGCAAAACTAACTCTGAGGTCCCAACACTAATTCATAGACTTAAACACTAATTTTCCTAGCCAAACCCCCATCGACTTACATAGTACATATAAACAAGTTCACTTTGTTATGGGGATCGTCTGCTTCAAATCTACACCTGTTCTGGTGTTCTTGAAAAGGCTTCAGGCTCTCATGGTCCTCAGCTGAATCGTAGAAGGTTCATTTCTCCATCTAACCCACTTGAAAGTAACACCTCCCCTCCTTAATCTAAAGCAAGTTGAAAGCACGTAGCTGCCAAAGTTTCATCCTTGACACCACCAAAAAATAAGAAATAGAAGAAACCAAACTGGGTGACTTATTGTATCTCAACCATGTCAAACTATGAAATGTCTTTAAGAAAATGGGAATCCCGGAACATCTCATTGTCCTCACGAGAAATCTATACACGGATAGCCACAATCCAGTGGAACATTTTGGAAACTGACTGATTGAGATGCACGCCCATACGCACATGCACACACGTGCACACACAAACACACACACACAAAAATTTTATGCTGCTTATGTGCTGAATACAGGTGGATTGGGAGAAGGTTATTTATAAAATTGGATGAAGAAACATCAGTAATCTGTGTTATGCTGATAACAAATGTGGAAATGTTCTGGAAATTCAATAAGAAAAGTCAAGGGAAAAATGGGGCTATGATTAAATATAAAGAAGATCATACTAATGATAACAGCAACTAGCCTTAAAACTAACAACAAAGTTATCAAAGTGGTGGATAACTTTGTGGGTCAGCTATCAAGACAAAAGGAATCAGTGATCAAAAAATAGGCCACAAGATAGAGGTTGGCAACAATGAAAGCCTTCAAAAAGATAATCTGGTGCTGTGGTATATATTTATACCTATAAAGATCAGAATTTTGCAGGCAGTGGTTTCCTCTATGGAAACAAAAGCTGTACTTTCAAGCAGTAAAATAGGAAGAGTATTTGTGCTTTTGAATGAATGCTGCTGTTGAAGACTCCAGTAGATAGCCAAGAAAATAAACAAATAGATCACAGGAAAAAATCAATTTAGAATTGTCACCCAAAGCCTAAGTGACTAGATTCATATTATCTTATTTTAGGCATGTTATGCAAAAACCTACCTCTCCTAAGAAATCTGTAATGCTTGGAAAGTAGAAGGAGAGAGAAGGTAATAATAATAATAAGTTGGAAGGGACCTTGGAGGTCATCTAGTCCAACCCCCTTGCTCAGGCAGGAAACCCTATACCATTTCAGACAAATGGCTGTCCAGTCTCTTCTTAAAAACTTCCAGTGCTGGAGCATTCATCACTTCTGGAGGCAGGTTGTTCCACCGGTTAATTGTTCTGACTATCAGGAAGTTTCTCCTTAGTTCTAGGTTGCTTCTCTCCTTGACTAGTTTCCATCCGTTGCTTCTTGTCCTGGTTTCAGGTGTTTTGGAGAATAGCTTGACTCCCTCTTCTTTGTGGCAGCCCCTGAGATATTGGAACACTGCTATCATGTCACCCCTCACCCTTCTCCTCATTAAACTACACATACCCAATTCCATCAACCGTTCCCTATATGTTTTAGCCTCCAGTCCCCCAATCATCTTTGTTGCTCTTCTCTGTACTCTTTCCAGAGTCTCAACATCTTTTTTACATCGTGGTGACCAAAACTGGATGCAGTATTCCAGGTGTGGCCTTACCAAGGCATTGTAAAGTGGTATTAGTATTTATTTATTTATTTATTTATTTATTTATTTATTTATTTAAATTTATATACCGCCCTATTCCCGTAGGACTCAGGGCGGTTTACAGGGAAAATTAAAAGTTAAAATACATCACATACAATTAAAATCAATTAAAACTAAGATTAAATTAATCCCTGAACTTAACTAAAACCCCATTAATTAAATAATTAAAACCCCTCAGTCTGGGCCAGACAGCTCAAAAAACCAAGTTTTCAAATCCCTACGAAATGAGCGAAGGTCAGGGGCGGTCCTAAGCTCCGTGGGAAGCTGGTTCCAAAGGGCCGGCGCGCTCACAGAGAACGCCCTTCCCCTGGGAATAACCCACCGGCATTCCTTAACCGGCGGTACCCTAAGAAGGCCCTCCCTGTGGAAGCACACAGGATGGGAAGTTGATGCCGGCAGCAGGTGTTCCCTTAGATAATCCGGACCCAAGCCATTTAGAGCTTTATAGGTCATTACCAGCACCTTCACCTTCACCTTCAAGATCACCTTCACGTGATCTTGATTCTATCCCTCTGTTAATGCAGCCTAGCACTGTGTTGGCTTTTTTGGCAGCTGCCAAGTGATTGTTCTTCAGACTCTAGAAGGAAAGAGAAGAGCATACTCAGCAGCAAGAAGGTTGGTGTCAATTCCAGTAGGGATGAGTATATTGTTGGAAGACGTGAAGGACCAGGACAGGAACATATTATTCTGGAGAAGTTCTGGCTGTGTGATCACTGACCTGATGGCACATCAGCATTCAAAAACAACTGAGAAATTTGTGTATAAATATGTCACGTGTTATCAAGCTGTGCCAACACACAGCACTCTTAGTGTCTGTATTTCATCCTCATTCTGTGCACGACAGTCGTATTACTCACCTCTTCAAGTTTTGAGAACTTTACTTTAAATCTAGAGAAGTTCTCCAAAGTTGTTCTCTGTCCAGATATCCAGAGAAACCTACTACGGGCATTTTTTTTAAAAATAAAAATAAAAAATCTTGTGGTTCAAACTGCCTTCAGTCCTTCTGCCCTAACAATTACTGTTTTTAATGCAGTTTTTTCCTCCAGTTAAAATTTTCATCTTCTTTCCTAACAATCTTTTCCTGAATTTGATCTTTCTTTTAGTGCTCTGTATTGCTATCACTTTCTAAGAAGACAAAACGTAGTGTTTTACTCCTGCAGTCTTTTAAACCAGAGGTCCCCAACCTTTTGGGCACCAGGGACCGGTTCCGTGGAAAGAGGTTTCCCCACAGACTGGAGAGTACGTGGTTTTGTGTGCTGTCTGCATCCTCCAGATGGGGCTTTGCTTGTTTGTGCGGACAGGTTGCTGGCATGCTGCAGCCCAGTACCGGTCCATGGACTGGGGGTTGGGGACCCCTGTTTTAAACTACCATTTTATGTAATGCTTACTACAGTTACTCTCTATAATTTTTCACAAGAAACATAAACACAGTTTATATATTGCAGACATACCAAAATTGCCTGAGTCCTCTGATAGGTTGTTGTTGACAAAATACAAATGTTGTAGTAGACATCATGGAATAGGAATAAGTTCAACCTTCTGTTACCTTGTAATAATTTCTAGCAATTTCAGCTAAACTTGAGAAGATATGCAGACTTGCTGCTACAGCACCATTTTTCTTTTTCTTTTGGTCCAGTTAAGTAGAAAGAGCACTGCTACGTTCACATAAGACTTATTCTGCCTCAAAAGCTGGTGAGAATTATGGAAATAAAAATCAAACACATCTAGAAGCTGCTAACCTAGGGGAAGCTAGGATATATTTGTGGCTACTATTGTTTCTGTAACTACTGTATAGCTACTCTTACTAGGTTCTTACATCTACCACCATTTTACGATGTACTAAAGATGATTGTATATATATCACTTATGAAGAAATTTAACAGTTCAGAAGAATATATCAGAAAAGAATCACAGCACATTCCATAGCATAGATTGTTAAATCAACTCCCTTCCAAAAAGTTAGAATTATATCCAAAATTATGAAATTAATATGACTGTGGGAATTACATTGCCTCCAGGTTGATAGAGCACTTATCTAGTAAAAATCCTCTTCAAATTCATATGGTATCAGTTAGCACTGCACTTGAATGATGGAAAAATCTAGCTCAAATAAAATATATTTTACCTGATAGTTTAACACTGCATTTCTTTACTACCTTGTATCTATTAGGCATATACTTTGTTTGTTTGTTCAATTTCTCAGTCCAATTGACTTTAGGTAGACTTTAGATGGTGTTGCTAGCTGGAAATCACAAAACACCTACCATAACCAATAGGCAAACAGGATGCAATATACATCCTGCACACACAGAGACACAAAATAAGGGTAATTCAACAAACAAATCATATATTGTGGAAATGCACCAGTGTTTTTTCTCTATATTTATTATTTGCAGGTATTGTGTTGCTGTTACTCCTTGCATACCTTTACTGTTAAAAATATTAAAAACATTTGTTTATATCAGTTTATATAGACTAATCTGAAATCCCCATGGACCTTTAGCCACAAGGGAACAAGAAAGTTGGACATAGGTTTGGCAATCTATGGAAAGGAAAGGCAGCCAATTTAACTAATAAAATTTCACACAGAGGAAAGAATTTCACAACACTATTGGGAATGGAAAAATAGTATGTTTCTCTTAACTAATATTTTAAATATTCAGTTATTTATTTTGTGTCTGAACTATCTTGTCATTACCAATGGATGATAAAATGGAGCAAAAAGTTTTTAGTTAATATACTGTACCAGATATCTTGAAATCTATGATGAGCTATCATAAATACACAAAAATGAATCAAATCTATAACCCCACAAAATTCCACTCCTTTTCCATCTTCCTTCAGGCACCCAGAATTAATAAAATTATATACAATTTGTATGTTATAGTAGTTATAGTAACATTACAACACTAGAAGGAATTCTCATAATTCTCATACATTCAGATACTAAACTTAGGAACTGAGTTATGA